>NC_143401.1:23967155-24269654 GCF_052110815.1 Crocodylus siamensis | reverse complement strand
GAATCTCGTGCAAGGGAGTTGTTCACTTCAGCAGAAGGAAGACAGAGCCGTAGAAGAAGCTGCGCGCTGACTGAGAACTGAGCCCCAACAGGCCTCAGAACAATGCCCTTAGGTTTTATTTGTAACCTACTAACATGTCTGATCTAGGATTTGTTTCCCCTAGATTTCCCTCTCTTCCTGATAACCACTGGCAATGGCAGCAGGGGAAATGAGTGCAGACAAGTTTCCTCATGACCCCTAGACAGTGCATGATCTAATCCAGTGCATCAGTCTTTTAGGGTGCCAGCTGGATGCTTGTGACCCAGTCGCACCCTCGCTGCAGGCCACCACTTCCCTCTTGTAACGGAGGGAGGAAGGATGGGAGGTGGCTGCCAATGTGAGAGGGATGGGGAGAGGGTAGGAGTGGGGAGAAAGCACCTGTCATAGGGGAGCAGAGAAGGGAGAAAGGAGGGAGGGAATAAACAGTGTATGTCCCTGTCTTAGAGAAGAGAGTGCAGGAAAGGCCACAGGGAAGGGAAAACTCTGGGCCAAGCTCCTTGTCACTGATCACCTTGTGCTGTGAGCTGTGTTCAGTCACTTCAGAGACTGGTTTTGGCCCACACGCCATAGGCTGAGCCCCATTGATGTAATCCCTGTTCAGACCAGGACTATACAACATTGTAATGACATTGCCAGCAGCTGCTGTTCCAAGGTCACATGTAAAGGTAGAGGGAAAAGTTCTACCGTAGCTGAAGTTGTAGGGCCTGGTCCAAACCCTGTGGAAGCCTTTCCATTGACTTTAAAAGGCCTGTGAGTGGGCCTTGTCCTTCACTGCTTTACAGCCTTTTCAGCATCCTTTGTGAGATGAGTCGTGTAATCTGCTTTCCAGGAGGGGTGGCATTTGTCCAGTTTGTTGGGTTTTTTTCCCTCCGCTTTATTGCTGACTTGGGGGAATCACCTCTACATTCATGACTGTCCATTTGCATTTAGCTGTATCATTGCTGATGTGCTGTTTTGTTTGGAATGATACCAGATATCTGTCTGTCTGTTTTGCTAAAACACGGTCTTTTGCTCATGCAGTTCATTAACTCCCACCTGAAAGGAAAGGGGAGGAAGCTGGAAAAAATCTTTTATTTATGAAGCAAATTTTTTGTTAATTAAAAATTCTGAGGTTAACTAGCTTTAGAGGGAGCAGAGATAAGTTATTGCAAATCCCACCCATAGTCTTTTATTCTAACAAGAAGAATTTAACTCACTGCATACCCAGACTAATATTGCAATCCTTCCTCTCCCCGACTCTCACCCTCTGGCATGGTGACAGAGCTGTAAAATTACTTGTATCTGAGCCTCCAACTGTATGCAGTGTGGGGATCAAAGGCAGGCAGCATCCATTAGATCAGTTAGGCAATGTTTGGATTGTGCTTTGAAGATGTGAGGAAGTTGCTAAGCAAAGTCCTGATTCAGCAAAGCACTGAGGTCCACCCTTAACCTTAAGCATGTACTTAAATTTATCCCTGTCCACAACGGCATGAAGTGCTGTTAAGTTAATGGTTACTTAGGTGCTTTGTTGACCTGGGGATTGAGCACTTAGCATCAGAGCTGTGTGAAGTTTCAGTTGCTGATTTGATTCAGTGGAAATTCGGCCCAATTTTGGCGGCCGAATCTCCAAATTCAAAATGGGAGACCCTTTAATCTTTCCAAATCAAATTGGAACCCTCAAATCAATTCAGAGAGATTTGCTGATTCAGACAGACACAGCTTTTAAATGTTTTTTTTTTTCTACGTACCTCAAGGTACCAGGTGGCTTGTGAATACTGAGATGGTGGGGTGGATGGAGCATCCTATGGGAAACTGGGAGGGTCCCCAGCACACTTGGCAGTGGACCCAGAAGTGGACCAGAAGCACTTCTGGTCCACTTCTGGGTCTGCCAGGGAGTGCGCAGGGGACCTCCCCCTACCCCCCAGCTCAGTCTCCTGGGTCGGAGGGGGGGCACCCAGAGTCCTACTGTGGCTGATCACTGAGCCGGAGAACCGTGGGGGGGGCTGCGCTTCTGTGAGATGCTCCATCTGCCCCAGCATCTCAACATTCACGCATTGCCCCTGGTACCTCAAGGTATGTAGAAAAAACATTTCAAGCCGAATCGCTGATTCTCCAAATCAGCATTGAATCTTCAGATTTGGATTTGTCTGAATTGAATTGGGACAGTGATCTGAATCAATAAATGGAACTGCTGTCCCCCAATTTGGGCTGAATCCGAATCTGAATCAAATACGGCCTGTTTCACATACCCCTATTTAGTATCATGAATGGACTCTTTTATGTGGACTGCTCCTAATAGAGTGCTATGTTTTATTTTAAACCCAAGTGGAGGTGGATTACTTTCTTCATGAAATCTATTTTACAGATTTAATGTTGCACCCAATCTGAGCAGTTGCCCCAGTCTCCCTTTTGACTTAGCTGTGCAGTCACTCAAAGTATGATCAGTACTGATGCACATGATGTTCTTTTGACATGCTGGTTTCTCCCCTATGGCTTTGTTGTTTTATTTAAAAAATAGTTTAGTTCCACAAAATCTTACTCTTTTAAAAAAATATTCCCTGCAAAACTCCCAACCCCTGCTGGGCAGATTTGTCCATTTGACACCTGTGTCATTGTGCATTTATTTTTAACATGACAAACAGAAAGAGATGGAGAATATCCTGCATCACTGGTCCCTGGGCATTGTTCCTATTAGCCATCTTCTCCCTCCTGAGAGAGCACTAGTTTTTTTAGTTTGATGTACTATATCTAATTCCTTTGCACAATATTAATTTTGAATTTGTAATCATCTCACTAGCCTTTCAGGACTGAAGGCCATGCAGGAAGGACTTCCAAAAGTCCTGCAATGATTTCAGACTCCTTAGTAAATGCCATAAACTCTAATCCCATTGTGGTAAACCCATCCAAATTACTTTTTATTTTCTCTGTATGGAAATGTAGTTACAGTATCTTAGTGAAAAAAAAATGGAGCAAGTAAGGACTAGACTCCAGAGGTGTGGATTGACCAGGGCAGGGGTTTTCAACCTTTTTAAATAAGTGTAGCCCCAGCAGACCCCTTTTTAATAAGTGTACCCCTGGGGCAGGAGTTTTGAGTGGCCAGATGTTGGGGGTGTGGGGGTGGTGAGCAGCCGGATGTAGAGTGGGGGCATGGCAAGTAGCAGCAGTGCAGCGTCTGTGTAACCCTGCTCTCTCCCTGTCCTGGGCTGCTCCTGTGAGGTGGTGGCACAGGGTGGCAGCGCTCCATCCCTGCCTTCCCCTGCATACACGTGGGACCTTTTGAAGTACCCCCAGGAGTATGCGTATCCCCAGTTGACAACCCCTGGACCAGGGAATGTCTGTCATTGTTAGGGGTTGGGTGGCCACTGCTGGTCAGGGTTACTGAGAAGTGTTTGGGTTATGACTTGCCATCCTGGGCAGTGCTAGTGAGCCCTTCCATAAAAACAAGCAGGGGTCTCATCCATCTAGCCAGCCACTTCCTGATGCTTTTTGTACATGGAACACTGAGTGGGCGGGGCTTGTTTTCATGGCAACTCTCCCCCGCAGTTCCCAGCCTGGCATAGACATGCCCATTGTGTCTAACAGCATGCTGAATGAACCTCCCAAGGACTGGAGCATGGGTTCATAGAAGCTTCAAAGCCAAACATGTCCTTCATATACCAGTGAGAGTGCACTGTGGAAGAGTTCATCTGAGCCACCTGAATGCACAGATGTGGGCAAAAAATCTTGTGAACCTGTCTGAGGTTCTTGGTTTCCTGTGTCTCCTCTGAGATTGTAGTACATCCTGGTCCTTACAAAGCCTGGTGGGGTAGAAGGGGCACAGAAATTAATGACAACAAAAACTTCCCAGGTGGGAGAACACAAAATGGGCTTTTTTGGACTCACCAGACAAGATGTTGGCTCTACCGAATATTTACAGCAGAGCAACGTGTCTTATACCCAACCCACATTGTCCATCCTTAGTGCAGATTATAGTCATAAACTCCAGAGGGCACTTCCTATACATACAGCACTCCCAGGGGGCACGCACAGTGCAGTATCAGGCCACAAAATATATTTGTGGATTTGCTTTTTTGTTGCGCTGGTTGTGCTTTTGAGACCCTCCAAGTGAGCCGGGAGACCTGGGAGTTCTCTGGATGAGCTTGACAATGGCTTGGGGCATATGGGAGGGATGGCTGTCTACTAGGATGTGAGTGAGAGGAAGAGGGTTCAAATTAGTTCTTGTGGAAGGTTACAGAAAGGCCCTGAAGCTCTACTGCAGTTTGTTCAGGGTTGCCTCTGTTCTGAAGAACAAGTCCCACCAAAAGGTTGATTTGTTCATAGAATTAGTGTAGCATATCAGATCCTTGCCTGGTGTAACTGAAGTAACTTCAACTGAACTACTTTGCATTGCACCATCTAAGGAGTTGGTCTAATCCTTGGTGGGAGGCCAGCTGGCTTTTTTTTTTTTGGTCTTGTCCCAGATGTCATCAGGGGCCTTTCAAGAAATAATGACAATGTTTCCTTTCACTGTGGTCTTTGGCCTTTGAGTCTGACGGTCTGAAACTTGTGCTTTCTGTCCATGTTCTTTTTTTCCCTACAGGAATGCAATGCAACACCGTTCACCTTCCGCAACTCTAGCTGTGTCTCTAACCTTTCATCTCGCCCACCCTATCTGCTGCTCCAACCCTTTTCCTTGTGTTTTGCCATTGCCTTTCCCTTTGCAGCACTCTGTGCTGCATTGCAATTGCATTGCTGTAGTCTTGGCATCCCCCATTGGAAAATCTCGTGTGAATCTAGCGGTGGCGGGTGTTTTTTGTTTTACTCTGTTGTCTGTGCACCATTGTTTGTTTGTTTTTTATTTTAATTCTGACCAATATAACATCTGCTAAAATGTCTTCCTTATAATTTGCTTGGTGATCACACAGCCTTCTCACCATTCATTGAGAGCAGGACCAGATCTCACAGAGTCTGAAAAAAGCTATGTGGTAAGGCTGTTGTTTAAATAAGATGCATAGTCATATAGCTTCTCTGATCATAGACAGTAACATCTCAGTAGAGTTTAAAAGTGCCAACTGCTTTTTTAGTTATATACATGTGTGTGTGTGTGCGTGTGTGTAAATCAACGTATTTGTAATGGAGAACTAGAATTTAGCACTTGGAACAGCTACCAGAACCAACAAGGAGTTGGTGTAGTTGACTTAGAGTTAAATGCATAGTGCATGACTGGAGAGTGCCAATTGACACTCTTGGATTGGTAGACTAGAGTCTGTGATGGTGCCACTGCTAACTAATTGCAACCTCTAATGCTGCTGCTTTTTGACAAATCTTCAAACTAAATACCAAATTCTTCTGTATCTTGCCTGTTTTTCCATGCTTACAACCTGGATCCCTTCTGCACTCCACTACCTGGATATATACCTGGATCTACAACTCTGTTGTTTTACTGGACTTATGTGCTGCATCTGGATTGTCCCATCTCTTCCTGTCTTTTTTTCCCTTTCCCTTCCCCCTTGTTGACTGTTCTGTGGGTGTTTCTTGGATGTCAATGCTGCCTACCTCGCAGGAAGCAGTTTGCAATGAGATCATAAACATTGCAGAAAAGTCTGTTCATTACTGCAGTACTATTTCTCAGCCTCTTGACTCTCGCCACAAGGTCACCTCTAATGACAATAAACCATCTCTAATCATTTCTCAGCAACCTCAAGCACAGCAGCAAGGAGCCAGCCCTGACAGGAGTCAAACACCACGAGACATGTAAGTTTCTCAGGCTATCAGCTCTATCAGGGACCTGGTTTAGCCTGTATCAGGGTTGCCTTGGTGCTTTTCTTCATGTGCTATCTATGGATATGAGACCACTAGCTTTCAGGGAAAAAATATTTCCAGCTTTTGCTGTTGCAGTGAGAGGGCTGAAAACCGGAGCCTTGTATTTGTACTGGACTAAGCACAACAGACTCTGAATCGCAGCTGGGGCTTCACTGAGGTCTTGATTTGTGCTTTTGGAAGACTTGGCTTGTTAGTGCTGTATCATGACTGTCGGAAGCTTGAACTCTTGTTTTATGTGTATGGATGAAAGGGGAAAATCTGTCATTAAGTTTGTGGTCCCGGGCTCTAATTCTTCACTGCCTTGCCCTTTGTGATGCTATTTAAACTGGGCTGGATTGGGTACAATTTTCTACATGTGTAAATGACAACACAATAGCAAAGCAGCAGAGAGTCAGGCCTGTTGTGTCATTTCATGGAGAAAGAAGGGTTCTCTATTGGGGAAGCAGAGTACAGTAGAGTACCTGCAGATTCATTAGCATAGGGTAAATGCGCATATATATATATATATATATATATATATATATATATATATATATATAGTCAGTAGCTGTTAGTAACACATCAGTACTATGTTGCTCCTAAGCAGTTGGTGCTGTTATAGGGAGTGGCATCTGAATACATGGTATAAAAAATGTTCCCAAGAAAAGTGCTGCTGGAAAGTGGGTGTTGATACAAATTAATACATGCCCAGGATCCGAGTTAGGTTACCACTCCAGAGATCCCAACACTGAGTATTTGAGGCTGCAATGTCTGTAAAAATTAGGCACTTTAGCAGGGCTTTTTGGCATTTTTAGCTAAAGCCAATTCAGTCAACTATTAGAAACAAGTACCAAAAAAGCCCCGCTAAAGTGCCCAATCTCTACAGAGATTAGGAAGGCTGGGTGCACCTAACGCGCTGCCTTTTCTGGTACGTGTTGGGCTCGGCATGGGAATGCACAGAGTATAAAGTAAAGTGCCATTTTTGAGGGTTTGTGGGGGGGGGGTGTTCCACATCTGTAAGCATCTAATATGGTTAGTGTGATCTAGAACTTCCTTTGAACTACATGCTTGGGCAAAGGAATAGAATTACCATTCTGCACCAGAGTAAGGGTACCTCTGACTATGGAGGCAGGCACATGGGTGTGGGTTGGACAGTTCACTTATTACCTCCCTTTCTGGGATTGGTAATTCGTGGTTGTTTCCCTAGGATGTTCTTGGTATAGTGCAGATGCACAACACACTTTACTATGGACTGCATCCATGTGACCATACTTCACCCTTCTTTAGCAACACAGGTAGTTTGCAGTTGGTTTTGGAACCGTAATGTAAAACAGAAGAGGTATATATTGTTGTTTTTTAAATGCTGTGTGTACTGGACAAATCTGGTACTCCTGTATGATACCATTCATATTTTAATGACAGGTTATTGCATGGATGTCAGGGAACAGCAGCACATAATTTACCGCACCTCTTCCTCTTTCTTGTTTTAGAGTTAGCTACCAAGCCCTCTACAGCTATACGCCACAGAATGATGATGAGCTAGAGCTAAGGGATGGGGATATTGTGGATGTCATGGAGAAGTGTGACGATGGCTGGTTTGTGGGTAAGGGCTAATAATAAAATCATGAGAGTTGCTTGAATATCAGAAAATCAGCTTTGCAAAAAAAAAAAAAAAGAATTTGTTTCTATTTTGCGGGGTTCAAAATGGAGAAAAATGTCCATAAAAGTTTTTCTTTCCCTTTTTCCCCTTCTGTTCTTACTTGGTGCATCTACATATGAAATTAAGGCAATGGAATAAATTCTGGCACAGTCTGCACTGGAGTTAACTGCTCTGGGGCACAGTGTCTACATGTGCACCCACTCAGGACAGTAGTACTTTGAGCTGTCATGGAGCAGCCCTGGTCTAGCAGCAGGCTCAGGGTGGTGGCATCAGGTGGTGGGAGGGCTGGCTGGGGCACAGGAGTGCTAAAATGAGGAGCTGTGTAGCAGGCATCCCCTGCACTTCAGCACCCTTTTGCCCCAGCCAGTCGCTGTCGCCATCTACACATGTGTTTTGTCATACTTATTCTGCCATAAGATAGTACTGTCCCTGACAGTGGAGTTAATTTACTGTGCCCTAGTACTGGTGTATGTATAGACAGTGATGCTTTACTGTGGAACTAATTAGTCAACTCCATAGTAAAACATGTGTGTAGATGCACCCACTCAGAACAATATATAAAAATTATGTCTCAGGACCTGGGATTTTCCCACTGACTGTTGTTCATTTTCCTTTTGCTGCTCTGGAACTTATCCAAACCTTTCCCAGATTCAGAAAGGCAGCAGAACTGCAGAATTCCAATTATCCTTTGGCTACTTCATAACTTTTCCAAAATCAGGGAAGCTTTGATGTGTTTCAAAAAGTGGCAAATGAAAAAAAAAGGGGGAGGGGGGGAAATGAGAGAAAAGGAGGAAAACAGCCCTGACTTCTCTCATCCCCTTGAGTGTGATAGCAAAAAGGGGGAAAATGGAGGAAAACCCAACATTCTGGATAGTCAAAATTTCAAGAATATTAATTTCTGTTTTCAACAAAAAATACAAAATGTTAAAAAAAAAATAATTCACCAAGGCCCCCCCCGGGGGTTACAAGAAATAATGGCCACAAGCTAGAAGAGAGCAGATTTAGATTGGATATTAGGAGGAACTTCTTCACAGTTCGAGTGGCCAAGGTCTGGAACGGGCTCCCAAGGGAGGTGGTGCTCTCCCCTACCCTGGGGGTCTTCAGGCGAAGGTTGGATGTGTATCTAGCTGGGGTAATGTAGGCCCAGCGCTCTTTCCTGCTTATGCAGGGGGTCGGACTCGATGATCTATTGAGGTCCCTTCCGACCCTAGTATCTATGTATGTATCTATGTATGTATCAAAGTAATTTGAAAAAAGCTTGAAAGTGCACTTTGAGTCCAAGATAAGTCTGAAAGAAAAAAAATCACTCATCTCAAATTATTATGAGGCATTTATATAGCTTCAGCATCACATTGTATGTTATACACAGTTCCCAAACCTCAGAGAGCTGAGTCTGAACAAGTTAAGTTTCAGCAGGATAGCTGAAGAGGAAATTGGTTATCCATGAGAACAGAGGAGGGATTGCTAGGAGAAGGGGGACGCATCCTGATGTATCTTATTTAATGCCTGCTAACTCCTGTTTCCTTTCCCAACAGGTACATCCAGGAGGACAAGGCAGTTCGGCACTTTCCCAGGCAACTATGTGAAACTTCTGTATTTGTAAAGCAATCCTAAAACTGCAGTAAATGGTTGTTAGGTGTTTTGTTTACAGACAACATATAAATAGCAACAACCTATGAAATCAGATAATTTTGAATGTAATAGACAGGAGATGCGAAGTGTAAGTGGGATGTGTTATGTGGTACATACAGTATTGCGTTGAATGTGCAGCCCTGGTTCTACTGAGGAAGGGCTTAAATGGCATATTTGCTGAAGAAGAGACAATGTTTCTAGTTTACAGTGCTGCCTTTGTATATGCCCCCTTCCCCTCCAAGAGTTCTGATGATAATCTTAGTTTTCATAGGCTTTTTTATTGAGTGAGTACTTAGCTCTAAGACAGAACCGAGGACAGCAGCAGGATGGAATAGGTAACTCACCACCCTTCAACTGCTTCCCTTCTACAATTGGGCAAGGAGATCTTCTTCAATATCAAGGTACCCTCCTCCCGTAATAAGGGCACCCCCATCCAACAGGTTATTTCCCTCTGCCTCCTACTTTAATTCTACACTCTTTCCTCCTGACGTGCACTTCAGCAGGCAGAGCTGTCACACAACAGCTTTTTGTGGTTAGTCTACAGGGCACTGTATCATGCAGAGAGCTTTGAATTGGTAGTTCAATCCAGAGGAATAGGCCAAAAACAGAAAAAGAAAAAAACACTGCACAAAACCCAATAGGGTTGTATTTTCTACAGTTGTCTGCACAAGTAATTGAAATTTCAGGTACAAATCTTATTTGCAACAACGGTGGCCATAATTATTTTCTTAAAATTGTTGGCCCTGATGACACCTTTTGAAGTGTACCCTTTGCAATGAAGACGTCATTTCTTCCTGGTGTTCTACCTTAAAAATCCAGATAGATGCTAGCAAAATATTAATGTGTGCCTTTTTTCTTTTTTTGGTTATGGTTTTGATGGTGGGTCTTGAATAAATTAAGACATTTTGGCTGCCTCCTAATGAAACAAGAAAGTCAAGCTGATTTGTAAGCTGCACTTACACAGCTTTTACCAGCTGCATATATTTGTACTACTTTGAAAAACACGGATTGCCCATATACTTGTCTGTAAGTCAAAAATGAATGCTCTTTTTGATAGAAATTTTGTTTAAAAAAAAAAGCATAAACAGAACCTGTTGCATCAGACTCTGCTTCCAACAGCTATAGTACAAATAGCAAAGGTTTAGATTGCTATTTTGTCATAAGCCGTATTTAATAATATAAAATGCCTATTTTTATGCTGATGCTTTTATACAGATTTATTAATAGTAACTGCAACTAACTGTTAGCATGACTTGCAATACGTTTTGATAAAATAGCCATGCTCCTGGGTTGAAAAACAAATTAACTTTATCTTTCGCCAAAATCAGCGGAAGAAAAGACTCAAAGTGCTTCAGAAGTTTGACTGTAAATATGTATATTTAACTTTGTACAGACAATGTACTTACCTTGTATAGAAAAAAATAATTTAAACACTTTGAATGAAAGAGAAAAAAAGGCAGTTAATGAAAGGTTGAGGTTGTTTTTTCTTTTTCCATTTTTATTTAAATGAAGGAATTCCACCTAAGAGTTCACCTGAAGAGTTTGAGCACAAAGTATCTGCTATAAAATGGTTACAGATATGACACACAGCACCATTACTTTTATGTGGGAGGGTTATCTTTAGCCCTTACCTTATTTATAGTTTTTGGTTTTCTGCTTTTGATTTGCATTCATGTTATCTGCAGCAATATTTAAACTTGTCGCTAGGACTGGATAACACCAAATGAATCTATCCAGCAAAATAACATGATGATACTGACTGTATATAACCAACTCATTTAAAAGTTTATTTTTTGTTGTTGTTGCTGCTATTCTTGCCATTTTTAGTTATATACACACACACCCCACAAGTTCTTTTTTGTTTATTTTTGTTTCTTATTGCAGTGGATTATGGTTTGACAATTAATAAATGGAAGTATTGAGTTACTACTGTGTTCCTTGTACAAATTATTAAATAAAGTATATTCCAAGTTGTTGTTATGGATGTATGCGTTTGTATTGCTGCCCCTCATTGGTTGTCTTCAGTATTAGACCCTGAGACTCTCTGGGCATATCCACATGAGTGTGCATGTGCCTCTTGCAGTGTCTCAGACTCCTTTGAGAAGCTGTAAGAGCACATGCGGGAACCAAAAAAAACTTCCTCACACTGCAAATTTGCAGCACAGGGACAAAATTAGACCCGTGGATATCCAGGGGTCAAAAAAAAAAGCGCTGTGAAACAGTGGGGAAAGGCACAATCCTAGACTGCCCTGAGGCAACTGGATACTTGGGTCAGTATCTCTATGGCTGGCCTTTGCCCTGATGCTGAAGCACACTGGCTGCCCATGTAGGGCAAGGAGCCAGGCTCCATGTGGGGTAAGTAGGCAGTGAAGGGGCTGGAGAGGGGGAGGGGACCATGGGGGAATCCCCACCTGGCTCCAGGTCCCGCTCACTCCCCCAGCCCGCCCATCACTGCCCCATCTGGTCCCATCCCCCACTTGCTCCCCCAGCCCCCATAACACTCCTCTGCCCAGCTCCAGTGTCCCGGCACTCAACCCCCCACCCCAACCCCAAAACAAAAAACTCCCAAAACCCAGCACTCGCCAGCTGTAGCAGTGGTCATTGGGGCCTCTTGTACCTCATGGCAGAGCCCCCTGCATGGCATGGGGCAGCAAGGGACAGTGGGGAGCAGCCCCAGCTGCCTGGCACCCACGCTGCTGCTGTTGGATCATGCCGGTGCCACACACTGTCTGGGAGCTTGGGGTGGCTCCAGCTGTGACCTGGAGCCTGGTGCTGCTCAGTCCCAGTGGCCCTGAGCTCCCAGACAGTGCGTAGTGCCCTGCCAAGCCACACTGCACCCGCATAATGCGACAGAGGCAGCGCAGGTGCCAGGCAGCTGGGGCCAGTCCCCACTGCCCCACACCATGCAACGGGCTCTGCCATGAGCCCCCAGCAGCCCTGATGGCCACTGCTACAGCTGGTGAGGGGAGGGGTTTGTTTGTTTGTTTTTTGAGTGCTGGGACACCGTTGGGGCCAGGGGGGATGGGGCCAATTGGGGGCGGGGTATGTCGACCCTGCTGGGGGGGGGAGCCCTTGCGGGGGATGTATCCCCCTGTTGGGGGATTCTTGCCCCTCTTGGTGGGCTGTGGGCCCCTTTAGGGGGGAAGTCCATAAGTTGTGCGGGGCTTTCCCCTGAAGGGGGCAGGGGATGCACCCTCCTGAGCAGTTCCCCCTATATACCCACACCCACACTCCCTCCACAAACCCCTCACCCACATACCTGGCCCTGTGGGTCATGAGTGAGGGAACTGGGGTGGGGGGCAGGCTGTGGGTTGAGAGTAAAGGGGCAAGGGCAGGATCAGGGAACTGGCATATCAGTGCTGGTCAGTGCTGCCTACCCTGGTGACCGAATGGGGTAGGGACAGCTCTGATTTTTCTATGGCAAAAAAGACAAAAGTCAATGCCAAACTCTATAGATATTTAGAATTTATTTTGTTATGATGATGGAGGCACTGGTAGGCTTCCAAATTGCTTTTAAATAGTAAATATATCAATAAAACTTTGCCCAAGTGATTTGATCTCTCTATCTAGTGGTCTTTTGTTTTACTTGTGGAAGGACATGGCTTTTGGGATATTTTAAAGAGTGACTTTGGGATTTTTTTACCAGGGGTTTTGCAATTTTTAAATGGGGAATACTAGAATTCCTGGTAGGGAAGCAAGTGGCAGGACCCAGGCAGAGGAGCCTGCTCAGAGCTGGCAACCAAGACCCAGCTGGAGGAGTCTGACCTCCTGACTACTTGGGACCAGGAGGACATGCTTTGACAGTTCAAAGCAGGCCACCACACTGGGAACATCTTCTGGGCAATAGCTGACCAGATGGCCAGGTGCTGGCAAACATGGCAGTAGTGCCACACAAGTCCAACTGTTCAGCCACAGCCCCACTGGCAGCTGGTCCAGAGGTGCAGATGCTTCTAATAGCCATACTGTCCCCATCTGGGTCTGGCAAGCATGCAGCCTTGGGGCCACATGCTGTTGCAGGTGGCAGCAGGTCACAGCCAGGCAGTAGCCCCTACTGCCAGACTGCTGCAGTGTGTAGAGGGTGCAGGGAACTCTCAGAGCTGCTTTACCAGTCCAGCTGGTACAAGGGGTAGACGACTAAGGAACAACAAAAGGAAAACAAAAACAGGAAAGGAGTGATGTGGGGGTCAAAATGTAAAAACAAGGGCTCCAGAGAGGGGCACCGAGCAGAGCCCCCCGGGCTGCACCCACTGGTGCTCCAAGGCATCTAAGGAGCCTGTGGATGCTACCCATTGGTGCTCTTCCTGGAAATGTGCATGGATGAGTAAGAGGAATGTGGCCCCGCAGTCCCTAGGCACCTTCCTGGCCAGAGCCTACTTCCTACAGGGCCCACTTGGCCAGGGCTAGGAGAAGGTTGATGAGGTCCTGGGACTTGGTGGGACCATGGATGGAGTGCCTAGAAATAAAAAGGTTGGGGGTGAAATTCATCCATAATCTCAGGAGGAGGTTCTGAAGGTGGAGGGGCTGCAGCCTGGTGCACTTGAGTGTCATGTGTGCCAGAGTCTCCCTCTCCCCACAGAAGGGGCAGGAGACCAGGGTGTCTGTGAAGCTCACCACATACACGCCTGTGGTGATGGCTCCAAGGAGGAGCCACCAGCTGAAGTTCCCAGTGACTCATGGGATGAAGGTGGAATACAGGCTCAGCCACTGGGGTGTCCCAGCCATGCCCTCACTGAGCAGGTCCCACCACTTGATGGCTGGGTGGGATGCGAGGGCAATATGTTAGCTTGTTTGGCGCATGAGTGTGTAGAGGTGGCAGCGATGGACGATTGAAAAGCAGACCAGTCTGGTGTTCTCCAGCCAGCTCAGATGGAGAAGCGGGGAGTGCCACGAGGCTGGAAAAATTGCTGGCGCCACATCAAACTCCGGGGGGGGTGGGACTACACCATGGCACAGGACCTGATCAACAAAGGCAAGGGTGGCAGGAGTTAAGGCAGATTTCACCTTATGGACTAAGCGGGAAGTTGCACACGTTGTGGGTAGACCCATGCCCACCTATCATAGTCCAGGAGGTCTCCGACACAGAGACCTCCCCACTAAGGATCAACCTCTGTTGCAACCAGGACACCTCTGTTATCAGTACCTCCAGCTGGGGATTCCAGAGGAGGGGCTCAACGAGCAGGTCAGTGCCATAGGTGAGTGTTGCAGGGGACCTGGAGGTGGAGACCAGCGTCCAGGCCCAGAGGAGGTCCTGGTAAAACTCTGGCAGCCCTCCAGCAGCAGGCCTGGGGAGAACAGGGTGGCCGCCCTCCAAGAGGTGGCAGAGAGGGGACTAAAAAAGACCCTGCCTCCCCACTCTAGCTGCCAGTTAGGCTTGTTGGCCAGTCATCAGGATCTTCTGCAAGAATATGGGGTAGCCCCGACCCCTGAAATGAAAGAGAGCACCAGGCATCTCCAGAGACGCTTCCTGCAGCCGTGGGCATTGAGAGTCACAATCTTAAATGATCTTATGACTGGGAGGGTGAAGTAAACCGTTCAGCAGGAGCTTTGAGCACCTGGTGTGGGGTCTGCCAGCTCATGTAGCGCCCTCCCATAAACATAAAAGGAGCTTATGAAACTGCAGGCCCTCCTATAAATCTGGGAGTTGCACCTTGCTGGCAAACCGCCAGGTGTGCTTGGGGCCAAGAAATGCAAGTAGCTCACCCCTGAGGATTGCTGGGACCAAGAGGCCTGCAGGCTTCATGGAGCCCACTAGTTCTTGGATGTCTTCTTCCTGGTCCTGAGATTCAGTGGGCTCCCTAGGCACTGTCTGAACTCCCTGGTCCGCTAAGACCCTGGACTCTGGCTGAAATTGGGAGAGCTCTGCAGCCCCTTGGGACATGGGTGGGGGTAGGGCTCCCTCAGAAGATGACAAGGTAGAGCTGGAGCCCCAGGGGGTCTGCACAGGTTCCCCAGCAAGACCAGCCTGTTGGTCAGGGGCCCCCACCTCAACCCCCTCTGGTATGGGACCATAGAGCAGACTGGTAGTGAGGTGAGGTTTTCCTGGGAGGTGGGGAAGGAGGCCTGTCAGGCACCAGGGTGGCATCGGTCATCTGCCTTGGGGTTCTGGGGGAGGGCACTTCCATCTTCAGGATTCACTGTCTCCCACAGATCATCAGAGAGGGAGGGTTTTGCTGCCAGACCTTTGGAGGTGAGGGTTGTGGGATTGGGGCTTGTATAGCAGGGGTATAGCTGTGGGGGGGGGGGGTCGATTCCCTCTCCCCTTGGCTGCTGCTCCCCTCCCTGAAATTCTCTCAAACTTGGTTGAGGGACGGGGTCCCCTGAGTTCACAGGGGGGCTGGATGTTGCAGTTGGGGTGCCGGGGGCATAAGGAGGGAGGGGCACCCCTCTCACCAGTGGGATCTGTGGATGCCCACCCTGCCTGGCCCGTGGGGGACTTGTGGTGCAAGTGCCCCAGGGCGTGTCCTTGGAAGCACCACATGCCCCCCAGCATATAGACCACCCTCACCAGGGCCCCCTGAAAAGGAATTCTGAGGCATCCCTCAGCCTCCAGCTGGCTCATGACCTAGCAATGGAATGAGTGCATGTGGCAGAGGCCGGGGTGCTGGCACCCCAGCAAGAGGGCCATCACCAGGAAGATAACCCTCCCCAGGGTTTGGAGCTGGGAGAGCAGGGCCCAGTTAGGGATATGGATGGAACTCAGGACCACTGGGGGCCCCATATCTTCTAGGGGTCTGAGGGAGATGTACTTGCCCTCTACCATGAGCCCCCTCTCCACTGACTTTTGTGCAGCAGCCTCCAAGGCAAGAAAAAAATAACCCCTTACCATGAAAGCAGGAAGCCACCACAATCTTGGGGGGGGCTCCCACCTGAGCCAGGGCCTGCACCCAGGTCTCAAAGTGCAGATTCTTTCGCTTGGGTAGCTGGAACTTCACCCTACGCCTGTGGGTGAGTGCTGGAAAGGGGGCCCTGCTGCCTGAGCTGGAAGGGCCAGCAGTGCAGGGGTGCAGGCTCCAAGGCTGTGAGTTGCTCCATAACTACCTGTGCATAGCTGTGGTTCCCCTGTTTGGGGGCTGCATTGGTGGGGCCAGAGCTAAGGCCAGGGACAGGCTGAGTGGGTGTGCTGGGTGGTGTGGTGCACCTGGTCCCCTCAGGCATCAGTGGTCTAGGCTTGAGGGCAGGGCCCTTGCCCTTCCCACCCCCAGCTGTGGAGCATGTTTCATGGTCGGAAGGGACCTGAGCAGATCATCAAGTCCAACCCTCTGCCGTGGTAGGAAAGAGTGCTGAAGAGCCCTTCCCACTGCCCTTGCCCTTGGTCACTGATGGTGGGGAGAGGAGCTTGGGAACCCCTAGGGGTGGGGGGCAGTGGGGGTTGCAGGCATCTCTATCCCCGGTGGGGGCCAGTTGGACTATACCTCTGGGGTGGGGGCTGTAGGGGCATGCGCCCCCTCGGGGGCTTGGCTGGGATCTGCCTCCACAGTGGGGGCTGTAAGAAGTTCTGTGTGGGCTCTGCCCCTCACATAAGTCTCCTGCTCTGCCATGGTTTTACATAAAAGGGAAAGGGAAACCAATAAGGAAAAACAAAAAATACAGCAGGGCTAGTCGTAGAATCATGGAAGTCGGGTTGGAAGGGACCTTGTAGATCTTCAAGTCCGACCCCCTGCCTGGGCAAGAGAAAAAACTGGGCTCAAATGGCTCCAGCCAGGTAGGCATCAAGCCTCTTCTTAAAGACCCCAGGGTAGGAGCCAGCACCACTTCCCTTGGAAGTTGGTTCCGGATCCTAGCCGCCCTAACTGTGAAGTAGTTCTTACGGGTGTCTAATTTAAACCTACTCTCCAACAAGTTGTGGCTGTTATTCCTTGTTATGCCGGGGGGCGCTAGGGGAAACAGTGTCTCTCCCAAACCCTTCTGGCCCACCCTAGTGAGTTTATAGACGGTCACCAGGTCCTCCCTCAGCCTTCTCTTGTGAAGGCTGAACAGGTTCAGGTCCCGCAGTCTCTCATTGTAGGGTCTGCCCTGTTGTCTCCAGATCAAGCAGGTGGCCCTCCTGGGGACCCTCTCCACGTTGTCCACATCCCTCCTGAAGTGGGGCACACAGAACTGGACACAGTACTCCAGCTGTGGCCGGACCAGTGTCGCGTAGAGGGGGAGGATCACCTCCTTGGCCCTACTTGGATGCACGACAAGGTCCGGTTAGCCCTGCCAACCGTGACCTTGTGTTGTTGGCCCATGTCCATCTTGGAGTCAATAATGACTCCAAGATCCCTTTCTGCCTCCGTACTCTCAAGAAGGGAGTTTCCCATCTTATAATTGTGCTGCTGGTTACTACTGCCCAAGTGCAGCACCCTGCACTTGTCACTATTGAAGCGCATCCTGTTTTTATTAGCCAACCCCTGTAACCGATCCAGGTCTTGCTGCAATCTTTCCCTCCCTACTAGCGAACTCACCTCACCCCAAATTTTGGTATCATCAGCGAATTTAAACAGGTTGCTTTTCACCCCGTCGTCCAAATCACTGAATCCAATAGGAGCAGGTTGGGGCTGTGGGGGAAGGGGAGGGGGGAGAGGAAAGAGGCTGAAGTTCACTGAGCTACAGCCTCAATGGAAACCAGGCAGGCTATGCTTGGGGAAAGTGAGGGAGGGGACACATAGATACAAGGGCTGGGGAGACTTGGCCTGGCTTACTTAGCCACACAACAAACACCAGGGCAGGGGGAGTGGGCCACAAGACTTTTAACACCAGGGCAAAACACACAGGAGGGGCTGCTGAGGCAGGTGTAAAGGATGACTGGAGTGGTGGAGGGGCTTTGTTTGTTGAAGCCCAGTCCAGAAGCCCCTCAGACCTCCAGCCAGGCACTCAGCATCAGGCCGGAAAACAAAGCAGGATCAGACACGGTGAGGCAGCTGTGGGGGAGTGCAGAAGCAAGCAGTCAACTAGGGAGTAATCCATTGCAGGTGCCATGTTGGGTGGTGCAGCAGGGAATCTCCCTCTCGAGAGTGGGCAGCAGCGGTACAGGTGGCAGCAGCAGCAGTGGTAGCAGCCATCCAGATCAGCCACTCAGGGCACGCTTCAGGTAAAAGTGAAGGTGAAGACAGGGTGGCCTGCCAAAGCAGCTGGGGAAGGCAGGCACCCTTAGGCTCCAGCAGTGATGGTAGGGGAGGGGCCCATAGGCAGCACAGGCCCCCTCCCCAGGCTGTCCCCCACCATGGCTTGGTGGTGGGCTGGGCAGCAGGCTGGAACAGGAGTGCAGAAACTGGGGTGCGGTGCAGCGCAGTGAGCTCTTTCCCGATGTGGGGCAGCAGCATACAGCAGAGGACCAGCAGCAGCAGCCCAAGGCAGGAAGGGATATGGCCAACTTCCCCCAAAAGCTCCTGAGAGTAGGTCAGCAGCAGCTAGCAACAACAACAGAAGTAGCGGCCAGAGGCAGGAAGGGGCCTGGCCATCTTCCCAGAAACTCCTGAGACCAGGCTAGCAGGAGCCAGAAGCAGCAGCAGCAGCCTGGGACAGGAAGGCGTGTGGCCAACTTCCTCCCAGAAGCTCCTGTCTATGTGTAACATTAGAATACCATGGACCCTATGGCCCACCCGGCTAACTAGTAGCCCCTACTGCATGGGGGCTAACGGGTGAAGGCTACAACAAAATACTTGGGACAACTAATGAAAAAAACAGGATAGGAGTGTTAGAAATATTATTAAAAATGCATTATCAATAGCAGATTTAGGAAAAAAAAAAAAGAACACAGCTGCTACCCATCCTTGTCTCCTTAATGGGAGAGGGAAGGGGGGGGTTGGAAATTGAAGGGAAAAACCACCAAAAGCCCTTTGTACTAAAGGTATCACTCCCTCTCTGTCCTGCAAATTTACTATCTCTTTGTCACACTAAATCACACTTTCTTTCATGACCCCACATTCCTAAGGCTAAGATAAGAGCAAATGCCATTTTTTGCCTTCAGGATGAACCTTGAGTAACCTTGAGTCCCATCCACGCACGCGTGATAACCTAATGCATATTAAGCCTACCCGCCCCGCATACTTAAGTAGTTAATTGTAATGCACATGGGACGTATGAAGCGACATGTTTACATATATGTTTGTATGAACCGGAAATGAGTTGTAAAAATTCCTCCTTCTGCACACGTGGTCAGGAGAGAGGGGATAAAAGCCTGCTAATGATTATGCTCGGGGGCAGAGGGATTTGATCTTTTGTCTTCTCCCTCTGACCCTATTTGCAAATATATACCTTTTGTATTGCTAATAAAGTGTGTCTGAAGCTGAAAGTTTTTTCCACCTCCCGAGAAACGAACCATGATTTTTTAATTCAACAATTGGCGCCCAACGTGGGGCTTCTCGAGGACTACCCCGGAATTCAGTGACGGAGCACCTCCGGTACCAGGGATTTGTGCACACCGAGCCGACTTTGGACTCACCCTGGTATTTGAGGTTTAAGTCCAAATATCCGGGAAGTTAAAGGAAGTATCCTATGTAAATTCTGAGTTTCTGGAGAGGCAGACACACTTTGGAATTTGGATCGAGATCTCTGGGGTATCTGAGTGAGTATACGAATTCCCTTTGCTCAATCTGGTGTACGGATCTAAAACAAAGGATGTGTAAGTTTGCTGAGAAATTCTAGGCTTAGCTCTCATTGTAAATCATCTGTTGTTGAGATCTTTTTGGTATTTGGTGTGCATTGGGCGCATTTTTGTGGGCAAATGGGTACGAGTAGCTCTCGTGTAGAAAACAATATTGATACCCCTCTAAAAGTCTTATTACGTCATTTTAATAAATTTGCAAGGCCGGCCGATTATGGAATAAAAATGAAAAAAGGTGATTTAACTAAGTTTTGTCAACTCGAGTGGCCAACATTTGGGGTCCACTGGACCCCGAAAGGATCCTTTGTGCTAAAAGAAGTGATAGCTATCCATGAAATTGTTATGCAAAATGGGTATTGGAATCAGTTTCCTTATATTGATTGTTGGTTGTGGGTGGTTCAAAATCAGCCACCTTGGATTAAGAATTACTTAGCAAAGTCTCATGTGATGCTTGTTAAGAAAAAGGCTCGGGGGGGGGCCGCCTGTACTTCCTGAGTCTAATGAGGGGGGGAATTCTGAATTGGCTGAGTACCGGACCCGTGCTCCGGTTGCCCTGTCGGGTAGCGAAGATGAGTCAGACGCCTCCTCGGCATCCAGTCCTTCTGCACCACCGCCCCCTCCCTTAGAGAGACCACCACCGACGTACCAATGCATACCTAATGAGTTAGAGCGTGAGCCTCAGCCAAGTGCCTCATCTGAATCAGGAAATAAGGGTTATTATTTGTGCAAGCCTGTAGAGTCACAGCCGGTGTTGAACTGTCCGATGCGAGAGGTTATTGGGGAAGGAGGCACTGCAACTTTTGTCTACACCCCATTTAGCACTTCAGATTTATTTAACTGGAAAAATCAGAGCCCCTCTTTTCGTGAAGACCCTGAAAAGATGAGGGATTTGTTTCGATCTATTGGGCAGACTCATCGACCCACTTGGGCTGATGTCCAGATGATGCTCCAGACTCTCCTAACCCCGGAGGAGAGGAGATTAGTGTTAGGTACAGCAGAGCGTATTGCGGCAGCCAGAGTTGAGTCAGAGGGTGCTGCTGGTCGTACTCTGCGTGATACCTACCCGGTAGAAGAGCCGGGATGGGACAATCATACTGCAGAGGGCAGAGAGCTGAGTGCACGGTATTTGGGAATTATAGTGGAAGCAATGGGAAAGGCAGTGCCTCGGATTACCAATCTGTCTAAATTGTATGAGGTGAGACAGGGAAGAGAGGAGGATCCCTCAGCTTTCCTTGGGAGGCTGTATGAGGCGTTTCGCAGGTTTTCGGATCTGGATCCAGAAGCCCCAGATAACCAGCGCATGGTAAATCTTATGTTTATTGGTCAATCTGCTGCTGATATCCGTAAGAAGTTACAGAAAACTGAGGGAGGTGCTGGGAAACTGATTTCAGAGCTGGTGGAAATTGCATATAAGGTGTATGGGAATCGTGAGCAAGTGCAGGAGCGCAAGGAGGATAAAAAGGCTCAGCGACAGATGGCAGCACTAGCAGCTGCTATAACTGGAGGGAACCCTGGAAAGGCTGGGATACAGAAGAGGAAGGGAGAAAGAGTGGGAGCAGATGTTTGTGCTTATTGCAAGGAGAAAGGACACTGGAAGAGGGAATGCCCGAAGTTGAAGGAGAAGAGAGAGGGGGAACCGAGAGGTCACCTCATGCGGGCAGAAGACAAGGGTGAGGATTCAGAATGAAGGGGACAGGGATCTAAGACCACTACCCTTCGGGTTGGAGCCCGAGAAGATCCCATGGTAACTATTAGGGTTGGTGGCAAAAACTTTGAAGCCTTGGTGGATACTGGGGCTACATTTTCAATGATTCCAGAAAAAACCCCCTGTGCAGGAACTAGTGAACAGCATGTACTTGTAGAAGGGATTGAGGGAATGCAAACTTGACTCCCTGTTTGTAAACCACTCCTCACCAAGGTGGGAGACCATTTGCTCGAGCACTCCTTTGTGTATTCTCCAAGTTGCCCGGTTGCACTCCTTGGGCGGGACTTACTCACAAAATTGCAAGCTGAAATCTTTTTCAGAGACGATCAGATGGTGGTCCAGCTACCTGTCAAGCAGAGCTCGAACTATCAGATGGCTCTCCTGGAGGACCGACGCCCTGCAGTAAGTCCAGAAGATCACATGACCGGAGTAGACCCCTCGGTATGGGCTGATGGAACCCCTGCGCGAGCTAAGTTCGTCTCCCCGGTAAGGATCGTACTCAAGGAAGGGGAGGGGCCCGTTCGGGTAAAGCAGTACCCACTCAGCCGAGCGGCCAGAGCTGGACTCAAGCTGTTAATAGAGAAATACAAGAGGTACGGATGGCTAGTGGAAGGGTCTTCACCCTATAACACCCCCATTCTTGGAGTGCCAAAGGCAGATGGGGTCTCATACAGACTGGTCCAAGACTTACGGGCAGTAAATAAGAAGGTCCTTTCAGACCATCCTGTAGTCCCGAACCCTCACACGATTTTGACACAAGTACCGGGGGAAGCTGAAATATTTTCAGTGCTAGATTTGAAAGATGCTTTCTTCTCTATTCCTCTTCACCGAGAGAGTCAAAAATTGTTTGCTTTTGAATGGGAGGATCCAGATACTTTCCATAAAGCCCAACTTATGTGGACAGTTCTTCCACAAGGATTTATAGCAGCCCCCCATATTTTCGGACTTGCCCTTCAGAAGGACTTGGGGGAATGGAAGGGATCACACCCCGCAGTGACTCTCCTCCAGTATGTGGATGACCTGCTAGTTGCAAGCCCAAACTTGCAGCTCTGCGAGGAAGCCACCAGGTCACTCCTAAACACTCTGGGGAAAAAAAGGATATAAAGTCTCTAGAGAAAAAGCCCAAATATGTCAGCCTCAAGTCACATTTTTGGGATATAAGCTCTCAAAAGGAGTCAGAGCCCTGAGTGCAGATCGCATACAGGCGATTCAAGGTCTAACCCCACCTAAGTCACCCAAGGAGCTGCGAGCATTCCTAGGGCTAACTGGGTTCTGTCGACTATGGATACCAGATTACGGTGGGAAGGCTAGACCACTGTATGAATCCCTGACTAAGGAGAGTCTCACTAAATGGAAATGGAATAAAGAAATGCAGCATGCTTTTGATCTGCTGAAGGCAGCATTAACCCAGCCCCCAGCCTTAGCCATCCCAAACAGTAAAAAGCCATATCGACTGTATGTTCATGAGAATCGAGGGGTTGCATCAGGGGTGCTGACACAGCCATCGGGCCCGACCTGGAGACCCGTGGGATATTATTCAAAGGTTCTAGATCCAGTTGCACTCGGGTGGCCAGCCTGTCTTCGGGCTGTGGCAGCCACAGCAGTGGTTGTTGAAGAAGCCCAGAAGATAGTCATGGGTGCGGATATGGAAATACTCACTCCTCATGGAGTTCCCCAGATCCTAGGGACTGAGGGAGGGAAATTTCTTAACCCCTCCAGACAATCACGGTATGAGATATTTTTGCTCTCTAATCCAGGACTTACTTTCAAACATACTACAGCCTTAAACCCTGCAATCTTGCTGCCAGAGCCAGGGCAACCGACGCATGACTGCCTTGAGGTCCTGAATCAGACCACGCAGGTGCGACCTGATCTTGCTGAGGACCCAATTGAAGACCCAGATGTTGAATACTTTGTGGACGGCTCCAGCTCTGTCATCGATGGAAAAAGACGAACAGGATGTGCAGTGGTAACCTTGGATAAGGTAGTATGGAGGGAGTCATTGCCGAGCTCATGGTCGGCACAGGCCGCAGAACTCACTGCGCTCACCCGAGCATTACAGCTGGGGACAGACCAGCGAGTTAATATATACACTGACTCTCGCTATGCTTTTTCTACAGTCCATGCGCACGGACTATTGTGGAAAGAAAGGGGTTTCATTACTGCCTCTGGGAATAAGATTGCTAATGGCCCCCAGATTATCAAACTACTAGAGGCACTCCACCAGCCTAAAGAGGTAGCAGTCATTCATGTGCGGGCCCATGGGAAGGCTGCTGAGAAAAAGCATAAGCTTGGAAATGCAAAGGCTGATGCAGCAGCAAAGGAAGCTGCATTTATTGGGGGAGAAGCGGAAGAGGTATCCAAGCAGGCTATGTCCCATGCCATATGGCCATACGTTCAGGATTTGGTCCCACAGTATTCCCCTGAAGAAGATAAATTTGCACAGAAAGCTTGTGCAGAAAAGAACTCCCAGGGGTGGTGGATAGTACCAGGAGGGAAAGTCATGATACCCAGGCCATTGCTTCGGGAGGTGCTGCAACAGCTCCATGCAAGAACCCATATGGGAGGTTTGGCCATGGGTGATCTAATGATCCACCAAGCAGTAGCCCCAGGGCTATATGTAGAAGCTCAGCGCATTGCTACCAGGTGCATTACATGCCAGAAAGTAAACCCTCGAAGGAAACCCCCTGTGCCAATGGGAGGTAGACCCTGGGCAGCGTACCCTGGACAGGCATGGCAGATTGATTTTGCCGAGCTCCCACGATCTGGACATCACGGGTTTTTACTTGTCATGGTAGACCAGCTCTCTGGTTGGGTCGAGGCTTGGCCCACCAGGACTGCCACTGCAGCTGCAGTAGTGAAGTATTTGTTACAGGAGATCATTCCCCGGTATTCCCTGCCTGAGTCCATTGAGTCGGATCAAGGACAACACTTTGTGGGAAGAGTGGTTCAAGAAGTCGCACAAGCTCTCAAGGTTACTTGGAAACTACACACACCATGGAGACCACAGAGTTCAGGACAAGTGGAACGCATGAATAGAACTTTAAAGACTTTGCTCACCAAAATCTGTATTGAAACACGCCTTAAGTGGCCTCAAGCATTGCCGCTAGCTCTTACTTGTATTCGAAACACTCCCCGACGGGGCCTCAAATTGACCCCATATGAAATTATGTTTGGCAAGCCGCCTCGAGTCTTACCTCCTGGGATGCGAGAGAATGTAACTTTTGAATTAGGTAATAGTGAACTTCATACATATGTTATTGCCTTGCAGTCTGTCTTGTTTTCTCTTCACAGGTATGCAGCCTCCTTTCAGCGTCTGCCTTTAGATGTACCGGTACATGACTTCTCCCCGGGAGACTGGGTCTTGGTGCAGCGGTGGAAAAAGGAGCCTTTGACTGAGAGGTGGAGTGGCCCTTTCCAGGTACTTCTAACAACCCACACCGCTGTAAAGATTACTGGCCATGATCGTTGGATACACCATACCCGTGTGAAACGACATCCACAAGCGTCAGAGGACAACAACTCCCAAGACGAACTCACTCCGGAAGCTGAGTCGTCTTCGGAACAAGAAGCCAGCAAGTGGAGCTGTGAACCTACTGGTGATCTCCAAGTGCGCCTGAGACGGCTTAATCAAAGCTCAGAAAATTAGACAAGAAAGTAAAAGGGAAAATATGGTGGGAATCTTAATGTGCCTTGTTGTTATCTGCATAATGAAAGAAGCAGAATTGAGCAGCCTTAACCGCTGGCTCACACCCTCGCTTTCCCAAATTGCTCCCCCAGGGACAAATTTGTATGTTGATATGATGGAAAGAATTGCAGGTACTTTTAATCTTACCAACTGCTGGGCCTGTGGGGGGCTTCGGGAGGCCAGAGGCCAGTGGCCTTGGAGGGCTTTTCCTTTGGCCCCGAAATGGCTAGTAAGTAGTAAGGCAGATGTTAAAAGTACTAGTCAAAAATGGGATGAGAACCACAGTTGGGAACTTTCCCAAGTGGCGTTAGGAGAGTATTGCATCAGTAATAATGGTACAGGAAAAAGGTTGGGACACAGCCGTTGCATATGGACTTTAAAAGTAAGGTGGATGAACCTTACAAGATTAGAACGGCTTTATTATCCTAATAGCCCAGGGTATAATCGGCTAGTGTGGCAGCATCCCAATGGAACAATTGTGTGGTTTAATAAATATTGGAGTGCCACAAATCAAAGTGATGATCGGACAGATTGTACAGACAAGAACCAGGATGGGCTATGGGAATGTTCCATGAAAGGAGGCCACGCAGTTGCTGGTCCTTTGGGTCCAGAAGGAGGCTTGGGGTTTCCCGAGATGCCCTATGGTTGGGCCCCTCCAAATGCCACCAATAGAGAAAATAGGGCCTTAAGAGGATACTATTGGATTTGCGGACGACGGGCCTATACAATACTACCACAGGGGTGGACGGGAACTTGCTATATGGGAGTAATTGTACCAGCTTTCTTTTTGTTACCGTCTGAGGTTGGAAATAAGCTAGGAGTCTCTTTGTATGATGATTGGAAAAGGGCCAAGAGAAGTATTGATGTAAGTTTGACACAGGGTAGCTCCCAAAAGTGGAAGAAGGATGAGTGGCCCCCTCAGAGGATTATTGAGTATTATGGACCAGCTACATGGGCTAATGATGGGAGTTGGGGATACCGGACACCAATATATATGCTGAATAGAATCATCCGGTTGCAGGCAGTCTTGGAAGTAATTACTAACCAGACCGCCACTGCTCTCGAGTTATTGGCCCGACAAAGTTCTCAGATGAGAGCAGCCATATACCAAAATCGGATGGCCTTAGACTATTTACTTGCAGAGGAAGGCGGAGTCTGCGGAAAGCTCAACCTTTCTAACTGTTGCCTCCAAATAGATGACAACGGGAAAGCAGTCTTAGAGATTGCCAAAGAGATTAGAAAAATAGCCCATGTACCAATACAAACGTGGGAAACCACATGGAATAAGGACTGGTGGTTTCAATTATTTGGAGGACCCTGGTGGAAAAAGGTAGGGTTTGTGCTTTTGTGTGCTCTAACTGGTTTGATTTTTATCCCTTGCCTTATTCCTTGTCTCACTAGATTGATAACCACCACAGTGGAAGGAATGCAGGTCGCAGCAGTCCCTCTAAAAGCACAGACTGCTGCAAAGGTCATGGTCCTCAGAAAAATTCCTCGTAATTATCTTGATATGCCCGAATGAAGTAAAGATCAGAAAGCATCTCGAGGGGGGATATTGTTAGAAATATTATTAAAAATGCATTATCAATAGCAGATTTAGAAAAAAAAAAAAAGAACACAGCTGCTACCCATCCTTGTCTCCTTAATGGGAGAGGGAAGGGGGGGGTTGGAAATTGAAGGGAAAAACCACCAAAAGCCCTTTGTACTAAAGGTATCACTCCCTCTCTGTCCTGCAAATTTACTATCTCTTTGTCACACTAAATCACACTTTCTTTCATGACCCCACATTCCTAAGGCTAAGATAAGAGCAAATGCCATTTTTTGCCTTCAGGATGAACCTTGAGTAACCTTGAGTCCCATCCACGCACGCGTGATAACCTAATGCATATTAAGCCTACCCGCCCCGCATACTTAAGTAGTTAATTGTAATGCACATGGGACGTATGAAGCGACATGTTTACATATATGTTTGTATGAACCGGAAATGAGTTGTAAAAATTCCTCCTTCTGCACACGTGGTCAGGAGAGAGGGGATAAAAGCCTGCTAATGATTATGCTCGGGGGCAGAGGGATTTGATCTTTTGTCTTCTCCCTCTGACCCTATTTGCAAATATATACCTTTTGTATTGCTAATAAAGTGTGTCTGAAGCTGAAAGTTTTTTCCACCTCCCGAGAAACGAACCATGATTTTTTAATTCAACAGGAGTGTCATGTGCGTCAAAGGGTCAAAACGTGAAAATAAGTGCGCCTGAGGGGGACACCAAGCAGAGCCCCCTGGGCCACACCCGCTCGGCCTCCAAGGCATCCAAGGAGCCAGTGGACGCTGCTCACGGGTGCTCTGCCCCAAAATGTGCATGGACAAGTGAGAGAAAAGCGGCCCTGCAGTCTCTGGACACCTTCTTAGCCACAGCCTCCTTCCTGGTCAAGTACAGGGCCCACCCCAGAAGCTCCTCAGGGCAAATAGCCCTAAGCTACTGGCCAGGGCAGATTTTTATACTGCTGGGACCAGAACAGGTGGCCTGCCAGATGACAGGAGGCTGGTCCTGCCAGCTGGGGCTAGCGGCAGGTGGGCCCGGGGCAAATCAGATCATGCAGGGACCCACCGCCCCAATACCAGGGCAAAGGAGGGTCCCCACATGAATTGATTTTCTCTGGGCCCCGTACATTCCTTGGACCGGCTCCAGTACAGGGCCCGGGGCATAGATCATGTGAGGACCCACTGCCCCAATCCCAGGTTGGGGGAGGGTCCCGGCACAAGCTGATATGCCCCGGGTCCCATACCAGAGCCGGCCCAAGGAGGGTGCAGGGCCTAGGGCAAATCAGCCATGTGGGGACCCTCCCCGGGGGTGTAGGTGGGCCCCGATCTGCCTAACATATGACAGGAGGCTGCTGCTGCCGACTGGGACCCGTGTTGATGCCAGTAAGCTGGTAAACTTTTGAAACATTTCAAGTGCCCTTGTTTTGTTTCAAAGCTCTTTTGAAGGCTTTTTTTTTGTTTTCTCTGTTTCAAGCTCAAAACACATTGAAACAGCTTTGAAATGAAAGACTGGGAGAAATTTCACACAGCCCTAATAGTTGGCAGACACATTGGCCAGTATTGTAACAGGAAGAGTTTGTGCCAACCTTGTGGGAGGATGACAGGGAAGGAGAGATTGCGGGGGGCACATGTAGTTTTGAGAGTGGTGTGGGGGGGAGGGGAAGCACAGCAGTTTTACCCATGCCTGCAACTCCTAAACAGTCCCCAGCTGCGCTGGCCCACCCCAGCTGTTGTTCTTAAAGGAGACTATGTTGGAGTCCCTGGCATGGGTAAGCCATAGGGCTGCTCTTGCTGCTAGGGCACAGACTCTGTCAGGGTGAGGAGTGATTCTGGCGACCCTTCTAACTTGGCACCTGGGGCAAGTGCCCCGCTCACCCACCCCTAGCTATTCTACTGCTTTTGGGGAGCTGTGATCTAAAGAAGGAAATTATGCCTAAAACCTTGTCCAAAGCTCTCCTAACGATGCAGTCAGTACAATAAAAGATATCACAAAAAACTCTTTTCCTTTTAGGATGATTCAGAAGAGGTATGAGAGAGGCTATATGGAAGGAGACAAGAGGAGGGCTCATTGGTCGAACAAAAGTAAAGGGATTATCATTGCTATGTATAAATACATTAGAGGAGCAAATGCCACTGCCAGGGAAAGAAAAGAGCTATTTAAGTTCCAGGACGGGGTAAGCACAAGAACAAATGTGTTAAACCTCCTGGACAATGAAATGAAGACTGGCAATTAGAAGAAGGTTCTGAACCACTCGACAGGTGAGGTTCTGGAGCATCAGGCATAATGGAGGCAAAAACCCTAACTGTTTTTAAGATGGAGCTCGTATGTCTATGAAGAATATGACAGTAGCCATGGACTGCATTTGGTGACCCAAGAGATCCTGTGCATCTAGCTACAATTTACCAGTTGGCAAATGCTCACTGCTACACAACATTGTTTTATTAATCTGTAATATGTTGGGCCCATTCATGTACGTTATGTCCATGGACCCAATCTATTTGACATGCCCATGTGCATCTACATCCTTCGAAGAAACAGGGACTGGCTTTGAGCCAGAGCTGCCATCAGCCCTGCATTGCTTTGGCCTGTACCTATGAGAAAGGAAGCCTATTGGTGTGTTTTATGAAAATCTAAGTTAGGTTATGCTTCTAAAATACTCACACAGCTCCACTCCGGCTCAGAATTCTCCTAGCATAAGTCAGGATAATGTATACTGGCCCAGAAGTTCAGAAGCATAACTGTGGCTTGCCAGGCTTGTTTAGCAGGGCTCTTTTCACCTTTCCTTCATTTTGTGACTGCTATGTGGCAGGCCTAAGGTACAGCCACAAGAGGGCAGGCTTTTCCATCTCTGAGTTTCCAAGGCTAATGCAAAAGTAATAAGAAGGCGTCAAAAACCAGCTGTTTACAGACACAACCTGGCATTTACTTTGTAAAAAAGAGTCACTATCCATTTGTTTGGTGTTGAAGAGTCTTAGTGTCATATCACAATAGGATCCCAACCTCAGTTTGGGCATCTAGCATCATCATAAAACTAATAATAGTAATTAGAGATTTAGTGGGCAAGTCTACATGTGCATTAAAGCTCTTTTTCTAATGAATATTAAAGTTAGTACCTCCAATCTGAGGTACTAAACAAATGCACATGAGGCTGCCTTAATGCATAGTAACCAACGCACATGGTTTTAAAGTGATGCTTAATGCACTGTAACCTATTTTACTGAACATTAGTATAATTGCACTTTTTTCACTTGATGCTTTAATGTACAGTAAAATAGGCTGGGCATTAAAGCACACGTGAAGACATGCCCACTGGGCACATCCACATGTGTAGGCATGTGTGCTTGCAGCAGCTCAAATAGGAGTGGCACAAATTTCAGCTAGGGATTTTTGCCTCAGCACACGTGCCCGGACAAGCACTTCGGTGTGGGGCAAGTTGAGCCACTTGGGGCAAAATAACCCTGCCCAGCTCCTCCTAGATCTGCAGCCAGGAGGAGCTAGAGGCTGTGCTGACCCCAGCAGTATAAAAATCTGCCCTAGCAAGCAGCTCAAGGCTACTTTCTCTCATACCCTATGCTGACGATGGGTATGCCGATGATGTACTCCTTGCAGAGGAGGTTGATCCTGGGTGGTGTCACTTGTATCAGAGATCTCCTGGACTATGATAGGCAGGTGTGGGTGGACCCCGCTGCACTGGCCCGACACATGGGTCTACCCACAATGCATGTGACCTGCCCCCTAGTCCAGGAGGTGAAATCTGCCTTGCCTTCCAATGCCCTTGCCTTTGTTGACCAGGTCCCGCTTGATGGCAGTCCCTGCCCCCCAGTGTCATCCAGCCTACCAGAATTTGTCATGGGGCCAGCACCTTAGCCAGCCTTGCGGTGCTTCCCACTCCACCACCTGAGCTGGGTGGAGGACACCAAACCAGTCCGCTTTTCAAGCGTCCATCACCGCCACCTCTACATACTCGTGCACCACAGGATCCACCATGCTGCCCTCATGTCCTGCCCAGACACTAAGTGGTGGGACCTGCTCAGTGAGGGCATAGCTGGGACACTCCAGTGGCTGAGTCTATACTCTACCTTCATCCCATGAGCCACTGGGGGCCTCAGCTGGTGGCTTCTCCATGGAGCCATTGCCATAAGCATGTATGTAGTGAGCTTTGCAGACACCCTGGTCTCCCGCCTCTTCTGAGGGCAGAGAGATCCTGGCACACATGATACTTGAGTGCACCAGGTTGCAGTCCCTCCACCTCCACCTCCAGAACTTCTTCCTGACGTTCTGAATGCACTTTACCCCCCACCTTTTTATTTTTGAGCACCCCATCCATGGCCCCACCAAGTCCTGAGACCTCCTGGTCAACCTCCTCCTGGCCCTGGCCAAGTGGGTACTGTATGTAACCAGGAATGAGGCTCTGGCCGGGAAGGTGCCTGGGGACTGTGGGGCTCTCACTAGTCTGTACACACCTGAGTGGAGCACCACTCAGAAGTACTCATTCTCACATTTTGACCCTTTGACCCACATGACACTCCCAGCCTGTTTTTTGCCTTTGTTGTCCCAAGATATTTAGTTGTATCTTCCACCCCTTACCCCACACAGTAGGGACTATTAGTTAGCTGGGCGGGCCTTAAGACCCATGTTTACTTGAAGGATACAAATAGACAAGAGCTTCTGGGGCCTGGGCAATTGGTGTCTGGGGACACTAGCCCATGGTGTTAGCTGGACTGCTGCAGCAGCATCCCAAATCTGTTTTTTAAAGTACCCCAAAATCCATGTTCTTCCACAATTAGAACAAAAGACCACTATACATATGGAGAGAGAGAGAGAGATCAGTTGGGCAATTTTTTATTGATATGTTTACAATGTTAAAGTAATTTGGAAAACTACCAGTGTTTCTAGCATCATAATAAAATAAATTCTAAATATCTATGTGTGTTGATGTGTGCTTCTGGTTTTCTTTTCATACAATGGGTGTGTGATGGGGGGATGGGGGGTTTTCAGAAGGGGGGTGGGAAGCAGTGTGGGGAGATGCAGGTAGGTGTGTGGAGGGATGTGGGGGGATACAGATTGGTGTGTGGGTAGGTGTGTGGGGACTGTGGGTGTGGAGGGACTCTGTGGGAGGAGTTGCTCAGGAGGGGTGGGACACCTGCCCTCCACAGGGTGCAGCCCCACCACAGCACATGGATTGCCCCCCCTGCAAAGCCACAGCTACCTGCCCCCCGCAGGGTCTCAGCCACCCTGCAGAGCCACCGCCCCCCTGTGCAGGGCCCACAACTCACCCCGTGCAGCAGCAGCAGGAGTGGGGTGCTCAGGATCTGCTGCTGCCAGCCTCCCCGTTGCATGGCATGGCCCCAAGTGGCTCACAGCTGGTGCCACTTGTTGTGGGACTGGCCCAGCTTGCCACGGCACTGCTTGCCCTTCTGCATCCCCGGGGCCACTCGTGCTGTCACCTGGGGGCTGGTGTCAGTTGTGGGAACTGTGTGTCGCACTGAGCCAGGTCCTGCTGCCATGGAACTGGCCCACCCTGGTGGTGTGAATGGCCCCAGTGCTAGCAGGACCTGGCTCAGCTTGATTCATTGTCCCTGCACACTGAGTTGGGTCCTGCCTCCGGTGGCAGCTCTTCCAGACACATGGTGCCTATAGGGAGGAGGCGGGGAGGAGGTGTGTGGTGAGGACCAGCCCGGGAGGCATGGCTCTTGCTCAAGTGCATGCTAGCTGTGAGGCCCAGTCCAGGTTGGGTTCAGGTCAGCAGGGCGCATTTTCCATGAGGCTCGGCAGCAATGTGCCATGGCTGTGGCCATGCACCACCTCCTAAGCCTCATGGAAAATGCGCCCTGCCAGCCCAGCCTGACCCAACCTGGCCCAGGCCATGCAGGCTGTGTGCATCTGCACAGGAGCTGTGCCTCCCAGAGCCGTGCATCCTGCTCTGATGCAAAGCTGGGATAGCAAGCTGTGCTGGGCTGGGCTGGGTCAGGTCCTGCCGCATGCTTTATGGAGGGGCTTAAGCAGGGGCTGCCACATGCCTGCCTCCCCACCCAGCCCCCACGGTGCTGGCAGCAGCAGGCAGCGAAGGTGTTGCTCTGCTGCAGGCATAGCTGGCGGTGACATGGCGCTGTGCAACCCGGGCTTTGTACATGCTGAACGGACCTGACCCATCCAAAGCTGTGCACTAGCAGGTCGGGCTGGGTCCATTTAGCATGTACAGAGCCCGGGTCACACAGTGCCATGTTGCCACTGGCTGTGTCTGTAGCAGAGCCACAGCCCTGCTTCCTGCTGCTGCCAGCACCACAGGGGCTGGATGCAGGGGCAGGCCTGTGGCAGTTCCTGCTCAAGCCTCTCCACAAACCCACCCACAGTCAGCACATCCCCCCACCGCTCCCCACACTGCCGACATCCCCCTCCACTGCCGCCACCCCCCGACATTCCCCTGCCACTCTTCATGCCAACCCATACCCATAAACCCTCCCCACCCCCACATCCCTGACTTACCCTTGACAGTGCCAGGGGCAACAGGAGCACCATAGAGACGCTCTAGCCAGAAATCAGAGTGTCTCTCTTGGAGGACCAACTCCTGGGTTGTTCTGTCCTGCTTTTTCCCCTCCTGAGGTATTTTTTGATGCCTGGATATCAATGTAGCAGGCTTACCTTTTCAGGGCTTGGGTTGAGTCCCAGGCTGGAGGGACTGCTGTTTGATCGGTGGAGCCCACCCACCAATCCAGAGGCTGCACAAGGGAAGCAATGCCACGCCCTTTTCTGAAGGGAGGGAGGGAGGAGCAGCTGGACCTGAATCAGAACTGTGCCAGCCAGGTCTGGAGAGCTTTGGAGGGGAGCCCCTGAAGAGTCTAAAAGGGGAGTGTGCTCGGCACACTGGGGAGAGACAACGAGGGATGTCAAGGAGAGAGGATCTCTGGAGATGGCCATCCTCAGGACCCCACTTGAGCTTCAGCAGTGTGTGAATTGCTGCAGGGAGACCAGGCTCTAGGAGCCGCCTGATGCAGCTTGAGCCTGCGACCCTGGCAAGCAGCTGGGCAGTCAACGTGCAGATCAGCACACGGAGAGCTGGCCCAGGGAGCAGTTTGAGGCTGCTTGGGTCCCATATGGTGTGCAGATCAGTGCATGGAGAATCTGCCCTGGGAGCAGCTCGTGGCTGCTTGGGCCTCACCTGGTGTGTGGGTCAATGCAAGGAGAATCCACCTGGGAGCAGCTCACAGCTGCTCAAGTTAGCCTCGGCCCTAGGCTGAGTGACTGGAGTCCCACAGTCCGGCTCTGACTTTAACTAAAAGAGCCCCGGTGCCCAGAGCAGGGCCCAGGAAAGGGAGGACCCCCAGTGTGAGACCAGGGAACCCGAGACTGTAAGGGTTCAGCTCCTGTGAGAGAGAAAACCCTCGGCTGCCCAGTGCAAGGTGCTAGGCTGTCGAGGAGAGCCGAAGGCGCTGCTGGAGAGAGACTCTTGTGGGCTCGGCCCCCAGGGGACGAGCCATGGCTGCTTCAGAGAGGAAGTGTGAGTTCCTGGGGAAGTGGGCTCCACAGGTGAAGCGGGCATGGGACAGGAGGGTCTAGCACCTCTACCCTATATTGCAGGAGGGGCATATCCACATCCCAGGACCCTAAAGGGGAAGGGGTCCAAGGAAACCCCTCGGGTAGGTACTGAGTGCACTCCCTATTTTGGGTGATTGTTGTTGTGTCAAGGTCTATATATCTATAGGGATTCTTTAAACGAGTTTATATGGTTCATGTGTTCTTAATGTATTAATATGTATATTTGTATTGTTACTTGGTAGGTCTAGGGAATATTATTCTTAACTTATTTGGGTTATATAAGTTGATTCCCCATGTGTCTTTATTGTTGTAACCTTAACTATCTTGTTTAACATGTTAATTATTATATATGCTGTAAGTGATATGTTTTATGTGGATTGTGGGATATTATATGTAGTGTCATATGCTAAGCTTTATTGTAAATATTTCATGTTTTATCTTAAGTATATGTATTTATTATAATAACAAATTGTATGTAGTCAAGCACTTGGTCTCAGCCTGTAGAGAGGAGCGGGAACTGCTCCAGTAGCCGGCCCCTTCATCAACACCCTGCCTGATTCCCACCACTGTCATTGGAGGACAGGGCACACCCCGCTGGGTGTACCCGGGCTACATCCAGGTATCAAATTTTGACCCTGTGCTGCAAATATGCAGTGCGGGGAATATTTTTTTATTCCTGGCGTGCCTCTTGCAGCGTCGCAAAAAGGTTTAAGATGCTGCAAGAGGCACACACTTGCTCGTCTGGACATGCCCACTGTGTTTCACTTCCAGCTCTAGTTGCTAACATTGATCTATGGACTGTTTGATTGAGCCCCAGATCACAAAGCAATAGAGGTCCTCACAATCGTGGGTGGACTTTATCTTCACAACTTCTCTATAGGGGTGAACTCTCAAGATGAGAAAGGTACTCCAAGTGCAGTGTCTCATCCTATAGATCATCTTTCCTTCTGAAGAACAAAACCATGGAAGAATCCAAGTTTGCTGCTTTGACCAAATAGCACCTCTTAGAACTAGATGAGTTGGGACATGGTGGTTAAGATGTCTTCTTATGACTTCAGAGGCATGGGCTCCAGAGGCAGTTGCCTTCTGTTGACCCAGCTCTAAGAAACTCAAGTTAGGGGGTCAAATCCAGCTGAAAGTGATGCCAGCCACCTTGCTCCTTTATGTGATATCAGCTACAGGAACTGTTAGAACTGCCTTGATTTTACTACAGACCCCAGGGAAAAGTGCCTGGCACCCCAGCCTCTGCTGCCACCACCTTGGCAGTAAGCCTGGTGGGCTGGGGGCTGGCCTGGAGGCAAGGGCGGGCACTGTCCAGCTTGCTTAGCCTGCTTTCCCTCCTCCTCCACAGGGCCAGGGCCAGCAGGGCCCACATGGGAAGCTGAACCAGCCATGGGCAGCTGCTGCTTAGGGGCTACATGGCAGGAGGTGAGTGGCAAGCCATCACCCAGGCAGGGGGCCAGGCCACTGGGCGACCAAGCTTGGCTTGCCAGGCCTGAGAGTCCTCCAGGTACTCCTCTGCCACAATGAGCAGCTGCTCTAGCATCACTATGCGGTCCTGAGTTTGGTGCTGATGATGCCACCACATACAGAAGGCACCTACAGATGGTGGCAAAGTCCTTAGGGCCCCCGCTGGCAGCTGGTGGGTTTTCCCTGCATGCAGCTGCTGGTCCTGCAGAGCAATGGCAGACAGGCTCTGTGAAACTTGGCAAATTTTCAGAGAGAGCACACACTGTACTGAGACTCTGTGCACCACCCAGCCTGAGCTCAGAGACTGACTGTGTGCACAGGTGCCTGGGGACCTGTAAGTTGCCCAGGTGGGCCCTTTTACAGGCACCTGCTGGCTGAGCCCCCCTTCCACAGCAGGCACAGGTGGGCCATTTGCCACAGGTAGCCTGTCTTCCCCATAGCCTACCCAGGCCAGGCCAGGGCTGGCCCCTGCCAACAGCTGCTGCAGCAGCTCCAGACCAGCTCCCTCACTAATCCTTCCTACAAACCAGGCAGTTTGCTCCTGTGGTGCCAGGCCTGTGGTGCCTGGGTTCTGGGCATGAGGGCTCTCACCCAGCTGGAATACAGAGCTGGTGATGCCTCTCTGGAGAGGTGCCTCAGGACAGGGTCCTTGCTATATGTGGCCTGTGCCTCAAGCATGCCTGTGGTCAGAGCATAGGCAGAGGGGGAAAAATTATTTGGGGAGTGAGCGCATGCATGCATGTGTGCATATGCGTCCCTTTCCCCCTGCCCAGCTAGGTAAATCTGTGGGGGAAGAGGCAGGGGGAGGGCCATAGGGTGGTAGATTGAGGTGTGACTTCACCCCCCTGTGCAGGGCCCGTGGCTCCAGGTATACAACCCAGGGGCAGGTGGGTGAGCTGGTGTGGGCATGGGTGGCCATGGTGCCCCCCACCCCGGTCCTCCTCCCTGTGTGGGGCTTACTGGGCAAGCATGGCAAGCGCAGTCAGCCTCCATGTCCAGCTTTGGAGAAGTGATTCTGCTGCCTGCAGTGTCCCAGGGCACCAAGGCAAGGCACCTGGCCACCCAGGCAGTGGCCTCCTCCAGGGAACAGCTGGAGCTGGTTGGTTGATTCTGGGGCCATTCCTGGCTTGTTCTTCTCACTGCTGGCCACTGCCGGAGTTGCCATGGCACGTGGTGGCCTGGGCTGACCAATCCGCCAGGTGAGGCAGAGTGTGGAGAGCATACTGGGACCTGGTTCTGGAGCCCCTGCTGAGTCCTCATGCTCTCTGGGCTGTGGTGCAGGCTACAGCAACCCACCCATGTTAGAGAAAACATGCTAGAGAACTGGTCTAGCTGCTGCAGGAAGGGCATGGAGCTGCAGGCAGCCCCAGACGACCAGTTGTCATCCCTGACTTGCACCCACTGTGCCTGTGCCTTCACCTTTATGTGGCACAGCTGGCTGGGGTGCTGGTGGCCACGTTTCCATGTGTGCTCAGCCATGGCTATGTATATGTGGACATTGGCTCTCATGGCCTCAGGCAAACTGGCACTGGACCTCCACATTGCCTCAAATGGCAATAAGGTCTGTGGTTTCTTTCTTTGTCCAGTTTGGCCCCCAGGTCACTGTTTCCACCATAAGAGAGCCTGACATGGCAGCTGCTGCCAGGGGCCTCAAGGGGTCAAGCCGGAGCTCTGGATGCTGGTGTTAGTTGGCATACGCCTGCTAGCATATGGCACAGTGCATGGGAGGCAGACTCTGCCCATCAGGAGTCCTGAGGGTCACAGCTGGGGTACACAGAGCTGCAGTGCCCAGCATGTGCATGCATTGGTGGGGTACAGAGCCTATGGAGCAGGCAGATGCTAGCGCAGGCCCTGGGGGTCAAGCCAGGAGCCCAGAAGCTAGGTTCAGACAGCCAAAGATCTGTCCCTGCTACATGGCTGCAGAACCTGCCAGCCATGTGGCTCAGCATCAAGCAGGAGGCTGGCCAGGGCTCTGTGTGCTGGCACACCCTGCTAGTGTGGCTGTCCAGGTGCAGTTTGCACCCAACAGCAGCATCTACATGTGCACTACTGCACATTAGCTTAATGCAGTTTTTTAGTACTTGTATCTTATTGGTAGTAATGAAAGGGGCATTAGACTAGTCTAATGTATAGTAAAGTGTCTCATGTAGATGTGCCCAACATGAGCTTTTGTGAGCCTGAGCTCACTTCATCACAGGCTGTGGGTCCTACTACCCAGAATCCATACAAGAAGTTTGGTCTGTTTGTATGTAGAACATTACAAATAAAGCCTAGTGGATAATAATAAGAAAACCTAAGCTTCTCTCCTTAGAACACGGCTGTCCAGCCTGCAGCCTGGAGACTGCATGAAGCCTGCAAGGGAATAACTGGCAGCCCTTGGGCTCCCTCCCAGCTGCTGATACCCTCCTCAGTGGTCCAGCTGCAGCAACAGTCAAGGTCTCTAGGCTCCCCCTCCCTCCTCCAGCTTCTGCTCCCTCCCCACCCCAGGAGAACCGATAGCCTGGGGCACCCCCATGGTTTAGTACAGGGCAGTGGATGTGGGTGCCTACACAATACATAGCCTGGCAGGCCCATAGCTTCTGTTGGTGCAGCCCACACAATGTTGGACAGCCCTGCCTTAGAAAATCCCATGAAATTTCACAAATGAGAAAGAGATGACACCAGAAACGTTACATCCAGGAGATGAAGGGAACTATGAGAAATGTGACACAGGGAAAAGTGTCATAGGGCCTCTATCATGTCCTGTGGCTGACGTGACTCATATTGTGGAGGAAAATTCTAGGCTGTTTCCAAAACATGCTTCAAAACACATTCCCACACTTCTGTCTTCTCAATGACTTGTCCCAAGCAGGTTTGGATAAGCATGAAAGGGAATTCACAAGTGTTGCTCTCTTCATTGCCAAATGTTTAATCATAGAAAAGTAATGAAGACTGAATGTTTGCTACTGAGGTCATAACAGACATACAATAATGATTGTCCTAAACCCACCCAGATGGCTTGTTGCAAACAATCGCTTTTAATTTTTTTAACTAAACTATGCCATATACAGAGACTTGAACTAAGCCCAAGAGCACAGACACTGTTGCATAAGTTACTGCCCTGGTGGCTGGCCTGTCACCACAATGGTTATACTTGTGAATGCTTCTGGAGCACACTGTTAGCATACCTGGCCCTGCCCCTGGACAATAAGTTGAAAGTTTGAATAATGAAACCACATCAAGAGCACCCTTATGACTAGCTGGGACTCTATCCATATGGTTTGTGTTGACTCAAAATAATTGTTGTTAGTTTTTCTTGGTTCAGCCAAAACAAAACTCAGTGATTCACAATTGTACTCTATTCTCCTCCTTGGGGTCCTGAGACACTGCCCTAATATAATCAGTAAATCCTGATCTATTCTCTTATCTAAAAAATGTCTCACCTACTTTCCCTAATTTCTCTTCCCTTCTCTAAAACATTTTGTGGGTACAGTTTGTATGAATGATGTTTTACAGAGGAGAAGTGAAATCCCACACTCCCTGGGGCTGACAGGGGTGGTTGCTATAGGATGAACTTTAAACTTCCTTCAACTTCTGTCACTAGAAACAAAACCTTCAGAGCATGAGTTTTATTTCAGGCTTTGAGAAAAGCCAGAATCTTGCTATCAAGCACTCAGCTGATATAAATCAGAAACATTATCTTTTTTTCCACTGTGGTATCTGCTCACCAGCCAGTTATTAGTGGGCCTGAATAAATCTAAAACTTTTATGTGAGGCCTGGAGCAAATACCATGCAAAAGTCTCACCTTCCTCTTGAGTTTTTGACTGCTTTATTACCATAAACTGAATACTTACCGTACGTACTTGCTTCCTCTGGTTCCAGTTACAAGGGTTATTAAAGTGGAAGAATTCTTTTAAAAGGCATATTTTATTGGACACCAGTTATTTTATGGGGCAGTTGTAGAAATACAACGTAATTTTACAGAGTGATTAGACTCTTGGGTTGTTTATAGATGTGCTGGGGGGGTGTGGGGAGGAAGGAGCTGTTTAATTAGAGTGGCTCTAAGAACTGCTATAATTAAAAAGCCCAGAGTATCATGCATATCAGCATCCCCGCACTGAAAAATGGTGGTAGGGGTGCTTTAACTAAAGTTTGTCCCTGCTGCCATTTTTCAGAGTGGGGACACTGATACACATGGCGCTACTCCTGGATATAATGTTTCTGGTGTCATCTCTTTCTCATTTGTAATTACCGTGGTCCAGCAGACTTGATTAATCTGGAATTACAGTGTATCGGAGCAGCCTTGCTGCATGTATAGGCACCCTTGCATTCTATGATGGAAACAGTGGTGCAACACATCGGGAAACCTTATTAATATGCGACACTGCTAGCAACATGATTGAATTTGTGAAAATGTAAGCACACAGTTCAGAGGTACAAAACTAAGAAATAAAGACACCATTTCCCCAAAGATACTTTGGTTTGAGCAACAGTTCTCAAACTTTTTAGACTCAAGGCACCCCCTAGGTGCCAGCTTTTAGTTTTCACCTAGTTTTTGACTACAGGAAAACTAATTCAGCAATTTTCTCTTTACAAAGAACTCAGAAAGACCATAGCAATCAGAATGTTTTTAACACTATGGATTCCTATCTGAAATCTCTGGGTTTATCTTGTGAATCATACCTGCACCCCTAACAGTGCTAACATTGTGTGGCTTACTGTGGCACCCTTGAAAAGATCTCAAGGCACCCTGAAGAACCTCGGCACATTAGTCGAGAGTCACTGTGTTAGAGGATGCTAGTACATTTCCTGTGATTTCTTGTCAGATAAACCTTGGTAACACAAAATCTTGAGCTATCATTATTATTTACAGTATATTAGTTCATGGGAAGACTAGCCATAGTACTTTCACTTCTTGTGAGGTGAATGCAGGGGTGGATCGAAGGGGTGCAGTGGTGCTTTATTCAAACTTTAAAACCAACTGCCTGGGAGGAGCAGAAGTATTTCTATTCAGACAGCACTGTGGGAGTCAATTGACTTAATGGCTCATTATAATCTACCTGAAGCCTGCTAGTATCTCTTCATCCCATAGGTGTTAAATGACCCCCTCTCCCTTTTAATGGCCTTGATGTTCCACTATTCAAATGATCCTTTCTTCTACAATTTTGCTGTTTTGTTAGCCATTCCTGGCAATGTGTTTCTCCTGTTTCACACCCCTGCAGACTATCTTTAGCTTTAGCTAAAAACCTTAACTGGGGTATAATAACTCAGGTGTAGAAATGACTAACAGGAGGTATTAGAGGCATTACCAAGACTCTCAAGAAGATGAGATTTTCTTTTACAAATGTGAATAAGAGGTACATATAACTATAATGACTACAGGAATAATGAAACAATACCTTTGGACTATTTTGACCATTTTTGCATAGTTTCTTATGTTTTTTTTACACTTAATGTATAATCTGGTAAATCTGTGAACATTGCAAGAAAGTTAAATTTGGTTTTGCTTTGACCTTAAACTGAATGATATAATGCTGGGCCCCTTGCATATTAGTAAAGCTTCTAATTCCAGTCTAACTGGATAAAAATGTGTTGTTATATGTGATATTGCACTGCACCATCTGCACACTGCTTTTCAAAATCCTAGATCAGCCCATGGATAAGTGCAAATCCTAGGATAGGAGAGGCCATGGCAAATGCAGTGGTGTAGTTGCACCCCCTTTGATTCCTGCTCCACCAAAAGTTTAAAACCAATTGGCAGTGGCATCGGCATTTCTAGTCAGGCAGCACTGCAGGGGCAGATCCAGGATTTGGAAAAGTGGGGTGCAGGGACAGGTTCCAACCTCCTTTCCCCTTCTGTAGGGACACTCCATGTCTTGGCAGCCTTTGGAGATTTTTTGAATCCCTAGTCCATGCTGAGTGGCACAGCCCTTCCCCACCTCCTCCCCTGCTGCTACATCTTTCCCTGCTATCCTGGGCATGTGGAAGCTTCAAAGATGCTCTGCCTGCTCCAGCTGGGCTGTGTGGGGGTTAGGAACAGTAACAGCTGCAGCAGCTAGATAAGGGGATTCCCCGGGAAGGAGGCATGGGAAGAGGGCCCCCTTGCAATTGCCTCTCCTGTTGTCACTGTCCCCAGCTGAGCCTACCCCAGAAGCATTTTGGGCTTCTACTACCCCAGACTATGGGGAAAGCAGCAGCAGCAGGCAGGGAGTTTCATAGATTCATAGATGTTTGGGTCGGAAAGGACCTCAGTAGATCAAGTCTGACTGCCTGCCATGGGTAGGAAAGAGTGCTGGGGTTAGATGTTCCCAGTCACGTGCATGTCTAGCCTCCTCTAAAAGACTCCCAAGGTAGGGGAGAGCACCACTTCCCCTGGAAGCCCATTCCAGATTCTGACAACTCTTACCATAAAGAAGTTCTTCCTCATGTCTAACCTAAATCTGCTCTCCGTCAGTCTGTGGTTGTTCCTAGTTACTCCAAGGGGTGCCCTGGTAAACAGAGCATCTCCTATGCCTTGCTGCCCCCCTCCCCCCTCGCCTGATGAATTTGTAGGCATCCACAAGATCACCTCTCAGCCTTCTCTTGCGGAGGCTGAAGAGATCCAGGTCCCTCAATCTCTCCTTGTAGGGCTTTACCTGCAGGCCCCTAACCATACAAGTGGCCCTCCTCTGAATCCTCTCAAGGTTGTCCACATCCCTCTTGAAGTGTGGCGCCCAAAACAGGATGCAGTACTCCAGCTACGGATTGACCTGTGCTGCATAGAAGGGAAGCATCATGTTCCTGGACCTGTTCATTATGCACCTAATGTATGAGAAAATGCTGTTGACTTTACTGATCACTTTGTCACACTGATGACTCATGTTCATCTTGATGTCAACAATGACCCTGAGATCCCTTTCTGCTGCTGTGCTGCTGAGAAGGTCATCCCCCAGCCTTAAGTGTGTTGGTGATTCCTTCCCCCTAGGTGCAGCACCTTGCACTTGTCCTTGTTGAGCTGCATCCTATTCTGTTCCTATTCTGCCCACTTTTCCAACCTGTCCAGATCCACCTGGATTCGTTCCCTCCCCTCTAGTGTGTTAACTTTACCTCATAATTTGGTATCATCTGAGTTGGGGGGCGGGGGGGGCAGTGGAGACTTGCTTCTGAGCACAAGGGGGAAGGAGGGGGATTCTTAGGTGCTTTGGAGACTTTCAAAAAAGTCCCCAGAGGCTCCTGAGCTGGATCCAATCCAAAAAGGGGGCGGGGGGTGCAGCCACAGCCCTGTCTCTCCTCTGGATCTGCCCCTTCCCCCCTGGATCCAGCCCTGGACAGTGATTACTTTGAAGGCAAGGCTCCTGGAGTCATGGGACTTCCCCAAGTCTCCAGTGTGTTTGTGCCTCCTTCAGGAGGTCAAGGCTGCCTTGCCAGACACTGCCATCACCTACATCGACTACGATGTGTCGTGCACGAGGGGAGCCCCTGTCCCCTGGTACCCCTCAGCCCCCCGAGGCTTGTTGTAAGCTCCCTTCCTCAGCAGGGCCCATGGCACTCCCCACCATACCATCTCGGCAGGCTGAGAGATACCGAGCTTATCTGCTTCCTTACAGCCCATCACTCCCAGCTCTACACGCTCATGGGCTGCACCCTCCATCATCCTGTCCTCCTGTCCCGCCCAGACACTAAGTGGTGGGATGCCCTTGGTGAGGACAAAAGTCCCTGGTGGATGAGCCTGTATGCCTCCCTGATTCTGCAAACCACCGCTGGCAGCTCCCGCACAGAGCCATTGCCACAGGTCACAGAGCCCTGACACCTGTCCCTCCTGCAAGCAGAGGGAGATCCTGCTGCAAGCCCACATGGAGTGTGCCAGGCTGCAGCCCCTTCATTGCCTTCTCCAGACCCCCCTGCTGAGGTCCTGGCTGCACTGCTCCCCATCCACAGACCCACCAATCCTGGCACCTCCCGGCCACAGCCACACTCGCCATCTACCTGCCCAGGAGGGAGGCACTGGCTGGGGGGACCCTGGGAACCATGATGCCGTTTTCCCATCCCTGGTCTACTCATGTCTTGGGGCAGGGGTTCACTGGCAGTGTGCAGCGGCTTCTTCGACACGTTGAAGGCCAGTGGGTGCTGCCTGGTGTTCTCTACCCGGTGTCCCCCCTTGGGGCACTCATCCTGCGCCCCTGACTGTCACTCCTGTCCCTGTTTCACCTTCTCTATCTCCCAGGTGATCCGTGACTGGCCCCCTCGTCAGGGGGACTTTGGCGCACGCTCTGGCTGGCACCTCGAAGGGCCTGGGCAGGAAGGGCAGGGCCGTTTGCCCGTCCCTGGGCCGCCCCCGCGTCCGGCAGTGCCCAGCGGGTCCGGGTCGCGGCGGAGGGCGGTGGGGCAGGCCGGGCGCTGTGCTCGCTCCCGGCCCCGGGTCCTCCTCGCGTCTCCCCGGGACCCGCCCGGCCCCGTGCCTCAGTGCACGCCGGGGCCTGGTGCCCGGCGCCCCGCACCCGCGCGGCGCGTCCTGCGCGCGCCTGGCCCGGGGGAGGGCGCCGGAGCCCCCGCGGGCCAGGGCGGGGCCGGGGGCGGGCCACACCGCAGCCCCCGCCCCGGGGCGGTGCAGCCGCCGGCCGGTTCCCGCAGCCCGGGTGCCGGCCCGGCCAGTCCCGTCCCGCAGCCGCAGCCATGAGCACGCACCGCGTCGCCCTGCAGGGCCCGGGGCCGTGGGGCTTCCGCCTGGTGGGGGGCAAGGACTTCGAGCAGCCGCTCACCGTGTCCCGGGTAGGGGCTGCGAGGGCCGGGGCAGGGCGGGACGGGAGCCCACCGCCACCTGCCGCGGCTCAGCCTCGGGCTCGGCTCGTGGCGACGCTAGCGGGGGGGAGGGCGAGTCTGCAGTCCAGAAGCAGCGTGACCACGTAGCGAGGTCCCCGGGGTAATTGTTTCTGATATGTTCTCCATAGGAGGTCTATATTGAGCAGATTCTTTTTGGTATTGGGTGGTGGAACCGGAGCGTGCTCCATCCACTCCATGCATTGACCTGGTATTACAGTGCTTCCAGGACCGGTGCAAAAAAACAGGAAAAAAAAAAAGAAAAGAAAAAAAAAAAGCCGGTGCCAGAGCCCAGTGCGTGTGAGTCCGCGTGTGTGTGCCAGCCGGGGGTGTGTGCATGCAAGCCATGTGTGTCTCTGTGAGCCGCGTGCGTGCGTGTGCGAGCCGAATGCATGTCTGAGCCCTGTGAGTGTGCGTGTGTAACGGAGTGCACTGATACATGGCATCTGCTGTGTTGGCCTTCCATGTTCCTGGCACTGGATCACTTCCCATCCTGAGCAGGGTTTGCAGTTCTGAAGAGTTCATCGCCTGAAAGCGATTTAATAGAGAAGTGAAGTTATAATGGCCTAGGATGAGTAAGTCCCAGGAGGGATGTGAACTGATTAAAAGTGTGTAGTCATCTATGTTTCAGTGACTTGAATTGCAATATCAAGTCCCCCCCCCGGCTATATTGTAATATACCTTATTTTAGTAGAAGTGGGGCTTTGGGGCACTGTGCTGGTGAGGATAGATGCTTGGCCAGTATTTTCTGGGAGGTTTAAAAACCTTTGTGTTGGTGTAAGACACCAAAGGTACATCCAGGGTGATGTAATGCTGAAAGAGACAGGGTCAGAGGTGTGGGCAGGGATTGTGTGATGTAAAACCTTGAAAATGTGGCTCAGTGCCCTGGTTGAACACCTGCCACTAGGCAAAAGCACCTTTTGTTTTATCCTGTTTTTGAAACAATTGATTTTAGCATAGTGCTAATTTAAATGGCTAATCTATTGTAATTAAGATAGTATTAACATAAGGAATTTCCCCCCCACACACGCACCACCACTATGTGAATAATTACCGGATTTGGAAATGCTGTATAACAGGGCTCCCTCACCGGACTTGCAGAAAGGAGAGAAAAATAATTCTTAGGGAAGAACAGTCAGCCTCTATTTATCTTAATGAGTAGCTGAATCAAAGGCTAAGGATGATGGTTTAATTAGCAACTTTCAGGGCTTGGAAGATTCACCCAAATTTGAAGTCTCAGCCTTTTAGCCAGAAACTGCTGTTGTGGCAGACGGTGGGGAAAGAGGTGATTCTGGGTTTCAGGACTATTGGCAGCATTACACAGTACAGTGGGAAAATGTCGAGCCTGGCCTACATTCATGCAGTCACCAGGCGGTTGTGTGAAAGTAGGAGGGTTCCCAAAGGAAGTTCAGCATAGAGACAGCTCTAGGGCTCTGTATATAGGATCATCTGTTGTCTTTATAACTGTAGAGTCTGAGAGCTGCACATACACATTGATGACCTGAGGTACAACTCCCTCTGAGATAGAAAGTGTCTTTTTGGAGGTGGGGAAACTGAGGTACAAAGAGAGCTCAGCCAGGCACTTTCATTCAGCCCATGGCACCCCCTAGTGACCTGCACCCTGCCCAGCCCCTCAGCCCATGAGGGTGGGAGCCCATGTGTACATATACCCCCAAACATACCCTATTGTGCCTCGCTCTCACCTTCATGGGTAGAAGGGCCCAGCCAGCATGCAGCTTCTGGGCAGAGCTACTGCTGCCACTGCTACAGCCCCTGGGGATCTGCTCTGCTTCCCCTGCCTCCCAGTTGCTTCAGACAGCGGGTAGGGAAGTGGCAGGGGTGGGGGCCAAGCTGCAGCTGGGCAGCAGCACGGAGCCTGGGGCTGGGGGTGGCAGCAGCACGGACCTTATGCCCAGGGGGCTAGCAGCAGTGCAGAGCTTGGGTGGGCAGCGTGTGGGTGAGGGAGGGTTGGGGGGTGATGGTGGCAGCAGCAGCAGCATGCAAGGGTGCTTGTGCCTGGCATTGGTGCTGGTGCCCAGCGGGGCGCAGCTCCGGCCAGCACTGCACATTGCGGTAAGGGGTGCAGCCTCTGCCAGGCAGTCTCTATTACTGGTATTCCCCACCACCCATGAACAGCCCCCACACTCACATGGCATAGGAGGGAAGCCCCACGCACTGGAGCTGGCTGCCTTTCCTGCCACCCAGGGGAAGGCACCTGGGGCTTCCCTCCTGTGCTGCTCAACCCCAGCAGGGAAGGCAGCCAGCTCCAACACGTAAGGCTTCCCTCCCATGCCGTGTGAATGCGGGGGCTGTACGTGCATGGCAGGTAGCACTGGTGACAGAGACTGCTCAGCAGAGGCAGCGCCCCTTGCTGTGATGTGCAGTGCTGGCCAGAGCTGCGCCCTGCTGGGCACCAGCGCCTGCACCTGGCACGAGCATCCTGAGTGCCCCCGCCCACTGCTGCTGGGCCATCGGGAGAGTGCGGAGGGGGGTCCCCCCACCCCTGACCCTCACATCCCACAAACACCACATACCCACAGCGGGCCCCCATAACCCCCCACATATACATAACCCCCCAACATACCCTATGCCCTCAACACACACAGCCACATCTCCTCACAACCCCCCACACCCTTCTACCCTGCCATACACACACACACACATCCACAACACACCACACACACACAAACCCGCAATATACAAGACTAAGAATTTATTTTTAAGTTATTATGTAAACACCTTTACATACAGTACACACACACAAATCACAACAAAAATATTTTTTGTAATAAAATATGTTATAGTAGGTGTTTGACTTCTGTATGATTTGGTTTTTTTCTGGTTCTAAGATGGCAACTCCCTTCCCAAAAGGAGTGTTTCCAGGGGGAAGCGGGGAGAGACTTCTGGTGGCAAAGGTCAGGGGTTAGGGACGGGACTTCCAGTCTGAAGATGATGACCGGGGCGGGGCAACTGTCAAGGGGCAGGGCTACCCATGTGGCCCTTGACAGCTCACCAAAATTCGTTAAGCAGTCCTCCACCTGAAATAATTGCCTGCCGCATCTCAGACCCTACAGTTATAAAGACAACAGACGATCCTATATACAGCATCTACAACCTATAGCTATAGTCCTAGCCTCAGCATTGCAGTGGAAGCCTGAGGCAGAGCCAGGAACTGAATCCAGATCCCTCCATTGAGAACCTTCAGTTCTTTTCATCTCCCTCTGCTCACTGTGGGATGTTTCAGTCAAGTGTTTAACAAGGATTTCATTACCCACAAAGTAATAGCTGTAGAAGTCAAGTTTGTGTGATAGCCTCTCAGGTGGCTGGATGGCTGCTGAGCTAAAAACTATTTTGAATAATGGAGATCAATTTAATGTTACTCTTAATTGAAAAATCTGACTGGCTGATAGAAATCATAACTGACTCTGGCCTGTGACTACATTGTGCCAATATTTTAGCTTTCATGTGCCAATTCCTTTTTGAGGCCAGTAATAAAACCCTCAAAAAAGATTAAAAGATTCAATTTTTGTGAAGGTTACTATATATGTTTGGTTTTACAGGCTATTTTTAGAGGATTTTTTGAGTAACGCCTTTACATTAATGTGGTGCTTAATTCTCATATTTTGCTTTCATTGTTAGCTAAAACTCTCCCCTTGTGTTTACAGATGCTTTTGTAAATTGCTGTTGGCTGCCTTTCCACATCTCCATCATATCCCTGTCTTTTAGGAGGAAAAGAAGGCAAGCTAGGAAGTAGGTTAGAGGGCAGTTACAAGGGGAGATGTTGCAACAAAATAATTTCATTTGCTGTCCCCAAATGAAGTCACAGTGGGTAAAGTGAAGTCTAGAGTATTTTGCAAGGTGCTGATTTGTTCTCATTAGCATTACCCACTGGATTCATAGATCTGGCATTGTGCGTATTGTTTATCTATGGCAGGGGAAGCCAAGTTGTGGCATGGGCAGCCTCTGTGTGTGACATGAAGCCATAAGTGGAGGGAGAAAATCTTAAAAGACACACAGACACAGGCTGACACACACACACAGACACTGCCCAGGAGGTAAGTGTGTAGGGGGGAATGGGCACAGGGGAGGGAAGGGGCATGGGGGCAGATAGAGGCCCCCATGGTGAGGGAGTGGGTCTGGTGCAGGGGCAAGGGCAGGGGCTGGGTTGAATGGGGTGGGTCATGGGAGAGTCAGAGGCCAGGCTGCTCATCCAGGGGTGCGGGGTCTTCTGCTACTGTGCACACCCCTGGGGCAGGCCTGAGGCGCACATGTTCCCTGGATCTGTGTGCAGGGCAGAGGCGGTCTGCAGCAGCTGGCTGGGGCTCTACGCCCTGCTGCTGGTGTCCTGGCAGTTGCCCAACGCCACATGCCTCCTGTTGCTGGGCGGGGAGGGTCCTCAGTGCACCCAGCATGTGGCAGGCATGTGGAGTTGCATAGCTGCTGGGGTACTGGCAGCAGGGCACAGAGTCCCAGTCCACAGTGCACAGATCTGGGGGGCGCATGTGCCCCCCATGTCTGCCTCAGAGGTGCGCACAGTGGCATGACCTCCTGCACCCTTGGATGAGCTGCCCGGGCTCTGACCCTCCCATGACCCACCCTGGGGCCCCATTCACCCCTGCCTCTGCCCCACCCCCTTCCTCACCATGGGGGCCTTGATCTGCCCCCCCCACACCCCTTCCCTCCCTGCTTCCCCCCTACACACTTACCTGCTGTTTAGGGTTACTATAGTTCCAGGATCAAAAAAGGACACCTGTGGGGGAGGGGACGGGGAGCCAGCAGGGGAGACAGGGAGGGGTATATGATTGCAGGGCTGACAGTGATATGCTTGTGCCCTGCCTCTGCCCCTGCACTTCAAGCCCCTGCGCCTCACTCCTAAGCTCCAGCCCTGCCAGTGACCCTCACTCCTGACCCACAGCCCCCTGCCCCACAGTCCTGCCACTGCCCCTCAGTCCCGACCCTCAGCCCTGCCTCCCCCAGCGCTGCCTGTGCCCTGCACTCCTGACCTGGAGCCCCTGCCCCTCAGCCCTGTTGGTGCCCCTCGCTTCCGACCTAGAGCCCCCTGTCCTCCCAGCCCTGCTGCCTACTCAGCTACTTCCTATACACATGCACACACATACACAAACACACATTCACTCACTCTTACTTGCGGGGGTCCGCGTGCATCCTTCCCTCCCTGCTGCAGCCACCAGAGCTCACACCCAGGCTGCAGTGGGGGGCGGTGGCAGTGCACACAGACACAGATGAGCAGCCAGAGCCTGCAGGCAGCCAGGAACTCAGCCTGGCCCAGCCGTGTGTAGAGCAGCGCTAGGGTTACCATACGTCTGGGTTTTCATGGACACGTCCTCTTTTTTGGCCCCCTGTCCTTGTGTCCATGTGGGTTTTTAAAATCTGAGCAAAAGTCTGGGTTTTTGCTTTGCCTCCGCTTCTCCCAGGCATGAGCAGCTTGGATGCTTGGGGCAAGGTGACTGGGTGTCGGGGGTGACGTGCTCTGTGAGGGGCACGGGTAGGGCTGGGGCGAGGCAGGGGCTGTGGGTTGGGAGTGAGGGGCACTGGCAGGGCTGGAGCTTAGGAGTGCACCGCTGGCCCACGTTTTGGGGGGCTAGGCCCCGTTAGCCCTGGCCTTTCATGGCTTATGCATGCACCAGACTGGGGAAGGGACAGACAGCACTGTGGCAGGTAAAGGAGGGAGCAGAAAACAGAGCAGCAGATTGGTTAGGGAGCAGAAAGGAGAAGTGGAACAGAGTGGCTCTTGAGGAGGGTGTGGGGCTAATTTGTGGCAGGTCTGCCAGGAAGGTTGGCCTCCACTGATCTATGACTTGTGTATTTTCGTTTTATTTGTACTGTAATAACATCTAGTGCAGGGGTGGCCAAAATGGCAGATCCAGCTGGCAGCCAGACTCCATTTCCCACGTTGAGACTGGCCCCAGCAGCGCTGACAGGGAGCACAGTTGGGCAGGGAGTTGTTTTGTGGTGGCCAGGACTGGGATCTTGTAGTGGTGACTGCATGGCCTAGAGCTGGGGCAGAGCCATGATCCACTGCCTGCGTGCCCCTGCCTGGGTCGTGCAGGCATGGCTCCGTGCTGTCACCTCTGCAAGACCCCAGCCCTGGAGCAGCAGTGCATCCAGCTGCATGCCCTGCCAGTGTGCTGGGGCTGGTCTTCATTAAAACCCTGCCCCCCACCCCATGTCCCTGCCCTGGTGGGGTCTCTGTGGGAACTGGCTGCAGTGACATGGGCAGGGGCTGTTGGGAAGTGGAGTCTACCATAGGCCCGATCTGGCCCATGGGCTGGACTTTGCTAGCCCCAGTCTAGACATGCATCCTTTGTGCTAGGCATCAGGCAGGTAGATTTGTACCTTATAGACTAACTGAATCAGAGATGTATACTGTGAACTTTTATGAGGTGTTGTACATCTCTGATTTAGCTGATCTTTGCTGTGCCTTTCAGCAGTAGCAGGCAAAAAAGATTTTTTAAGCAGAAGCATGTTTAATTTGATAGCTTTTTAAATGTATAGTTCTGCTTCTTGCTGTTGTCAGTGCTGATGGGTACATAATAACAGGGTAGCTTTTCTGCCTTCAACTGCACTAATAATTGCAAAGTTATTCATGTGAGATTGTGGCTATGAGTGAAGCTAAAGGAAAAAAAGCCCCAAAACCATTTCATGATTTATTTGTTCTTGTATTTTACCCCCAAGGATTCAAGACATGAAAAGTTGGTATTTACTTATCTTCTTTGTTTTACTTTCACTTAAGGTTTCAGAGCACTTGGTTTCTCCCCTTGAGTTTATTAGCAATGACGATAACAAATGGTAGATTAAATGACTTTCATAAGGAAGTTTGCTGTTGAGAGCAGAAGTCTCCTGAGTTGCAGTAGAGTGCCCTGAATGCACTGATAGCAGCCAATGGCATTGAGATCTTATTTTATTTTAGATGAGAGAGATTGCAAAAGTCTATCATGTTTCCACTGTGCTTCTTACCGCTTCTTATCGTTTACTTAGATGTTTGAAACTGCTTTGGGCTCCAACATGCTATGGGGTCTTCTCAGTCCAATCATAGTCTGCTCCCAGATCTCATTAAATCACTCAAGTCATTGGTATGATGTTTGGAATGGAGCAGGGAGGAGTTCTCAACACCTCTTCACGATACTTTCATGCTGAATTCAACTTCCTTTTAAAAAAAATCTCCAAAAATGTTTTAAGTTAAGGCAATTGTTTCAAGTTCTTTTAACATAAAAAACAAACTACCTTGCATGGACATACTAGGAAGCAAATTCAGATCAGTTTGTTCATGCAGATAGGGCTTGCTCCATGTCTTTGTTAACCTTTTGAAGATGCTGTGCTGTGGATTGCTAGGTTGCATCTTATCTCAAATACTTTACAGGCTCTGGACTGACACAATACAGGGTAGTGGATTTTTGGGAGTTACTCTGTGGCTGTTTCCCCCTTCCCATCCCCCAGATAATGTCCTATGAGATTAGTGGATCTGGTGAATGGAATTAAATCAGATTTTGAATGGGAGGAGGCACTGATAAGCAGGGATCCTGGTTTTCTCTGATTAAAAATTGCAAATTCTCTGATTAAAACCCCCAAAACTATGATAAAAATTAAAGGCCCCCCACAGAGCTATTGGGGCCCCGCACTCCCCCCCACAGCCTCAACAGCCCTCCTGATGCCCCTAACAACAGCCCCCCAGACCCACACACACAGGCACAGACACGCAGGCACAGAGGCACACACAGACACTGACACCCATCCCAGCAGGTACGTGTGTGTGTGGGAAAGGGGTGGGGCAGGGTGGGGGAAAGGGAAGGTGCTGGGGGGTAGATCAAGAAGTGGGGAGTGTGCTACTGTGCCTACTTCCAGGAGCAGGGCCAGGGGGTGATGGCAGAGGTGCCACTCTGTGGGTGACGCATGCGCTGGCTGACCTGACAGGGTGTTTGCATGCAGAGGCTGTCATTGCAACTCTGCAACTGCATCCTGTGCTACCATCCCCTGGCCACCCGTATGGCTTTGTGGGCAAGTGGCACAGGGCGTGGCGGCAGCAGTGCGGTGGTAACCACGATGTGCGGGCCATATACATGCCAGCTGGCCAGAGGGTGGAAAGGGGGGCTTGCATGCAGCGGCCACAACTGCACCGCTGCTTATGCCCTGTGACCGGCTGCATGGCTCCGCGGTGGTGTGGGGTGGTGGTGGCTGCGTGCTGGTTGGGGGGGGTGGGCTTTGCGGGCAAGTGCTGCCATTGTGGAGTCGCGCCCTTCACCCCTGGATCCTAGAGGTAAGTGGGGCTTGGGGGCTGTGGCAGAGGGCTGGGATAGATGGTTGGGGGGCTGAGGGAGTGGGGGGTGCTGCCAGCCCCAGGTAGCACACCGCATCGAGGTGTAGGGCTGTGGGGTGAGGGCAGGGGTGAAGGGTGGGGGGGTGAGGGCAGGGGTGCTCCTCTGCAGTGGGCTTTGTGGGCAAGTGATGCAGGGCGCAGCGTGGTGGTGCCCGCCATGTGTGGGCTGTACACATGCCGCCCGGCCGGCTGCCCAGGGGAGGGTGAAGGGGAGGCTTGCATGCGGGCAGCTGCACCGCTTTTTGGCCAGCTCTGCAGCGGCAGTGAGGGATGGTGGCTGGCGGGGCTAGAGGGCTTGCACGCTGTGGCCGCTGCCACTTACCTGTGGGTCAGTGCTAGCGGAGACGGCTGCTGCATACAGAACCTTCCCACGCCACCGTGGAGCTGTGCCCACAGCTGTGCGGCTGGGAGCAGGGCAGCAGTAGCAGTGTGGTGGTGCCGCGTGGCACGCAGCCGTCCCCACCACCATCCCACCTTCACGGCGGCCATGGCTGTCACCGCACTGCAGAAGTCTATTTGTTGGGACATATCATCAAACGCTTTGCATCCCTAAAACATTGTGCAAACTAGATAACCAGAAAACCGTGTTTTCTCTGATAAAAACAGGGAATCTGTGGTTTTCTCTGTTCTTCCATGGGAAACAGAAAACCCGGATCCCTGCTGATAAGGTAGATGTCGGTATAAAGGGCATACACATCATAGAACCCTCTCTGATTAGGGACTAATGAAACACGGATTATTTCCTCTGTTTCATTTCCATCTTATGTTGAGGAACCTCCTAGACTTGCTTATCTTCCCAGTCGCAAATGTCTGGTCTTATCCTAGAAACCCATGTTCTTAACCTAATTTATGTTCAATACTGTGCTGATCCTAAACAGAATTTTGACTGAAATAATGCAGGCTCTACGGATTTTGGCTTCAAAACATGTCATATCATAACAAAAACAGTCTGGCCCATAAATTTAAAAAAATCTTTATAAAGGCCCAGAGCAGTTGTACTTGTATTAATATATTTTGCGGTAATAACTGTTTTCTCAGTAGAAGCAGTTATGTGGCAGTCCAGTTTTGTGGATGTGTTAAAGATCTTTGGGATCTTAGTGTTATGCCTATCACTAATTTCAACTACAGCATCCTGAACTAGTCTAATGTACTATCCAGTAATGAAATTCAGCAATAGAGGTAGCAGGATGTAAAGGGAGGTAAAGGGGGTTTTTTGTTTGCTTTTAATTGCATTCATAAAGTTTATTTAACCTCAGTCTTTTCTGTAAACTGGGCAATGTGATTTACAGTTATAATTTGGATTTTATTGCCCAACAGTAGACTTGGGGGCAAATCCTGCTTGCCCTATTCAAGGGAAAAACTTAGCCCATTTAAATGCATGTGAGTACTCTGTGTGAAATTGGCCCTGGCATAAACAGCTGCAACTTTCTTCGCATCAGTGCAGAGTAGCTGCCTGTGCCAGGCCTGAGATTGGCCTGAGACTGCTAGAAAAATATCTGAAGAAAGGAGGAGAGGAGCAGCTCAGGGGAGCAAGCTACAGGCTGCCTTGAAAAGAAGAATCATTTCCATGTAGTGAGCTGCTCAAGGAAACTGAACTCTACTGACTAGCTCTTTATTCACCCTCCTCAGTATGAGGAGGATTAGTCATAATATGCTAACATGCCTTGGGGCCACGCCAGAATCTAGGATGTAGCCTTTTTCCTGTGCAGAAAGAATAACCTGCAGTCACGGTATAAAATTGAAGGAGAAGACTAAGCTAGATATGGGATGGGCTTTTACACCCAGAGAATATCTGGAATGTTACGCTGTCTGCCAAAGGAAACAGTGGGTGCGGTTACTTTAATAGGTTTTAGGGTTGGGCTGGCTTTCCATATGGAGAAGATAGCCAGTGTGTGTAAGCAAGGAAAGAGCTAAGAGCCAGGAAGGGGGAATATACCTAGGATTGCATACCTACCACAGAACTATCTAGTTCTAACACTTTGGTGTTTCTGATTAGAGATATACAAGGCCTCTTCCCCTTGTCTTTCAGATGTCTTGTTAGAGGCAGGCTGGGAAGGGGCTTTGAGGAGGTGCAAATGTGGCTTCATATGTACATTTCTGAAGGATTTTTACCAACCAGTTCTTGACACATGAATTACACTCAGAGTACATGGTGCTACAGCAAAACTAAACCTTGCAACATTATGGCACAGCTTGGGTGAACAGAACTATATGGTCCATGAACTGTGAAACAGTTAACTAATGGGCAAATGGCTCAAGTTATTTGCAGAACACCTGGCACATCAGGTAGATGCTGTCAGTGACTTCTGATCATCCAAAAGATGATAAAAGAGCACTTGCTGGCTTTAACGATAACTGAAAGCCAGTGCTGAACTCCGTTGTAGAAGGGAAGGAATAGGTTATCAGGTGGATTGCTCAATAGAAATACTGGGTCTCAGCACTCCTATCACAAGATATGACAGAGGGACCTTGCAACCCTTGTGTATGTGTGTGGTTCTGTTGACTACAATGGGGTTGTTGTCTAACATATACATGTATGAGGACTCCTTGTTCCTGGTCAGTAGGGAATTTTCCTGGCTGGGTGTAAGGACCAAAGCTAGCAATTTGTGCAGAACCCACACTGTCATTGTATGCATAGAGGTGATGTGTTGCCTGCACCTGCCCAGTGCAGTCTGCCCTGGCTGTACACAACATCCAAAAGGCGAGAAAAAGTGAGGGAAAGATCTCCTTTTCCTTCTTTCCAGCAACCAGAGGGGTTCAAGCTTATCAGTGGTCTGAAGTGGAAAGCCAGGTGCAGTGAGAGCACCCTAACAAGAAATTCTGGAGCCCTCTTCCTTTGGTATGTGGGTCTTCTCATCAGTTGGTTGTTTCTAGACCCTGTGTGCAGAGATAGGCTCACCTCATTTTTTTGTCATATCCCCATGTATCCAAGAGTCCTGCTATCAAGAAGATGAAATAAGGAACTTGTATACAAAATGAAACACAAGGCAGCCATCACACTGAAGTGGATTTACTTTCACCTTGTAACGTAGCATTAGTAGAGCTGCCTTGAGGAGGCTGTCTGTGGGACTAGGAGGGAGGCTGATGCACAGTAGAAGAATACTGGTGATATAGGTCCAGATTCTACTGCATTTCCTCCATACAGCTCTTTTGAGTCAGCCTTAAAGATGAGAAGATGGCTTGTTACAAAAACAGGTTCATTAATGGATTTTCAGGGACTTGAACACAGTGGAATAAATCACAGTTAGGTGCCTGAGTCCACTTGGATGCCCAATATGTGGAATAGATTCTGGTCCCCAGTCTCTCCAGTTTAACCTGGTTGTGGAGCTCTGCTTCATTCTCCTGCTGGTGAGTACAGTCCTCTCCAATTTTCAGTGTGTGTGGAAGTTTTCTGGTATGCAGAGATCTACCAGTGGATCAAGATCCACTGGTTGGTGACCACTGCCCTAGGCTCTTCCCTGATGGAAAGCAATAGTAGGCCTTGTCTGCTGGTCCAAAAACAGGACCTGAATTTCCCCTTAGTACACCTCTGCTGTCTTAGTGATGGTGGAGGATTTAGTGTAGCCGGTCACAATGCAGCTGGCAGCTTTCTGGTCCAGACACACCTTGCACAGCTGCCATTTAGATGTTGGCATTCCCTTACCGACTTGCCAGCTTGACAAGGCTTCCCCATTTGTCCCTGATGCAATGCAGAATCAGATACATATAAAGTAGAGGCTTTAGGGCAGGGGTGGGCAAAATATGGCCCATGGGCCAGATGTGGCCTGTGAGGCCATTCTATCTGGCCTGTGGGGCCCCTAAAAAATTTAGAAAATTAATATTTATCTGTCTTTGGTTCCTGTCAAAAATGACAGGAAATAGGGGCAGTAAGACCCAGGGAAGCCCAGTGGGCTCCCGCAACAGCAGGGCCCACCCAGAAGCCCCAGCAGGGGCTTCTGGTCTGGAACCATGTGGCTGCCCCGGCGCCGGAACCTCCGGTAAGTGTGTGGGGGGGGAGGAGGGGGCAGGGGAAGCAGCCTGGGGAAAAGCAGCCCCTCGCCTGCCCTATGGCTGGCATGCCACACTGCAGCTGCTCGCAGCCTGCATGGAGCTGTCCTGAGCAGGCACAGGCAGCCCCATGTGGGCTGTGAGTGACTGCAGTGTGAGGCACCAGCCACAGGGCGGGTGAGGGGCTACTTTTCCTGATGCTCAGCACCAGCTTGTAACCTGCCCCTGCTACCAGCCTGGGCCCTGCAGTGGCTCTGGGCTCACCTGTCAGGGCTGCACACAGCAGCTGCAGCCTCCCTGCTTGCCATGTTAGGCAGTGTTGGCTGCTGTTGCCTGCCCAGAGCTTGCGCGCTGGGCAGCCCAGAGGCAGTGATGGCAAACGCTGCCTGGCATGGCAAGCAGGGGGGCCGCAGCTGCTGCAGCCTTGCGGAGCCCCGACAGGCAAGCCCAGAGCTGGCGTGGGTCCCAGGCTGGCACGGGGGTGGGTTACAAGCTGGTGCTGAGCATGGGGAAAAGCCCCGTGACCCACCCACTTGCAGCCTGCATGGGGCTGCCTGTGCCTGCTTCGGACAGCACTGTGTGGGCTGCAAGTGGCTACAGCAGGGAGCACCAGCCACGGGTTCAGGGAGGGGCCGCTTTTCCCTGCACTCAGCACCAGCACTCGACACCCTCTCCCTTCTAGTGCAGGCCAGCCCAGCTCCACAGACTCCTGCCAGCCTGAGCCCCGCTCTGGGCCTTACTGGTGCTGACTCTGGGACATTGGTCCCAAGATGGTGACCAGGGGGCAAGGCACCTGTCTAGGGGCGGGGCTAACCACGTGGCCCTTGACAGCTTGTCAAAACTGGGTAAGCGGCCTTCCACCCAAAATAATTGCCCATCCCTGCTTTAGGGAGAGGGACAGTTACTGATACTGGAGGTGAGTGGGGTGGGAGAGAGGCTGGGTGAGTAGAGACTTGTACCAACCAGTAGAATAGCTGCTAGAAACCCACCTTGGCATGAGACTCCCAAAGGCATCCTGGAAACTACCCAATACCAGGCTATATCGACCTGGGGATTATCTACTGCTATAAAAAAGGGCAGGGCAGGGTGGCACCTGGGGTGAAGGTGCTGCACTTGCAAGATGATGTTAGTCTGTTTATCTGCTGAGGGCTAGTCGGTTATTCATTTATCAGATTTCAAGTGTATTATTTTCCTAGGGGATAAATTGGAAATTTGCACTGTCGTTTTCAGGGCAGTTCACTATTTCCAGCGTCAGATGCCTGATTTTTTTCCCTTTTCTACATGCATGCTTTTTGAGAACCAAACCAGCAGTTCTTCTGGGGGTCACGTGCCCCATCCATTTAATTAAACAGGTTGAAGGCAAACAGGAACATGATAATGGCCTGGGTATTGCCAGGGATTATTACACAATAGAGCACTGACTTCATGGAAACTTGCTGCCACTGTTAAAACAGGTTTCTCAAAAGAGTAGTAGAATTGTCACTTAGATTTGCTTTCTCCTGGAGCTAATATGTAGATAGGTCAATCAAAAGTAGCCTGCAATCTTCCTTCTGCTGCAGTGGCTGACTAAATATTCCCCTAACTTGTTGCTGTAGATGATTAGATGTCAAGTATCACAGAATGGTATAAAAGGAATAGCAGTACCTGTTTTTCCTCCCTTAATGAGACAGGAAAATGTATTTGCCTGAATTCTCTCATAGCTTCTGATCTCTGCTGACCCACCTGTATGCATTCATTGGCAGAAAGCATGTCTGCTTAGCATACTATTCCAAATGCTGAACATATTACTCATGGCCAAACAGAAGCATGCGTGGGTGGAGCAGTGTTACATTTAGTGTTTGAATTTGTCTCCTAGGTGGTGATGGATCTTACACTTATGTAGCCATCAGCCTGTCTGACCAACATCTGTATAACTAGATCAGTGGTTTTCAACATTTTTGGACTTGTTTCTCAACTAAAGAAAAGTAATAGAGCAATTCTTTTGTTGCAAAAGTCTCAGACAATTGGTTAAAATATTTACTGACACTATGAATTATTCCTATTAGAAATCTCTTCTTTTATTAGCTGTTAATATTGTGTGGCACCCCAGGCTCCCTGGCTAATAATTACTGATCTATTATCTCAGGTATCCAGGTTGTAGCCGTGTTGGTCTAAAGGCAAAAGGAATCAGGACTTGTGGTAGAAGTGATATCTTTTATTAAACCAACTAGAGGTTTTTTTTAAGTCTTTAATTGCAAGCTTTTGGGCACAAGCACCCTTCTTCAGGCATGGGAGAAAAGATTGTACAAGTTCTCCTGGGTAGAAATGAAAGTTCATATTTCATAGGAGAGCTGAAGGTGTGGTAAACTCTCCTGTTTGGAGCAGTTCATTTTATATGCAGATTAGGCTCAAAGCAATGTTGGAATAGTGTGTTTACCTGAAAGTTGTTTGGTGGTGAGCAGGGTGTAGTCACATTTCCTTCTGGTTATGGTGTTTCATATCTCACAGAGGAGTAAAAAGATGGACTGCTCTTCTGGGCAGACATTTCTTACGCGGTTAGGTGTTTCTGAGCTCTGTGATGAGGTTCTGTGATGATGCAAATTACCTTAAACAAAGGCAGGAGCAGAGTCTCAGGTTTCAGGTGGTCAAACTTGCTTCCTCCTTGTAAAATTATGAAGATTTAATTTAAAGAATCGGCCAAAATTCAGTATCCCTGTGTCAGGTATTCAGGTTGTAGCCCTTTTATATGGATCTCTTCCCACATCAACTCATTTGCCTTTCTGCTCTTGTTTTGTTTTCTGATTACCTTCTTCTGGCTTGTATGCATGTGGACCAGTGGGTTACCAGAGGCTGTGGAGTCCCAGAGAGAAGTTGAAAGGATAATACAAACAGGGAAAGCATGGGTATGATGCATTTGTGGATGGGAAGGGTTAGGCAACCCAGTAGAAGTAGTGAATGAAACCAATAGCCCTTCCCATCACTTGCTTTCTACCAAGCCCATTGGGCCACTGTCCTTGGTAACACTTCTGAAGGTGATCTACCTGTTCATTCCATAGAATGCCAGATGTCTGTCACAGTGCAGTTTAATTGTTAAAGTAGTTCCTGGTAGAAAGATCTCACTATATATAGTTGTCAGCCTCAAATTCTCATAGTTTCTGACTTTCCATGGTGAGGGAGTGGCTGAGGACAGCAGAGAAGGCATATGGGATGACTGGTGAGTGCTACCTGAGTTGGGAAGCTTATTGGCAGACTTTGACACTGCTGTGGGGTAGGGGGTTAGTTGATATATGGTTACTTTTGGCTGAGGAGTCCCCTGTGATTCAGTGGTAGACTCCTTGTCTACCATGCAGGAGACCTGGGTTTGATTCCCAGACACTTACACAGCTACAGCCATGCAGGCACCAAATGTCTGGACTCAGTCTGGTCTTTGCCTTCTGTCTCAGTGGCCTAAAGGGATGGTGGCAGGTCTGGGCAGCCTCCACTCCCCCAAAAATGCCTGCCCAGACATATGCATCGAGGGTTTGGGTGGCCCTCGTGCATATACCATGATCCAGGAGGACAGCTGCCACCACATTTAGGTGATTATGGGACAGAATTTTCAGAGGCAGAGAAAGGGTTTGAGATGCTGCTCAGAAAGGGTGTTAGAGGTTGAGGGAGGCAAGAAGCCTCCCTTTCCCTTTTCTTCCAACAGACCAAAAGCAGCTAGTTTCCCAATGCTAATTGAGTTGCACAAGCACAGGCTGCATACTTAAGGTGGTCCAGCCTTCCCTCCTATGCCAGTTAATGAGGGCAGTTATGGGCTTGTCTACACCATCTCAGTACCATGCCTTAGAGTACTGCTGTGAAGCAGTAACCCCACCCCCCATATTTGCTCCTGTTCCATGAGTGGAAATGAGGCCACTTTAGGGCTGCAGGAGTATGCACCAGGAAGCAGGCCTGACACAGAGCTTCAGAGCTCAGGGCTGTGGTAAGACAGCTGCACTGTCTTATTTCCAGGAGTTGGCATTTGTGCACAGTGGGAGGGAGTGGGCAGGTTGGCTTTCTGAGCCACTTCTATTAGGCACACCTCCGCTTTGTCCTTTGAACAGTGAGATGACCCAATGTGAAAATGTTGCACAACTGTCTTTGAGGAAACAGGCCAACATACAGCAAAGTTTGTTTGAAAAGAGCCTCATGCATGATGTTGCAGGAGCTGCTTTATTGCAACACCTTTTATTATGAGCCGAGAGAGTTTTCAGTGCTGAACAGTGATTGTGCTTGTGTGCGCACCAGCAGCTGTTGGCTGGTTACCTACAAAGCACATGAAACTGTGCCAATCTGAGCCAGCTCTCCTGCAAAGTCAAGTTCGCTCCCCTCCTATTACTGTCTGGTGGCCTGCATCTTTCTCCTTCCTCCATCAGCCTTTCAGAGGCCATTTTGGTGTCACCTGCCCTTTTCATGTGACTACCCACTCTCTTCTCCCTTCTTTTCATACCTTCCCGGCTCCAGTCAGCATTTCTGGCTCAGTCTGCCTGGTGGTCAGGAGGATGCAGAAGGCAGAGTGAGAAAGCAGAGGTGTAGCTAGCCATTTTTGTGCCCTGTGCAGCAAAGGAAGGGTCGGAAGAGTTGCAGAGGGCCATTTTGCTGAGCACTGGAAAGATGGGGGAGGGCAGAGTCTTAGGCTAGGGACAGGCATTACTCATAAACCAGTTTGATCAGAAACTGGTTTAAACGTGTAACAGAACAGAAGTTCAGTGCACATAAACCAGTTTGAAAATGGCCGAAACTGGTTTGAGGTGAACGTGGCTGAATGTAGTATCAGACTTAACTGATTTCGGTTAAACCAGTTAATGCAATGTCTGCCCCAGACCCCTTGCTGGTTTAAGTTAAACCAGACTCCCCCAGCATCCTGGCATGCTCTCTGGGCTGGGCAGGGCTCTCTGCTTCACAGCAGAGAGCTGGCCCCTTCCCTCTGCTTCCTGTCCGGAGCTCCAGCAGAGACTGCAGGCTGCTCCCCCACCCGCTCACTCCCTGTTAAGCAGAAATTCCTCCGTCCCCTTTCCCTTCCTGAGAGGTGTCTGTGTATTAGCTAGCAGACCACATGTGCTGTGGCAGACAGGACAAAGGCAGAATCAACAGGTAGCTGGTAATATAGTTTCATAGTTTCTAGGGTCGGAAGGGACCTGAGCAGATCATCTAGTCCGACCCCCTGCCATGGCAGGAAAGAATACTGGGGTCAAATGACCCCAGCAAGATGTTCATCTAACCTCTTCTTAAACACCCCCAGGGTAGGGGCCAGCACCACTTCTCTTGGAAGCTGGTTCCAGACCCTAGCCGCCCTGACTGTGAAGTAGCGCCTCCTGATATCTAACCTAAACCTACCCTATGCCAGCTTGTGACCGTTATTCCTGGTCACTCCTGGCGGTGCTCGGGGAAACAGTGACTTCCCCAATGCCTGCTGATCCCCCCTGACTAGTTTATAACAGGCCACTAGATCCCCCCTCAGCCTTCTCTTTTGGAGGCTGAACAGGTTCAGGTCCCGAAGCCTGTCCTCATAGGGCCTGCCCTGTTGTCCCCTGATCATACGAGTGGCCCTCCTCTGGACCCTCTCCATGCTGTCCACATCCCTCTTGAAGTGCGGTGCCCAGAACTGGATGCAGTACTCCAGCTGCGGCCTGACCAGAGGGGGAGGATCACCTCCTTGGACCTGCTCGAGATGCATCTGTGGATGCATGCCAAGGTGTGGTTGGCCTTCCTGACTGCCTCTCCACACTGCCGGCCCATGTTCATCTTGGAGTCAGTGATGACCCCCAGATCCCTTTCTGCCTCCGTGCTGATAAGAGGGGAGTTCCCCAGCCTGTAGGTATGGTGCCAGTTGTTCCTCCCGAGGTGCATCACCTTGCACTTGTCTGTGTTGAAACCCATCCTATTCTCGTCCGCCCACCCTTGTAACTTGTCGAGGTCTGATTGTAGCCTGTTGCATCCTTCCAATGTACCCACGTCCCCCCACATCTTAGTGTCATCAGCAAATTTGAACAGGGTGCTTTTTACCCCCTCATCCAAATCGCTGATGAAGATGTTGAACAGTGTGGGCCCGAGGACCGAGCCCTGCGGAACCCCGCTGCCCACGTCCTTCCAGGTTGAGAAGGACCCATCCACCAGCACCCTCTGGGTGCGGCCCTCCAGCCAGTTTGTGACCCATTTGACTGTGTGGGTGTCTATACCACAGCCCCCCAGTTTCTTAATGAGAACAGGGTGAGAGACAGTGTCAAAAGCCTTCCGGAAGTCCAGGAAGACTATGTCCACTGCTACCCCTGCGTCTAATGATCTGGTGATCTGATTGTAAAAGGCCACCAGGTTGGTCTGACAGGACCTGCCACTGATGAACCCATGTTGGTTGCCCCTAAGCATGCAGTCTCCTGCTGGCCCCTCCTGGATGTGTGCCAGCATAATTTTCTCGAACAGCTTGCCTAGGATCGAGGTGAGACTAATCGGCCTATAGTTTCCTGGGTCCTCCTTCCTGCCTTTTTTGAAGATGGGGACCACGTTGGCCCTCTTCCAGTCCTCCGGTACCTCACCAGAGCACCACGAGTGCTCATAAAGTTGTGCCAGGGGACTTGCAATGACCCCGGCCAGTTCCTTTAGAACTCTAGGGTGGAGATCATCCGGGCCAGCTGATATCACTCTGTTGTTTTCTTAATGGGGTGATAAACAGTGTGTTACTTATCAATTCCCTGCTGGGCTGGGGTGGGGGAGGAATCCCACCCTAATAGGTCCTGCTGGGGCCTGGCCACACCCTCCTCAGCTCAGCAGTGTGAAAGGGAAGGAAGGGCTGCTCTAACACCCCAGGCTTTTAGCCTGAGCCACTGCAGGTATTTGCCTGCATGTGTGGGATGTCTGTGCAGTTACAAACTGAATTAGCCTAGCCAGGTTAGACTAACCTTCAAAGATTGAGTCAGTTCAGGCTCAGGCTTTTTGGATGTCTGTCCTGAGCCTCATTGGCCATGGTGCAGGTGTGGGCTCAAGCTGCAGCTGTGGGACGGGCTCCCCACAAAGCAGCTGCAGCAGCAGTGATGGTATGGGCTTTATGGTGGCCACCATTATGGTGCCCCCTCTAATTTGATACCTGGGGCTGGTGCCCAACTTACCCACCCTTAATTACACTACTGTGAAGAAATTCCAGCCTTGGTAAATTAGACAGAAATGTACCCAGCTGTGTCTGATCTACAATGAGGCACAACTAGCAGAGTTCAATGAATTACCAAGCAGTTAGAAAGCTATGTCCACTATCCTCATGTCATGCTTTGGTGGGGATACTTTCCAATATTTTGCCAGTTCCTTCTGAAAACCTCTTGCCCAGTTGATTTTTCTGTCTCTTCAAAGCTGGCTCTCTGAATTCAGTTGTCATGGTGCATTGTCTTTTGACCTCCAAAACAAATTTAAACTCATGCTAATTTTGGAAATATTTTATTGGGATTTGCTGGTCAGCTGCTTTGTGCTGCAGCTGGGAGCGAGCATTTTTCAAATAAGTTTACATCCTGTCATCTGAGTCTCCTCCTGCTGCCACACACCTCTCTCCATCCTCCCAGATGGACAAGTCAGGAACATCACTAAAACTTAGCAAAGGAACCAATAATAAAACCACAATCTTATCCTATTTCTTTAACATTTGAAATGTCTCTTTCAGTGACTTCGCTGGTAAGGGAGAGAATTTCAAAGGCAGCATTGCCAGGCATCTAAAATATGGCATGGTCTCTGATCTGAGTCAAATGGAGAAGAGAAGAAATTTTGTTACTCATTATTAATAATTTAAGGAGGGACTGGTTTACTTTAGCAGTCTGCTCTTGTGCTGACAAGTTTCATCCTGCCAAAGAGTGTATGTTCTGGAAGCAGTACGGTAGAGGATTGAATTAAGGTGACATTTCATGGCAAGTCATTACTTTAAGAAATATAAAAGAATACCTTCCGTTTTCAGTGAGTTGGCTTTGCTCTTTTTCATTGCTCATGCTTCTGGCTTTTCATTAGGGGAGATGTTTGCACTATACCTGAATAGCATTCATCTTCCTCATGCCCAAAATAGCATTTATCTGATACAGCCACAATGCTAGCATTCCATACTGTCCTGAAGTGGGCAAAGTAGGGGAACACAATACCATGAGTGTTGATGGACTGGAACAGATATTTGCCTGCAGACACTACTAACTCAACCTAATGGCATTTTGATTCACTGGGCCTTCTTTAGAAGGCTTAGCTATTTTAAAACCTTAGTTTTCTGCCTTGGTTCTGATATTTTTCTTAGTATAGGATCATTCCAGATAGCTGGCCTCAGAAAGCTTTAATCTATAAAGTTGCATAGTTCGGTGAAATTCTTCCAGGGTTATTGGAAATATAATATATTTTAAGCATTTGGCAATATTAGTATCCTCTCAATTAGAGGGAATGGCAATAATCATCTCTAAACCTCACTGCTCTTTATGAATACAATGCAGTTATCTCTGTTCTACAGTTAGAGAAACAGAGGCAAAGAAAAGCTAAGTGACTTGCCCAGGGTCACAGAGGAAGTCAGACTAAGTCAAATGTAGAACGCCAGAACTCCTCTGCACTGGAGCACAATTAGCTGGCTCAGTGACAGTCCCAGTCTTCATATCTTTGGATCCAGACCTGATTTCCCCAGAGCTAGGTCTTGAATTTGGGCAGTCTTAATATTTTAAGGAGACAGATGTATTGTATTCTGCCTAGCAAATAGCATAGCTATTGATGGGGCATGCTGTCTATGAAAAGTTGATTTAAAGTGTTAGGTAGTTATCTGAACACTTTCTGAAGATCTCTGGATTAGTGTCAAATGTCTGTATCCAGCTATGGTGAAACACATCAGTGTTCACCTTGGCTTGACACAAAGCTCTGTTGTATAGCGAAGAGGCATGAAGAAAAAACATCTAATTCCACGACACCCTTCCATGTGCAGGGAGTGTCCTGTTGAGGCTGGGAAGGGATACACTAAGCAGCCTCAGTCTGGCCCAAGAGACATGACAAACCCATTAAACAGTGCAGCACCACAGTGATATTCATGCATAGCAGTGTAGATTTCTCTCTCTCTCTCTCCCCCTCACCCCAAGGGAAGTTCTTTGCCTTGCAGCCCATACTAGGCATGCTTTCTCTATATTCTGTAAACAAGGTATATTTATAACTGAAGGCTTTGCTGGGTTTCCTCAGATAATTCATAGCTAGTCTGGTGTGCCAAGAAGGACTGTGAAACCAAAGTATGAATAATTATAGCAGCAGGTTCTCAAGTTGGGCATGTACCAGCTCTCAGACATACTTTAATCTGTGCTTGTATTTTGGATCAGTCCACCCTTTTCATATCCTTGGGCTGCCTGCATTAATAATTGATTAAAGCTGGTATAATAACTACCTTTCTCCCCCAAAATCATTTAAGCCATATAAGACTTCCCTTAGTGGTTAAGGAACTACAAGTGGATGTTTGTGATGTAGGCTGTGGCTTTGCAACTGGATCTGTGCACACAACTCCCTCGCCCCATTAAAATCAATGGAGCTGTATACAGGCACATTCATCTTCTTGTTCTGATGCAATGACAGGACCACTGGGGCTTAGTTTTTCAAAAATCTCCTTTTTACATGGCTCAAGCCAGAAGTTGGGGGGTGAGGGGGAGGAGGGTGCTAGAGCACAGCTCTCTGGCACGTAGCCAGCATGGGCTGTGTGCTCACTTCCTCTTCATGCTGCGTCTAAGGTCTCTGGGATTTGCAATCCAGACTCAAGACTCATTGCAGCAGGACTCTTCAAAGTTGCTCATCACTTCCTGCTTCTCTGGAGCAGACAGAACAGCCCAGCTCAGGGCTGAAACTGCTGGGATGCTGGGAGACTGTGATTTAACTTGCACCAAGAAGGGGTCTGGGACAGAAGTTGAATAAACCAGTTTGACCTAAATCAGTTAAGTCTCATACAGCATTTAACCAGGTTTATCTTAAACCAGTTTTAGCCATTTTGAATCAGGTTTATGTGTACTGTACTTCTATTCTGTTACCGGTTTAAATCAGTTTCTGATCACTTAAACTGGTTTATGTATAACTTCTGTCCCTAGCCTAGCTGTTTAACAGCACAGTAGTTTAGGATGAGAAGCAAAGAATACTGGACTGAGCTGAACATGGAAAGGGATATTTTCTGGAGGCAGAATGTCACAAGCATGAGTTGGTTTTGTGGATGTAGGCTAGGTTGCTGGAGTCAGTTCCACTGTTCTTACAAAAAGAGCTTTGCATAAGGGCTGATGAGTTAGGTTTAGCATCTTACCTAAAAGATGATACTTCTGGAAATGCTGTACCCTCATCGGTCTGCTGATTAAGTCAACGCTGTCTTTGGAGAAAATCACAGTCCACTGCAATTAGTGGGAGTCTTTACATTGTTTTCAGTGGACTTTGGAACAGGCCCATATTATAAGCATCTTACACTAAACTTCATGCTAGCTGGCTTATAATAACTGACTTGACCATCACTGCACAAGATGGTAAGGAACTTCACAGGTGGAAGGAAAAATGGCCATTAATGCCTAGCTATCCTCAGCGGACCCAGAGAATAATTAAGGATGTTCCTTATTAAAACTGGAAGAGACCTTACCGCAATCCACTCTGATGCCCAGCAAAATATATTCTGCAGTGCTTTCTAGATCATTTTAGTATCCATAGAAAAATGGAAATCAGCCACAAGAGCCTTGGGTAGATACTTGAGTTCTGCTTTAGCTAGGCCAACTCCAGTATCTGGGCTTTTTGATTATCTGCACCATTTGTTGATCCTCTGCTCCTTTTTACCTTTGTTGTTCCTAAATGATACCAGATTTATTGCAGCCCTTGTGGAGGGGTTTTAAATTTCTGAAGCTCTGCCATTTTATGCAACATTCCATCCCATGTTGCTTCTATTTATATCTTTATGCAAACTGTTTATTTCAAGCTGGAAATCCCACCTGGGTTCTTTTTTTGGGTCTTACTGATTTATTAAAAGCAGAGGTGAACCCAAACCAAAATCTTGGGTCCAAGCCTGACTCCCTGCCTCACGGTATACTGATTTCTTAAAGCTTGTTCCAGAGCTGAGTCTTTGCATTTGGCCGCTTTGGTGTTTGCTGTTTTTTCTATATTCTCTCTTTTGGGTGGACTGTACCTTTCTATTTGTAGAGCATCCGCCTCCCTGATCGTCCGGTGCTATACCCTCAATTTCAGTGCCGTTGCTTATGCTAGATGTGAGTGAGTCACTGGGTGTCTGCTCTGTCTCTCTCATATGTGTCCCCTCTTGTCTGTTGTTTTCTTTAGTCCAAAATCAGTAACTGAGGCTGAAAAGTACACATTTGAGCTTTGCATATAGGGAAAATGTAACACCTCCATTTCCATATGATTCCCAGGCAAAATCCTAGATTAATACTTCTGGCTATGGCAGGAAATTGAGGTCCAGATTCAAATTTCATTAGCTTGGGTCCACTTTTATTTATAATCAGCTCTAATTGATTTCCACCCCTCACTTTCTGCTTTAGCAAGACAAGCCTATGGGCTATCCTCTGTTACTGAAACATTGTCTGGGAAGTCACCCAGGGTTAAAATGTGTTTGGAAAAGCTCCTGTTTCTCTGTAATGGATCCCTTTTTGTTCCACCTTAGGTGACTCCTGGGAGCAAAGCTGCAATAGCCAGTTTATGTATAGGAGACGTCATCATGGCAATTGATGGAGTGAACACAGACAATATGACACACTTAGAAGCACAGAACAAAATTAAGGCTTGCACAGATGAGATAAATCTGACTGTTGGAAGGTAAGTTACTGAGATGTGCCCACGTGGAGGCAGGACTTGTTGGTTCTTTATAACAACCACATCTGATTGGCTTACCTGTCTTGACCTCTCTGGACCACACGGGCAATTATTTCAAGTGGAGGGCAGCTTACCAAGTTTTGCTGAGCTATCGAGGGTCACATAGGTAGCCCCACCCCTTGACAGTTGCTCCACCCTGGTCATCATATTTGGGCCATACGTCCCACCCCCTAACTCCTGATCTTTGCCACCAGAAGTCCCTTCGCTTGCCCTGGAAGTACTCCTTTTGGGAGGGAGGGTGCTGCAATCTTGAAACCAAAAAAACCCAATATTATATACAAAAAAAATAAAACGTACTATAACTTATTTAAATTTATTTAAAAATATTTTTGTACTGTTTTATGTGTTTGCAAAGTGTATCTAGAGGTGAGTGCATAATAGATAAAATACAGTCCTACTGTATACTGTGTGTGGGCAGTAAGGGAGTATATGTAGGGGGGTATGGTTGGGGAGTCGGAGTGTGTGTGTGTGTGTGGCGGCATGTGGGTATGGTGGGTGGGTGTAGATGGGTATGTGGTTGGGGTGGGGGCTGTGGGAGGGTGTGGGGTTATAGTGGGTGAGGTGAGAGACAGAGAGAGAGAGAGAGAGACGGGGCTAGACCATGTGCCGCTCTTGAGGACTGCATGTAAGCCTCATGCAATGCAGCCAGGCACACCACTGCTTCCCATGGCCCCTGCACCACTGCTACTTCCTGTGCTGCCCCCTGCTGCTCCCCGCACCCCCTGGGGAGTAAGCAGAGCAAGACTTAATTGTTGTGGGACCCCATAACCACCCAGTTCCTCCCACACATGAGGATGATAGGAAGGGTTGCATATCTTAAGACTGAATGGATTTTCTCAGTCAGAGAGTACAGGTTGGGTGGTATCTGCAACGCTGTGTTTTACTCAAATTATTTTCAGGAGCTCTACACCTTCGACCATCTGATACTGTCCTTGGCTCATCGTGAACTGTACTGGAAGTTGCCTTTATGCAGCCTCACAACAATCCATGTGGATGGCTGCAAGCTTAGTTTTGCATGTTCCCAAGTGGCCTCACTTGAGTTTACTGAGGTCCAGGAATGGCATTCCTTTAGTAATCCATGGACAATCAGGCCAACCCCAACCTTATTTTTTTCTTTTGGATAAAGCATCAAATATGTCCTTTTCTGGAGACAGGGAGAGAAAAATAGCGTCAGGAAGTCCTTCAAAGTTTCTTTAAACCTCAGCCCACGCTCATGTGCTTCACATTATCCAGCTTTGCTTTCAAGCACCTGCAGGTTCCCTCAAGTCACTTATGTTGGGTACCACTGTTGGTCTTGTAGGTTTTCTTTTGTTCCACTGCTGAGCCACTCTCTGAATGGGATTATACGAGCCCAGCAGTCTGCTCTTAATCATCCATTCTGAGCTGGGGAAAAAGAGACTGTCCTGGTCCCTCACCACGCACTGCCTAGAGTTGGAACCATTGTGGGATGGGGAAACTGTAATCTTCCCTTCTACCCTTACTTTTTAAAAAGAGGTTCTGAGAACTTGCAGCTGCCCTAGTTTTCAGTGGGATCTCTAGATATGAGCATGGAGACAGAGTTGGTCTTTGGAAGCCACTTTCTTTTGCAGTGAGTTTTAAATCCTTTTTCCTTTCCCTTAAAAGCACTTGTAAACCTCCTGCCACTGCTGTGGGAGTGCTTTCTTGGACCTAATGCTAGAGGGCATGTGATAGAAAGTCATAGCTTTGCAGGCCAGAGATAACTCTTAGTGCTCTTAGTCCACAGAGTTCTCTTACTGATGTTTGGGTGATGTCAGTAGACACTTTATAGTTTGGGTGATGTTTGGGTGATGTCAGTAGCTCAGTAGACACTTTATAGTCCAACAAAAAGTTGTAGTTCCAACCCAAAATGATTGCAAAACAGTGTGCAATATGAAGCTGGTAGAGAGAAAATGGCATGAAAGCAGGATGCATGGTCACTGAATGTACAGTGTTTTATTAGCCCCACTTTTTCTCATGAAAAATCTGAATTCAGTAATCATTATTTTCATGCAGAAATGTGCTTATTGGCCTTTTTGAAATCACGTGTTTCCTAACTGAACAAAGCAATACTGTGTGGTTCTGGCTGAGTGAAAACAGGAGGAGGGGGCTGTTTCAGCCCATAGGCAAGTTCACACTTTACAGATCATTTAGTTTGTGAATGTGTTTGCTAATGTTAATCAAAAAGTTGTTAACTTTATCACTACCCAATGAGCATTCAATTAGATCAGGGCATAGAAACTGCCCTGGAGAATAAGTCTAACTGGATGTGTAGTCATGCGGAACTGTGGAATGGCTCTGAATGAACACAATGCAACTTCTTTTTCAAGTGTGGCCTCCTTATGTGGAATCAAGCTATTTCATATGAACTTCTTCCTTTATGCTGATAGGCTCAGGAAGCAAGACTTACATTACCTGTGAGACAAGAAGGAGAAATCATAGACCTTTTTATACTTCTGTTTAGGTAGACTTGGAGTGATGTTTTGTCTGTCCATTTATCTTTGGGTAGCAAAGTATGGCAGGAGTATACCAAGGTATCTAAGTGCATTCCAAGTAAAATTAATAGTCAAGTCCCTAGTGGACTTCATGGCATCCTTAAAGCAAACAGAACTCCTCAAGTACTTCATATCTCATGGAGAGCCAATCCATACCCCAAGCAAAAATTTGACTATTTCATGGAGTTTATTTTGCTTTGTAGGGAGTTGGTAGGATTTTATGAAGGAGGGTGTATTTTTTATGTGAGCATCACTTAGGTTGGAAGAGCGTGTCATGAAAAAGAAGCTCTGGATTAACCTGAACTCATTTGGGACATTACTCTGTGTACAGATCCCCTCAGCTGAGAGAACTTTCTTTCCAGCTACCCTGGATCTTTTGATTTACTTGGTCCCAGAAGACGGCAGCTGGTTGTGGTAGCTCACAGATTCATGTTCGGTCTTTGAATCAGAAGCTTGATCTATTAATTGCTTTGAAGATTATTACCAAGGCCTTAAGATAGCATCAGAAGCCTGTGGAGAGTATACAGATGTGGTGGTCTCATGGTGGCCTAACCCATGGGGAAGACAAGCAGGTACAGTCTATGCCATTTGGAGCTTGTGCATCACCTGCGTGTTCACCTTTACATAGAGTGTCTTACAGTGATCCAGCATGGAGGTAACCTGTGCAGAAGCACTATGACCAAGTCCTTTTCCAGGAGGAAGAGATGAAGTTTGCTAGTGAGCTGGAGGAGAAGGGGTGCTTTTGGAAAATGATGCTACCTGGACATCTAATATTTTTTTAAGGTTTCCTGAGCTTTGGCTTGTGCAATCAGGCCAAACTCCATCAGGATGTCCAGGGTGGACAATACAGCCAGGTTAGGTTGGATTTTTCTCTCCCAATTAGTTTGAAAACTGTTTGATCTAGGGGCTAGGGACAGAAGTTACACATAAACCAGTTTAAGTGATCAGAAACTGGTTTAAACCTGTAACAGAATAGAAGTACGGTGCACATAAAACAGGTTCAAAATGGCTCAAACTGGTTTAAGATAAACCTGGTTGAATGTTGTATGAAACTTAACTGTTTTAAGTCAAACTGGTTTATTCAACTTCTGTCCCAGACCCCAGCATTTTGCAGCCCTGGGCTGTGTTGTGCTATGCTGTCTGACTGGCCCCTCCTCTCTGCTTCCTAGCTGGAGCAGTGAGAGCTGGTTCACTGGCCTCACTGGGTGGTTCACTGTCCCCACCCCCAGCAAACCTCTGCTGGGGTCTGGGGCCAGGGAGGGGGGTTAAAATGCCCTTCCCCCAAGTACAGAGCTGCCCTGCCCTGCCCTGCTTACTTAGTGCCAGCTGTGACTCTAAACTACAAATCCCAGAGGCCCCTGGAAGCAGGAAGAGGAAGTGATGAGCAACTTTGAAGAGTCCTGCTGTTGTGAGTCTGGACTGCAAATCCCAGAGACCTTAGGGGCAGCAGGAAGAGGAAGAGAACACATAGCCCATGCAGGCTACATGCCAGAGAGCTGTGCTTTTAGTGCCCTCCAGCCTCTGGCTTGAGCCACTGCAGGCATGTGGCTGTATTCCCTGAATCAAAAGTGAATGTCTGTTCATTTGTTTATTGGTTCAATCTTTGCAGCTTAGACTAGCCTGCAAAGACTGAATCAATTCAGCCTCCAGCTTTTTGACTGTCTGCATTTAACCCATAAGCACTATCTGCTACCTGGTCCCTGCTTGGATCTCTGTCTTTGTTTCTGTATTATTAGGTAGCTCTGCTGACTGAAACAAGGAGCCCTGCAATCTGGTCAGGCCATCATGCGTAGTCAGCACTGTGTGTGCAATTTATTTGAGCACTGGAAGGATTCTCAAGGGGGAGAAGAATCTCTGAATTCTCCATTTACCATGTACACTTTGTAAAAGCCTAAAACCCTAGTGATTTTAATATTAGATCTGAGTCACTTGAAATGATGGCTTGTGGACTAGGGCTATTCCTTACAATCTGCGAAACATTTTGAGAACAAAGATTGGGAGGAGAAGCTGCCCCAGTGCTCTGTTTAGTAGTTAGTGCTTTTAGAGTCATGGATTTGAATCCAGCTGAATTAGGCTCTCATAATGGTGATGGGGATTTCATACATGCAGAGATAGGTAACTCTGAGTGGACTCTATTTTATAAAGTGTAGAGCAGAAAGATATTGATTTAATATCTTTTTCATTAATTTTTAAATGTCCAAAAACCTTGTAGGTATTATGCAAGTTTACTACTACCCTTCCAGACTCTGTGGGTGGTTAGTCATTCAATCCACTTATACTTTAATGGGAGTTGTATGGTTCATTTTTTCCTATCCTTGGATATACCTACATTATTTAAGAAACATTTAGCTGTAATAACTGGAAACATGTAAAAGCTTCTGGTAAAGGAAATGCTGTTTGTGCTGTGTACTTGATTACGAATATCAACAGCATTCCAATGTTTCCTGTTTCAGCGTTTTCCTTAATGATGGTAATAGCCCCAAAATATTTCAGATTAGATTGTAGTCAGGAAGTATAGTTTAACTCACAGTGCTGTTGGGAATGGATTAATTTACTGGCTTAAGAAAGCATGAACATTCTGCTTTTCTACCCAATGGGGAAAATTCATCCCTCATGAAAGTTTGCTAACTTCCAAGGAGTTAACAACAAGCATGAGTTTGCTGTACTGAGTGCACAAATGCAGTGCCTGCTGTTTTGCTCATTGACGTGATGAGAAACTTTGGAAGATTCTGTTCCCTCCTGTTTAAGTGTGATAGTTCTAGAATGTTGATACACTGCCCGAATTCCAGCTGATTTTTTAGTGTATATGTCATTCATTCTGTCAGTGACCTTGTTCATGTGTTCACTTGTTGTCTAAGGTGACCAAGAGAGTGTTTAAAGATCACTTCTCAAGAACAAAACATTATTTTCAAAGGGCATGGAGAAATGAACAAATTAAATCAAATTAAAAATAGAATAGGGAACTTAGTGCACGTCAGCTACCATTTGCTCCAGTGCCATAGTAAGTAGAATATAAAATGGCAGGTTACTTTTCAGTGAAACAGCACAGTCATGTTAATTTAGCTTCCATTTTCAACATGATAGGAGCATGCACACAAAACTGTTACCATTGAGCAGCTGACATGCAGTGAGGCCCCCTCCCCCCACACAGTTTAATTTGTTTCTCAATGCATAGCAGACATAAATGGTAAAGTTTTCTTCTGGCCAGTGGTGAAGGGCCAAGCTTTATCCCTCAGGTTCCTTACATAGCCAGAAAAGTACTGATCTATAGCAGGTGATCTTTGGAAGTGACAAAGTGAAAGCAGCATTTGTAGTAGAGGAATCAGAAATTTCATAGACAGGGTTCTGAGCTTGTCCCATTCTTGGAGAGATGGAATTTTTGGATTCAGCACCAAAGCCTTTGATCTGAGCCATTATCTTTTTTTTATTTAAGATTTGTTCTTTTATTCTTGTTCATATTCTTAGTGGGGTTTTGGAGCAAAGTAAAACCTCTCTTCCAAGGCTGTATCTATTCAGAATGGGTATCTGATTTTTGCCATAAGGGGGATAACAAGCAAGGCAGGAGCAGCAGAGGAGAAAGTCACCAAGATATTGAGGAAATTTGGTTTGGAATATTTGGCAGTGGAATGGAACCCACAAGGACCAAGGAACAGAATGAGGAAGAGAAAACCTCAGGGAAGCAGCCAAATTCATTGCTTATGTAAAGAGGCACCATTTCTCTAGCTCTGGTGAAATGCACGTGCTGAATTTGATCCTGCTCTATGCAAACTCTCTGCATGTTTCATAATTTCGTAGTTTCTAGGGTAGGAAGGGACCTGAGTAGATCATCTAGTCTGACCCCCTGCCGTGGCAGGAAAGAGTACTGGGGTCAAACAACCTCAGCAAGGTGTACATCTAGCCTCCTCTTAAAGACCCCCAGGGTAGGAGCCAGCACCACTACTCTTGGAAGTTGGTTCCAGATCCAAAAGAAAAAATGGAATTAGATGATCTAGAGAAAAAACTGTTTCACTATCTCAGGTTAGGGTTAATTTTAATTGAATTGGCTCTTCTTATTTGCTCAGCTAAATTAGAAAGGACCATAGTTTGGACCTGTGGTGCCAGACTGGTATGTAACCAAACTAGCTGAAAGGCCAAATTCTTCATACATTTCTACATTAAAAAAATAAATAGTCTTTTTTATCTGAATGTTCCTTTTCCTGCTATGACTTGAAGCACAGAGGTTGTAATAATATATGAATACTTGCAAAAAGGATTACAAATGTATAACCTTTCTCTCAACTCCTATCACCTTTTTCATCATATTTTCTAGCTGCTTCTCCACAGCTCTGCTGCCAGTACATTAATTCTTGCTGCACTTAAAAGGTTGGAAAAACAACCTGGCAGAACCAGTTACCCTAGCAGAACCAGTGCCAAGAAGAGAAGTTACATGTTCATTCTGCTAAACATCCAAAAGCTGATGGAAGCTCTGCTACTAGGCTGTATCAAAACAAAGTAAAAACTGCAGATACCCAAATGCTGATTATGAGGAGGACAAAATACGGGGCTTGGTTTGAAAAGATTATGTAAAAACAGTTTATATATATCATGCCCTTGCTACTGGAGGCATCAATCCATTTTTCTCATGTTGCCAGTTTTCAGCGTGGGGACCACTGTATGAAGCCACAAGAGAAAATAATTTGTTCCAGGAGACCCATGGATTTTGTTGACTCACTGTGGTCTGCCTTTTGTCATCCTGCCAGCAGGAATTTTCCAGCCTTGTCATATTACTAATAATTCTTGTGGCCCTGAGAAAAAGCATGATGTTCTGTATATGTCTATATATGGACGTGCAGATTGTTCAATGCTCAGCTGTAATGCCGGAGATCCCTGTGACTGGCTCTGTGTGTACTGAGAACTTTCTTTGTGATTGGTGCATTCAGAATGATTTGCAAGTAAAATCTGCATCGTGCCTCATTTCTGTAGACTTTCTCCTTCATACAAAAATAGTTAAGTCAGTAACTGAACAGGTTGGAAAGTGGGTTTGTGGGGCAGTTGGATCTGCATTATTTTAAGGCGTTTTCAGAAACTGCTTGACTTTATTGTGGTCCTCTGTTGTGGCTAATGGAAGGATAAGCCTTTTAAGTCAAGAGCTAGAGGCATGTGCTTCTTGGATCAAAATAAGTTGGTAAATTCCTTCCTCATTGTTCTCATGAAGTTCTGAATGCCCAGTGTGCAGCCTTCTGGCAGCCTATTTAAATGGCATCTACTCACCAAAGTGAATCAATCATATAGTAGAAAACTCAATAAATGTTATTGCCTGTTACCTTTTTCCTAGGGCTTGTACCGTGCTGCTTTTAAGGGCTAGGGACAGACATTACACGTAAACCGGTTTAAGTGATCAGAAATAGATTTAAACCTGTAACAGAATCTAAGTTTAGTGCACATAAACCAGTTTCAAAATGGCTGAAACTAGTTTAAGATAAACCTGGTTAAAGGTAGTATCAGACTTAACTGATTTGGGTCAAACCGGTTTATGCAGTGTCTGTCCCACACCCCTTCTTGCTTTAAGTTAAACCAGAGTCTCCCAGCATCCCAGATGCTTTGCAGCCCAGAGCTGGGCTGGCCTGGGCCAGGTTGTGCTCTCTGCTCCAGAGAACAGGCTGGTCCTGCCCCACTCCTCCCTAGCCAGAGCTCTGGGGGAGACTGCAGGCACAGCAGGGTCTGCATGGCTTCCCTTGCTGCTGGCTGTTCAAGCAGGGATTCCCCCCTTCCTTCCTCCCTCCCACCCATCTCCCACAGCATGGACCCCAGCCCTATGGACCCTAGGCATGTGGTATGCTAGCTAATGCTGAGATGTGTGTGTGTGTGTGTCTCCAGTTTCACTGGGACAGGCAGATAGGACAAAGGCAGACAGAACAGTGTCCACTTAGGGCTTTTTAGAGCTAATCAACAGGTCAGTTGGTAATGTCCCTCCATTCTTTCTTTGGAAGAAGCTGTTTAAGAAGAACTTGAACTAATGATAGACTTTTGTTTTGATGATGGGCTGATAAACACTGTGGTTTTATCAGCCCTCTGCTGTCAGGTTTGCAGACAGGTTTGTGGAGAGGGAGATTGAAAAGTTCAGTATCATCAACAGATGCGCACACTGCACACCCTGCTTTGCCTCAGAGTGCTAGTCCGGGGATGGGGTCTGGCAACACCCTCGTTCCTTGAGCAGCAAGTGGGGAAAAGCCTAAGATGGTGCAGGCCAGGGTGGGGGTTTAAACCCCTCCCTAATCAGAGCATCCTGCCTGAGCCTGGCCCTGCCCCTGCCCCTTCTCAGTTTAGCACTGGGCTGCTCTAGTGCCCCTCCCCCTTCCCCCTAGCTTCTAGCCTGAGCCACTGCAGGCATGCCTGCATTTCTGTAATGAAAAGGGAATGTTTATCCATCTCCAAATCGGTTCAAGCTTTACAGGTTAGACTAACCTGAAAAGATTGAATCAATTTAGGTTCGGGCTTTTTGAATGTCTGTCTCTAGCCAAGAAGACTTGTAAAACGCATGAGTATAACAGCACTTTCCACAGAGGTTAAAAATCCATCAAAGATGTGGGGGTTTTGAGGGTGGGTTTCCTTGCCCATTTGTATCTCCTGACTCCTTCTAGTCTCAAGTTTTGTTCTATCCAAGGAACTTTTATACTGGGTTTATTTCTTTGAGATATTACCTGTTCTGTTTCAGCCTAACAGTTCCAGTGACCATGTCTACATGAGACACAGACTGTGCAGTAGCCCAAGACTACTGTGTAGTAGCGTTATGTGGCAGAACCTGTGATGCAACGCTACTGCGCAGTAGTCTCAGGGCTACTACGCAGTAGCATTCTAAAAGCCTGTTTGTCTGCACTACTGCGCAGTAACTCAGGTTATGGCAGAGTCACTTATTATGTATTTATAGAAGTACTAAATTAGGGTTACCATATTTCCAGGTCCAAAACAAAGAACACCTGTCATGAGCAGGGGGGGCAGAGGGAGAAGGGGGCAGGGGAGATTATGACTGGGGGGGGGCAGTGACATGCTGGTGCTTTGCCCCTGTCCATTCTGTTGCCCCTCAGTGCAAAGCCACAGTCTCCCCTCCCCCCCACTGGTGCCCCTCATTCCTGACCCACAGGCCCTTGGTGATGCCAATGCACCAGACTCCCAGCCCACAGTGCCTCCCACCCACGTGCCCCTCACTCCTGATCTGCAGCCCTTGCCCCCCCACCCCATCTTGACCGGGCCAGAGCATGGTGGCTCCGATTCATGCAGGCAGTGGTAGAGTGTGTCTGACCCCAGTGCGGGCTGGAGTGAAGAGGAGGGGATGCTTGTGGCACACCCTGCTATAGGATGGAGCTGCCACCCTGTGCCAGTCAGCCTGGCCAAGGTCCCCTCCCTCCTCCTCCCTGCGGACAGTGTCTCCTGGTCGCTCAGCCCCTGTGAGCACCGGCACTGGCTTCTGTGCTACCAACCCAGCCACAGAGTTCCCCGCTACCCTCACTACCCCCGCCATCCCTTTCCACTGCTAGAGGAGCAGGCAGCCCCTTGTCACCCCCATGCCCTGCCACAGCCCCAGCCTCCGACCCTCCTGCCCTGACCAAATGTCAAGGATTTTGCTTTGCTCCACTGCTGGAAGCAGGGGGAGGGCTATGGAAGGCAGCAGAGACCTAAGATATACTTGCCTGCAGCTGCAGAGGTACACACAGACCCATGTGGTGCTACCTGCTGCCTCTAATTGCTCTCCTCCTGCTCCCACCACTGGAGCAAAGTGAAATCCCAGACATTTGGTTAGATTTAAAAAACCCACCTGGATGGAGAGTGGAGGGCTCAAAAAGGGGACTTGTCTGGGTTAACCCAGATGTATGGTAACTAGAGGTGCATACATTGGTCTGATATTGAATTGGCATTAATGTAAAGAAAATTGACTATATTGGAAATCGCCTGATGTGGCTGATAAATGCTTGTGTGTGCACACAGCCACATGTGCAGAGCCCCGTAGCATGCAGCTGGTAAGTCTGTTGTGGTAAAAGGGGAGGAGGGTAGGAAGGGGCATGGTGGCACCCCCTGCAGTGAGGGAGGGAACAGGGCTGGGGCTCTGGTAGGCACTGCCTGGGCGGGGCAGGTGTAGGACGGAGTCACGGCTCATCTTAGAGGGGCGGGGGGCGGGTGGCTCCTACCGCTGCACACCACTCATCCAAGAGGGCATGGGGGGAGGGGGAAGGGGAGTGTGTGCCACTGGATCTGCACAGGGTGGGCCAGGCGGGCTTCAGCTGCGGGGTTGGGCCAAGGACCATGCTGTACTGTGCTCGGGGCAAGTGCGGCAGCACTGGGAGGAAGCTGCAGAGCGGGGGGAGGCTACAGCAAAATTTGGGGTGGTTTCAGCCCCCCCCCCCCGTGGCCCCCTTCCAGAGCTGCCACCACCCATCCTGAGCACAGTGCTGGAGCCTTCCCAGCCCACCCAATGCAGATCCAAGGGCACATGCCCCCCCCCATGCCCTCCCGAACGAGCGGTGGGAGCCCCCCAGATGAGCTGTGTCTCCATCCTGTGCCTGTGCCCCCAGCTGAGCAGCACCTACCCCAGCCCCACTCCCTTCCTTACCACAGGGGCCTTCATCTGCACCCCCACCCTTCCTTCCCACCTCCTCTTTCACCACAACAGACTTACCAGCTGCATGCAGTTGTATCGCAAATTTGATCAGTATCAGCCAATATGACTCCTGAAAAATTAGCTGTTGGTATCGGCCCCCAAAATGTCTATTGGTGCACCCCTAGTGGTAACCCTAACTGAATGACTGCACAATAATGACTATGTAGTCAGTGTCTTATGTACATGTGGCCAGTAAGAATGAAATCTGTTTCTCCCTCTTATGGCTTTTATTTATACAATCTCATGATGAATAGCATGAGAGGAGCAGTGACCAGCTCTGAGCTTTCCTAAATGTTTAGGCTTATCTCCATATGCAGAATGCTGAGAACACATTGGAGTCCTTTAGATTTCTACTGCATTTACAGTATATCATGTTCAGGCCAAGTTTTTAAAATGTTCAGAATTTCTTAAATGTAGCTCCAGGCTCTTGTCTTAACTTGCATGTACTTTCTGTTTCCCCTCTCATCAGTTTTCCTCACCCCACCCCATTTGCAGCTAATTCCTTGTAAATATATGTTTTGGGATCTGAGGTAATTCTCACTTGAACTGGGTTCTTGGCTTCTACTTTGATGAAACAGCAAGGTGATGACCAGGGATCCTGGCTTTTCCTCATAAAAATTGCAAATTTTCTGATAAAACCCCAAAATCTATGATTAAAATTAAAGTCCCCTCCCAGCCCTGCTGGTACCCTTCACTCCCCCCCACAACAGCCCCCGCAGTCACACACACACACACATAGTTACACACACAGGTACAGTCACAGACCCCAACAGGTAAGTGTGTGTGAGAAGAAGAGAAGGGGCTGGGGGATGGCAGATCAAGAATGGGGGGGAGGGGAGTTTGTGTCCCAGGAACAGGGCCAAGGAGGTGAGGGCAGCAGTGCTTCTTTGCGGGCTGCACACAAGCTGCCGGGGTGGGGAGGGGGCTCGCACATGGTGGCCACCACTGCCACTATGACACCTACTGCTGCCATGCCCTACGCCACTTGACTGTAGAGCCGTGCAGCCACAAAGCTGTGCCCGTGGAGCTTGCCTACGGAGCCATGCAGCTGGCCGCAGGAAGGCAGTGCGGGACGTGGCAGTGGCAGTGAGATGGTAGTGGCTCCGCCGGCAAGTGGCACAGCTGGCTGGGGGTGGGGGGGCTCACACAGAGCAGCTGCCACCAGACTGCTGCTGCTGTGCCCCGCACTGCCTTCCCACAGCCGGCTGCATGGCTCCATGGACATAGCTCTGCAGCCGCATGGTTCCACAGGCAAGTGGCCCAAGGCGTGACAGTGGCAGCAGTGGTGTGATGGTGGCCGCCACATGCAAGCCCCCTCTCCCCCAGGCGACCGGCTTGCATGCAGCCTGTGGAGCCATGCGGCTGACCATGGGAAAACAGCGCAGGGCATGGCACTGGCAGTGTGGTGGTGGTGGCCGATACATGCAGCCAGCGCAGCAGCAGCAGGCGGGGTGTTAGCGGTGGCAGCCACTCCAGGGCTGCTCCAGTTTCATGCGCCACTGGCTGGGTAGCCACTCTAGAGCTTCCCCTAGCACCTTCCCACTCCCACCCAGAGTTCCTGGCCAGCTGCATATGGAATGCGAGTGGCTTGATCGGCCCAACTGGGCTTGGTGCCTCCATGTGTGGCTTCCTTTAAGGACATGGAGGCACTGAGCCCAGTTGGGCTGATCAAGCTACTCCTGTTCCACATGCAGCCGGCACTCTGGTGGGGAGTGGGGATGTATTGGGGAAAGACACTGAGTGCTTGGCCAGCAGCACACGGAACGCGAGCGGCTTGCTCAGCCTGACCTGGCTTGTCTCCTCCATGCCCTTAAGGGAAGCCACACATGGAGACACCAAGCTGGGTCAGGCCAATCAAGCCACTCATGTTCCATCTGCAGCTGGCTGGGCACTCTGTGTCTTTCTCCAACACTTCTGTGCTCCCTCAGCTCCCAGCCAGCTCCCCGCAGCTAGCTTCCCCCCCCCGCCAGCCCTCCGGTGCAACCTCCCAGCCCCCTGCAAGCCCCACTTACCTTACAGAAGGAAAGTGAGCCTGAGCCAAGCCTAGGACTGACTCAAAGCCTTAGGCCACACTCTGCCCCCTCCCCCTTTCTCTCAAGGCAGGGTTGGGGCTTTCCTGCCCTTTTTGCTGTCAGCTCTTGCAGGCTGGAACTCTGCCTACCTGCAGAGCTCTTTGCAAAAGTGGGAAATCCTCTGGTTTCTTTGCTAAAAGGGAAAATCCACATTTTGTCTGATAAAGATGGGAAATCTGCAGTTTTCTCCATTTTCCTGTAGGAAACAGAAAATCCAGATCCATGGTGATGACTCTTCCCCTGTCCTGTCATACTGTCTGCTGTAGTAAATGAAAAAGCATGGAAATCTGGGTTGCAGACACAACATGGGAGTCTTTTTCACATATTCATGTTTGATTTGCATGGCACAAAATCTCTGGTTTATTTTTCAATCTCAGAATGAAACATTCTTAGCCTTTCTTTTCCTTCTGCACTCTGACATTTAAACTTCCTTTGTTTTTGGCAAGTTTGTAAAAAGAAGTTTGTAAACCAAATTCTTAACAATGAAACTGAGAACTTAGGCTGGGATTTGTGACGGATTCTTAAGGGAGTGAGGTGCTTGATGAAAAAAATCCTATCAACTTCCAATGAAATTCGAGTGTCCAGCTTCCAGAGAGAACTTGGAAAATCCCAGCCCTACCACTGGTGAAAAGTGCAGGTCTGATGGACCTGCAAATACAAGACCATGTAGGTAGCAGCAGGGACAGCTTTCTTAATGGTCCACCAGTACACTCTTGTCTCCAGCAGAAAGGAGAAACAGCAGGGAAGAATGTGAAAAGGAGAAACATTTAGTCTTGCCCAAGCTGATAGCAAGGGTGTGTGGGAAGGTGGTGCAGGAGCCAGTCCTTCTGGTAGTTCTTATGGGTTGGACTCCTTTCCAGGAAGTCTGGACTGGAGACCACCAGTTTCTTGTCTTTAGGACACCAGTCAGTTGCTCAGTGACTTTCAGGATTTGATTGATGCTATCTAGGCTGGATTTAAACTGATCACTTTTTAATGAGCACCTTTAATAGTAATCCAGCAAGTCATCACACTGCATATGCTCTATATAGTCAGAGAGGGCATGTCAGTCTGTTAAAAGAATCTACTCTTTGAAAATGTTTGGTGCTAATGTCTCCCCTCCTCATCCCTTATCTGGTGCTGTAAATGGCTCATTGTGTGATTGACTGAAGGATTTTGCTGCAGCTGTTGTGAAGACAAAAAGAAACCTTATCCTCTCTGGCCAAGGGAGATAAAAATGTTGACTATTTAACCATTTTGTTTGGATAACTTCTAATTTGGAAAGAAAGTAAAACCCATTGTGACTTTGCTGTTTCCATTTACATCCAGTAATAAATTGGAATGGTTCCAAACCTGGAAACCAAACTTATTTTTGTATTATTTTAATCAGAAGTCAAATTAATTAAAGTACCATAGGCTGCTATGGCTGGTCACACCTTTACAATTAACTGCTCTGTGCATGTCCTTTCACAGCATGGATGAAGTGAGGTCAGGCTCAGAAAAGCTTATGCATCTCTGATTTAGTTAAGTCTGTTAGTCAGAGGTCTTGTCTTAATGGCATGCATGCTGAAGCATAGGGGTTTGTTCTTGATCTCTGGGCAGAACCTAGTCACTGGATACTTATTAACTGCCACCTCCACCTTGGAAGGGGTTGCATTTTGATTGGCTTATGGGTTATACAGCAGACTTCATTCCACATGCTTCATATACCAAAAACTCCCAACAGAAGCCAAGAACCCAGGTCATCCAGTTTGCAGTGTGTTCATACAACAACTTGGCTCTCATAGTGTGTTCTGGTGGGTTGTTTTTTTTTTGTTTGTTTTGCTGTTTTTTAAGCTGCCTGGCACAGTACGCAAGGTTCACTATGTTGCGATTGCTGTTTGCAAACCACAGTCATTTTCTACTTCTCTAAATAAAGAGTTCCAGCATATCATGTTTCCTTAGAAGTAGGTGCTAGCGTTTAACATTTCAGCTACAGTTGTAAAACCCCCCAGAAAAACAGTGCTTTACTTTAAATTCCATATGCCCCCATACCAAGCGCAGCTCATGCCCAAAAGAGGCATCGCGTTAGCGAACTTGGCTCATCCAACATCTGTTAGATCAGGTGCTTCTGCAGGGCTTATCTGGAGCTTTTATCTAATAGCTGATTGTATCAATTTTAGATAAAAGTGCCAGAAAGCCTTGCTGAAGCACCTGATCTATATAAATGCTGTGGAGCTGGGTCAAACTAATGCGCTGCTGCTTCCAGTAAAGCATGCCCCCCCTCCCATGTCTGTCAGTGCCCTTCATGTACATATAGATGCTAATAGCAGGCAGTTCCTATCCTCCGGTCAGTGGTTCTCAATCTTTTTTGTACCTTTTTGTAACATTGAAGGCCAGTCCCAACCTTGTAAATAGTTTAAGTGGAAAATAGGTCCCTAGCTGTGCCGGTTGGTGCCCCTCACTCCCAACCTGCTGGCCCCAGGCCCCAGCCCCCAGTGTATGGGGCTAGAGTGGCAGAGTGAGGCAGGGGCAGGTTGGGCATGGGGGGGCCCTAAGCAGCCCCTTGCAGACTGGAACCCTGACAGCCTAAAAGGGAAAAGCCATGCTTTCCCACATTTTTCTCTTGTAAAGGAAAACACATTTTTAAAATTTGTTTGCAACCCTTTCATATATTCTTGTGACCCACTTTTGGGTCATGACCCATGGGTTGAGAAATGCTGATCCACGTAACTCTTTCTCCTTTCTCCCCTGAAGTGAAAATCATACCTTTACGTAATGGTCAAGCAGTTTCTAAACTACAGTGTGGTGAGATTTTATATTTTGATTATTTCAAATTGAACAGCTGCTTATTAAATGACGTGGGTTAAATTTATCCCTGCACAAGCAACTAAGGTAGAAAGTAGCCTTGTATTTACTCTCTGCCCTTTCCTTAACCTTGTCATTGTAAGGGCCTGTTTTTTAAAGAGCCTGTATGTTAATTGCAGGTACAATCCACCTGTTTCACCAACTAATTTGTAGGTGCAGGTAATTCATAGATATTGAGAAAGCAGAGTTTGCAACCCTACCAAGTTGAGATGAAAAACTGCAGTTCATGACACAGGACCTAATTTTCAAAACTCGTCCTAAGAGCTTTTCAGCTGCCTGCTGACATGTTTTACAGCATTTACAGTTAAAAATGAGCAATGGTCTTCATTTATCAGGACAGCAAGCATGTTTCTTGTAACTGAGATACTGTGAAAAACAGCACAATGTTTTTTCTTGGACTAAATACATATCACATTCTGCTCTTCTGAGAATCTCACCTAACATATTGTTAAAGTACTATATTATAGTTTTCAGACTTACCAGCCAAATTTCCCCACAGTGTTAGTGTCTAGCTATCATGATGTTTGTATTGAAGTGATTATCTTTGTTTTAAAACAGAAAGCTGTTAGCAAAGTTTTTTTCCCTTTCTCTTAAGTTTGATACTTAGTAGAGCTGATCTGAATCTTTTTGTAATTAAAAAAACATTTGGGAAAAACATTAGGAAGATTCCAATATTACTTTCAAAATTCATTTCCTTCTTCCTTTTTTTGGTTTCTGGTGGAAATGTTTTTTAAAAATCATGAATCTTTTCTATTTTTAAATATGGGGAAAACTCCTGCAGAAACTTTTTCATTAAAACACTATATGTTCAATGATTCACGACAGCCTGTGTCTGGAAAGAGACGTTTGGAGTTACCTGTATGTTGTAAAGAGCTTCACAAACCTTAACCAAGCATCTTATAATACCTGTGTGTGGTAGTTAAACGTTGTTCCATTTTATAGATGGGGAGGTCAAGGCACAGAGGAATGACATGCCAAGAAGTGACATCCTTCAGACTGGGATCCTGGATTCCTTCTGATAATTAGATTCTCCTTAAAAAGGGTCCTATAACACAAATCAGACGTTCTGTTTTCAGCATCTTTACTTGCGCTGCAGGCTGTTTGGAGTGTTCTTGTGAGTGACCAGATTAGTCCATAAACCAGCAAAAACAATGCAGGCTTCCTTCATGGATCCCTTTGGTCCTGAGTGTATGGAATTGAACAATTCATTGTACAAGCCCATGCGAGGCATCTGTGGGCATCTGCTTGTTCACCTGTAACAGTCTTTTATATACAAAAAGAAGAGAACTCTGAAATCACAAATTAGAAACTATCTTTATAACTATAAAGAACAACCTAGCTTAGGGGTGTGACATATTCACCGTTTCTATGTGTGGGACCGTTCACTGTGTAGTCACAATAGCTTAGACACACTGAGGGTCCTACAGCCTTGCTCGCTTGCTTTTTCCCACTAAAATCAGGTACTTTTCCCATGAGTGAGGGCCACAGAGTCAGGTACTTAGTGGGCGTAACTATACAAGATGCTTTACTTGAGATTAGAGTAAATTATTGTGCAGTAAGCATCACAGTCTACACATGCAGATATTTACTGGGTGCATCTACAAATTTATTAATGCACCTTAGATACTGGGGTCTATTTTGTAGGCAAGTTGGTATAGGAAAAAAGAGGCCAGCACTGCCAACCAAACCAACATGGCTACAACCAGACCAACACGGCTACAAAATAGAGCCCTGAAACATGGAAGATACCATATTTTTGCTGTTTTTGGAAAGATAAACTTCATTGCTAAACAAGAAAGAATGATTTTGGTGCTTCCTTGCCTGCCTCTGACATCTGACACCTCCAGGGATGAGGGCAGCTTTATCTGTACATCAAAAAACAGCTCGCACAAAAGGACTCTCCCAGACCCATGGAACTATATTTCCAGCCTAAAACTTTCCTTGTGCAAAATGGAGCTTATTTTCTAGCTAGGAGGAATTTTACAATCTTTAATTTCTCCTCAGCCTGAAGGAGGGTGTGTGTGCCCGAAAGCTTGCAAAAGAAAGAATGTTGTTTGCTATTTTTAGTTGGTGTAATAAAAGGTGTCCAAGAGTTTTAGAATTTTGTGTTTCTCTTAGATACTGCACATTTAGTTTAGTAGTTGCTTAATTAAGTACTAACCAAATGCACTAACAGTAATGCCGGCACATGGTTATTTTGTGATGCTTACTGTGCATCAGCCTAATTACACTGAGCGGTAGGCTATTAGCATAGTTTTTAACTGCCGTACTACTGCGCAGTGTAATTAGGCTTAGGATCAGGAAGCATCTTGTGTAGTAAGCATCTCGCCCACTACACAGTAATCATCCACTACACAGTAATTTGTGCTAATCTTGAGTAAATTTGCTATCTGTAAATGCAAGTAGCAAATTTACTTGGGAGTAATTACTGTGGAGTATGGCATATGTAAGATGGCATTGGGCGATGGAGGCGTGGGGCTTTGAAAGAGCTGCAGGGCAGGGGATCTGGGGCTGGGAGCTCCCTGCAGCCAGGGCAGGGGGACATTGACCCTGCTTGGACTGGTGGCTGAGTCTGCCCCAGCAGCAGGGGAGCAATTTACCAGCCCCTGCCAGGAGACAGCTGGGAAGCCTGGAGCCTAGAACTCCCCCTGGCTGCTGCAGGGGGCTGGTGCAAGACTGACGTGGGGCAGACGCAAACTGCTGCCATGAGCAGCAAATCTACTTTCACTTCCCCACATGCGTAGCTAGCTACCTGTCCAGGGTGGGTTTACTGTAGAGTAAATTACTGCAAAGTAAATCCACCCCAGAACATTTGTGCATCTGTTCCCAGTGTGTATACTATTTGCTTAAAATATTTGGTTTAATACTGTCTGTTTGCCAATCACTAATAAATGTCTATTGAAAACGTGACTCTATATTGCATCTTCAGTTCAGCTTGTTAGTAGTGCTGTGTAAGAAATGGGGGTGTGATCCAAAATCTTGCCAACACCTTCAGAAGAGGGCACATTAGCCCCCTTCACACATTTGGAGTTGAACTCTGGATTAAAGTTGTTTCCATCTGGCCCCATCTATGTTCTATACAGTGAATCCTGTATTAAAACCTAGTTTTCTCTTAGAAAAAAACACCCTCTAAGGCATCCCCTAAGCCATTTTACAATGTTAAGCTCATATTAAGTGACTCTTTCTCCAACTCAAGCTTAAAATGCCGAGAATTATTCCCTGACAGTAACATCAGCTGAATGCCTGAACCACTTTGGAATTTACAACATGCAATTTGTGTGTTGCCAACCATAAGCACTCAAAAATTAGGAGTCAGGTTCCAGAAATTGGCTTAAAAACCTAAATAAAAATCAAGGCTTTGGGTAATTATTCAACTTGGGGGCCACATTTTCAAGCTTTTTCCAGAAATATGAAGTCTAGACAATCGTTTTAAGTGAAAGCTGAGCTTCTCACCCAATCACATACCTCCAGGAGCTAAGGCTTTAAGGAGAGGGAGAGAGAGAGAAGGAAAAAAACCCAAACTAAATATCATATGGCAGTGGTTTTCAACGTAGTTAGACTGAAGGCACCCTTTGGAAAATGCCAGCTGTCAGCTTTCACTCATTTTTGACTATGGAAAAATAATAGAGCAGTTCTGCTGCAGAAAACTCTCATAACAGGTCAGAGAATGTTTTTGATGCTGTGGATTCCTATGTGAAATTTCTGGGTGGTACCCTGGTTGAGAATCACTGCCATAGGGGACAATTGAAATGGAAGCCAACAGTGCTGAATTTGTGTGCTGTTGATGCTGCACTTTACCTAGTTCCATGTCACATTTCCTGTTCACTTGCTGACAGTTCTGAGGGTTTGTATTTTTGTTAAGAATGTTTCATGTATCCAGTCAGCAAGATCTAGTCTCATGCAGGAAAATTTTCAGGCTGCCTCTTTTCTCTGGTTTGGAGTTGGTCTTGTAACAGAGGTTTCATTTTGCAATAGGTTCTTGATTTTATACCTCCCTTGCTGATTCCTTTTTTTTTACTACTTTTTCCAGAATGTTTTCCAGCTGTTGCCCTTTTCACCTGTTACTGAATTCCTGTTCTTGAAGTGTTTAAAATAATTTTGTTTAATTACTGTAACTTTAGCCAGTGAAGAAAACTGCCAAATTAATCATTAATGCTATTATATTACAGAAGTGAATCCAAAATCTGGTCACCTCTTGTGACAGAGGAGGGAAAAACCAATCCATATAAAATGAATTTGGCCTCTCAGCCCCAGGTAAGTAACAATAAATCTGCACTATTTATTCTTGCTTGACTATGTCTTATCATTGTGTGCTTGCTAGCCTGGTGACCTTGGGACCTAGTAGCTTCAAGACCCAACTACCCTAGGAAAACAGAACACTGTTATGCCTCAGCTGAGGTCTAAGCTAGTTTTTAAATATATGCCCTGGCCTTATCTATTCATAGTAGTTTTTACTCATTCTGGGCTGCAGCATTGTGAGACCCAGCCTGGCCTCCTCATGGCTTTGGAACCCAGGTGTGATAAAGTTTAGATTGCACTTAAACCTGTTAAAACAGGGACGGGCAATTATTTTGGGTGGAGGGCTGCTTATTGAGTTTTGGCAGGCCATCAAGGGCCACATGCCAGGCAGCCAGGGGCAGATCTATTAATTTGCTAAGTTTTTTAGGGGCCCCGTGGGCTGGATAGAATGGGCTGGCGGCTCATATCTGGCCCACGGGCCGCGTTTTGCCCACCCCTGTGTTAAAACATAGTTGGCTCCCGGTCATTTCTATGTAGCCTCAGAAGTGCTTTAAATGGCTAGGTGAAAGGCTGGGGCCATGAAGAGTTTATCTAAATATTTTGTCAATGGTGAGCTGTTCAGGGCAGGGACTTAGTTTTCTTGTGTATATAGGCACATTGGAACACAACTAATAAACAGAAGTACTTTAATTCTCACCATTGCTAACTGTATTTGCTTTTCCTGATAAGAGGGGTTCTTAACCTGGAGCAAGGGACAAATGATTCACTCTTGCAGTGACTCACAGGGAGACTCCAGCTCTTTATCTCAGATGTCCCTGCAAGTGGCATGGCCTGGGCCTGGTATCCATAGATCATTTTTAGATGTGACCTCGATCCACTATACTACTGCCGGTTTCAATTAAATGTTGGTAAATTAGGGGAGATTTTTCAAGGTACTAAAAGCAGTTAGGTACTCAGTTAGGATCCCAGTGGAAGTCAGTGAATTATAAGTAACACAGGTTGCATCTATGAGACGCTTGCTGTGCGTTAGCCTAATAACACTGCGCAGTAGTGTGCCAGTCAAAAACGGTGCTAATAAGCTACTGTGCAGTGTTATTAGGCTACTACACAGTAACTGTCACAAAAAAAACTGTACGCCAGTGCTACTCTAGTTACTCTGCGTTTAGTTAGTACTTCATTAAGGAAGTACTAAACTAAACGTGCAGTAACTACTGTTCATTAATCACTGTGTAGATGCAGCCAGTGGCACCTTTGAAAATTTCTCCCCTTGATTGGCATGACTAAGAGTATTTGCAGTACAGGTTTCCTTTGATTTATGCGGGTTCTTTATAAGTGAATTTGCTCTTATGCGATGAGCATATTTAGATCTGTAATTTGTTATATGCAAGGTAAATTTGCTCTTACGCAATCAGCATAGATGCCACCCCCCCAAGCAGGTAAGCCTGTGAAGGGAAAGGGCTGTGGCCCCATTCACCCCAGCCCCGGCTGCAGCGGCCCTGGGAGTGGTTGGTGCCAGCTGCCTGCAGCCACTGGGGTTGCACCACACTCCGCCTATCCCCCTATGCCTGAGCTCACCCCAGCTCCTGGGCTGCCCCATGCCATGGTGCAGGCAGCGGGTGTCGGCTGCTCCTGGGGCTGCTCCAGCACGGGTTGGAGTGTGGGTGGCACAGGGCACAGGACTCACCCCAGCCCTGGCTGCACCAGCTGCCTGCACCAGGGCATGGTGCAGCCCAGGAGCAGAGGTGAGTGGGTACAGGCAGAGCACAGTGTAGCCCAGTGGCTCCAGGCAGCTAGCGCCAGCTGCTCCGGGGGCCGCTGCAGCTGGGACGGGGGTGAGTGCTGCTCTGTTCCCTCTCCTTTGCTGCCTGGTGCAGCCCCAGGAGCGCCGCCTCTTCCCTAATCCCAGCCTCACTCCCTCACCACCATGAGAACCTATCCCTATTTGTTACATTGTAAAGTGGGTTTGCTTTATGCGCTGTTCTCTGGGAACACATGTACAGCATAAATCGAGGGAAACCTGTATGTCTGCATCATGGCAGATGATGTGGCTGACCTTGTCCAGCTGTTCCAACTAACATGCTCCAAACCCAGAAGTGCAGTAGTGAGGCCACTCCAGAGCATTCCTGTGCAGCTGCGCACCAGAGACTGAGCTCTTGAGAGTGAGCTCAGAGGGACACTGTAGAATGGCCTCACTCCCAAATTTGTGGAAATGTGGGAGTGGGAGTAGGTGAGCAGGGCATACTGGGAAGTCCTTGCCGGTACATTTTGCTTCTGCCATGTGGCAGTACCTTAAGTGGTACCAGATCTAATAAAATGCGTGGGATTGGTTTTAGACACTCAAAGATAATGTGCCCATTTTGTAACACTGTCCAGTTCTAACTTTTAGGCTGCCTATATTTTTACGCCAGGAGGAAGTCCAACTTTAAGACTTGATCATTTTGAGAAACACATTTTTTTCTTTTATACCCAGAGCTCTTTAAAGCCCCTTCTACTGTGGCATGGCCTTACTAGCATGTTTTATACAGCCACTTCTGCCTAATCCCCAGGGGCCTTGGTGAGGGTAAAAGGGCATTTTTGACTCAGTTTCAGAAGGTTATACTTGTGCTGATTTGGAGCACTGACATCAGCAGAGTCACTCTGGATTTGCATGTGTTTGTGAGTGTTGTGTAGAATGGGCATGATCCACTCTTGTTGACCTCCAACTAGTGAAGAAGTTCAGTATTGAAGTTGGCACTGGGACTGCAGCCCTGCAGGACACTGAAAGCTCCATCCTTTTGAAGGGACAGGTGGAAGTGACCCTTGGAGTACTGTCTCTCTGGAAACTAAAGACCCCACAGCACTGTTCTAAAAAAGGAGGGATTTCCTCCCTATCCTAGCTAATATCTCCTCTTCCAGTGAAAAGGTACTGTACTAACTTCCAAGCAAGAAACTATGTCTGAGCTTATGCCAGCTGCTGCATTTGTCTGTATAGCTGCTTCACTACTTTCTGCTTTGTAAATCCACTTTGAAATGCCTAGCAGGGCATTTCAGTTTAAGAAGGGCCAGACTAAGGTCTCTTGGGAATGAGCACATTCTAACATCTGCATGGACAAAATAGGGCCTGTGTAGTCTTGAATTGCAGCCTTTGGCTGTCTTGCTCCTCAAAGTGCCAGGCAAACAGAGAATTGATCTGTCTGCAGGTTTTTATTGCTCATGAGATGACATGTAGTTTCTATTGGTCTGTAAAGAAATATGAATGTGAAAGCAAATGTTAGGGTCATGCATATTTTGTTAATCAGTACACTTACTGCTCCAGGCTGGTTGATGACACAGCTCTCATGGCCTGTTTTGCCCTTTGGCCCAAAGAGACTTGGTCGAAGTCTGTGCATTGATCCTCACATCCAGGTTGCCATTTCTCTGCTGTCTCTCAGACTGTTAAAAGTAAAGTCAACTGCAGTGCCCTTACCTTGTGCAAGAGTTATCCATAATAATTCAAAGCATGGGATTCTTGTTAAATGCCACTGTCCCACTCTCTTACTGAAGCTGGCACAGAAAGTGAACTGGCACAGTGAGGAAAGATATCTACAGTACAAACCACAAGATCCCATTTAGTCTGCTAGCCTCAACAATGTGTCTCTTCAGTGCCTCACACCAGTCTGCCAAGGAAAAGGGAATAATGTCATGAATAGCATCTGCTTTAAGTAAGATTTAGGGTGTTTTAGTATTCGCCTCTTTCCTCTTTTCGTTGATTGACTGCAGTAAGTGACTCTGCAGTAAGTGACTCCATGAATGCAGTAGCAGCTCTAGAATACTAATTTCTCTTGAAAAGATGGCAGACATGCCATGTTAGCTAATTTGGGGCTCTGTGAAATACCAAATGATGAGGGGTGAATGATTTTGCTAGTTGCAAATGTCTATATCCATCATCATGCCCCAAATGGGATGTGGTGGCTGTCACCCTTGCAGACTCCTTACTCCCACTCCTTTTTGAGGTGGATTTTCAGACAGCTAGGTTTAGAGCGCTTCCCTCTAAGTTCTTTCCATCCCTTACATAGGATGTGAATTCCAGTTACTTTTTAAGTCTTTGAGTTGAATTACAAGTCTCCTTACTCATATGCCTGGGTGCATCAGTCCAGTTGACTTCACTAAGCAGTTCTTTTACTTTTTCAAAAGTCACACTTTTGAAATCAAAAGCCCTAGTTACAGCCCTGTTTTTGGTTATCCTTGCTATTTTAAGCTGATTCAAAAGTGATGATAAAATCAAGGGCCTACAGCTCTTCTGCCATGGTGGGTCAGCCAGTTGATGCAGCTTTTGTTTTGGGTGTGACTATGGCAACAATGGAGGAAGGAAATGACTTTTTCAATTACATCATTTGCGTTTTACCCAGGCCTTAAGGACATGAAATTCAGCATCATTTCCCATAATTTATCCTTCTCTCCACCATCCTCTATGAAAAGGACTGTAACAGACCCATCTGATAATTGTGCTATAGATCTCTGTTTAAACATGATCCCAGTATAAAAGAAAACCTAATATAAAAGTTAAGGTGATATACTGGAATTGGGGGGCAAAGAGGTTAAATCCTTGGCTCTAACTATGCAATCCTTGGGCTGGGTACAGACATTACATCTATCATGCATTCAGTACAGAACACTGAAACAAGATAATTTTTCATGGCATATAAAGCACTTTAAAAATGGTGGATCCAGCTCTAAGTTAACCTTGAATGGATGAGGTATAAGACTAAAGCGCTTTAGGTTAGAGCATTTTATCAAATGTCTGTACCACATCCCATCCTGAGTCAAGGTAGGTAGCATTATCCTGGCATCCCGGGAGTCCTTCTCTGGTTGGCTTGCTAGCCTCAGCCAGCGCTCGTTTACTCCTGGCGAGCGCTGGCTAAGTCCTACCCCTAGGCTGTCACAGAGAAGAGTCAGAAAAGGCTCTGTCTCCCCTCTGCATGGCTGGGCAGGGGGTGGGGGAATGCACTGTGTGGGTCACCTATGGGGGAGCCGGGCTGGATCTGTGCAGTAGGGGGGCTCTGTGCTAAAGCTCCTGGCTGTGCTGCTTTTTTGCCCTTCCAGGAATTGTTACCAGAGGGGGTAGGAAACTGAGCCTCTCTGCCACATGGATCCCACCTGCAAACTTGTGGGCTCAGGTGTTGTTGGGGGCTGGGCCTGGTCCATGTGGTAGAGAGGCTCTGTTTCCCTCCCCCCTCCAGTCACAGTTCCCAGCAGGGTGAAAAGCGGCACAGCTGGGGGAATGGAGCCCCCATGCTGCACAGACTCGGTCTGGCCCTCCCCAAGACCCAAGCCAGCAATCTGTGGGGGTGCCCTTATGGCAGGGGGGGCTCAATTCCCCCCTCACCCACCCCAGCTGCTGCTTCCAGTCACCAGCTGGCAGAGGGGCGGGGCTGGGGAGCACCCCCAGCATCCAATGCAGGCAGGCTCCGAGCCTTGCCCCCCACTAAACAGTGAATGTCTGTTCAGTTCTCTTCCACTCTAACTTATAGCGCTTTAAGTAAAACCACAGAGTACTTCCTTCAGGAGCTTTTTGAATATTTGTGCTTAACTTTAGATCCTCAGTGCTTTTTAGGATCTGAAGCTGATTCCCATTGAGATCTCTGCCTCAATTCCCTCTTTGTAAAATAAGAATAAATATTCCTTCCCCCTAACCTATGTCTTTTCTGCCTATTTAGATTATATTGTCATTGAAGCAGAGATTGTATAGCTCTTAGCCCAATGGGATCCTGATCTCAGTTGGTTTCTGTAGAGAATATATTTTTCTCTTACACTGTATAGCACAAATATTAGAACATCCCAAAAGAATGTGGACAGAATATCCAGGCTTAAGATTAGAGAGAGAGAGAAATTGTGTGGATTTCAAAACTGAAGACTGCTGGCTTTTTTAATGAAATGAGAAACCCCCTACAGAAATGTGATCTGGGTGGTTCTGGGGGTGAAACACAACATCGGTGGGATGGCTGAAAATAGCTAGTTATTTTCTTTCTCAAGGCTTCTTTAGAAGCCTTCCTATCACATCATATAGGAATGATGTCATTGTTTCCATTTTGTGTATTTGTCTCCATGGATGTCTAAAAGTAATTTGGTGTAGAAACTGGGTGTGTTGTTAGTCTGACCTTTGATAAGGCTGTGAGCTTATTGGCAACATGTATGAAGCAATAGGTATATAATATAACACTCTCCCATTGGAGATGACTGAACTCTTCTGGCTTGTGGTGACCTATTGTTTTTGCTTTGTTTGAGCAGCATTACTACATGCACGTGGAATGCTTTAGGAAAGTCAAAAAGAGAGGATGTGGGAAACGAGACAGACATGTTCTTTTACCCCTTTCCTTCCCTCACACACAATTAAAAAAACAAAACAGAACAAACAAGGCCCCCTCCTCCCCCCCCCCCCCCAAAAAAAAAAAACCCTTCCAAATTTCTATTCAAGTTTCAAAGCACTAGAACATTTTTTCAAACCGGGAAAAACCGGCGGCAACAGGGAGATGGAACAGTATGAAGAAAATCCATGCTGGTCATAGTAGTGATTATAGCTGTGACATAAACCATGTATTAGTGAGAGAGTTTGCCACAACAATTTTTTTGAAGTTGCTGGATCTTTTGGCTTAATCGTATATTGTCAAATGTGCTTGTAGAGGCATGGACACAAAGTAGAAGCACTGCCTGTGGCTGAACACGGGGATTGAGCTGAGAAATTTGGCTCCAGGCTGAATTCCTCCTCTTCTCTCATCTCCCTGAAAACAAAACTGGAGCTCTTCTAGATCGCTGAGTTTTTGGGTTTGGGCCTGCCTCTAATTTAGACCAACATAAACATTTACACTGAGAAATGTTTAAGCTTCTTTTTATTAGAGCAAATGTTCAGCTTCTGTATCCAGGACTGCCAACCCCACCTGTTCAAAATCATGACTCAAATCCCCCCCAAATCCTGAGATGTTAAAAACTCTAGGTTTTGTTTCTTGCCCTCTGATTTTTGAGCCAAGGGAGGATCATGTTTTGTAACTTTTCTTTGGTAGAAGAATGGCAAGATACCTCCTTTTTTTTTTTCTTTAAACGAAGTCTGGGATTCTTACATAATCTTATGACTCCAGGTACTGGGGCCTTAGGAACACTAAATATGACAAGACCCCAAACCCACAAATGCTGAGGACAAGGAATATCTGATACAGGTTTTCAGCAGCATTGGTCCTATGGAAATGTCTTGCATATATCAGTACAGGTGCCAGTCATATGCACTGCAGCTGAATTGCAGGAATAGACAAGCAAGGCTCTTTGGGTAGATGTGATATCTTTTATTGGACCAACTAAACAGTTGGAAAAAAGTTCTTCGCCCAGTCTAACCAAAAAAGGTGACACAGACTGTATTTGCTGTGTCCATCTCTTTTGTGTGCTGGGAGGATGACACAAGAGCCTCATTCAGGGGAACCAGCTGTCCAAGCTCAGTGCTTACTGACCATCAAACTGGAGGTGATGACAAGCAGTGATTGTAGAGAGTTTACAAGCAAGGCTTTGATTTCACTTGGAACTGAGTAGAGTGGGTGGGACAACCAGGAGGAAGCAGCCTTTGTTTTTCCACTTTTTCTCTATGGCACTGTCTTCTGCCAACAGAGTAGGAAACGCTGATTTGTCTTCCTGTTCTGGACATAAATGTTTCTTTCCACATCGTCATACTAGTCTGGCACCATTCATTGCAATTGGCAACTGGCTCAAGAAAGGTCGGGGACTGGTCACTGTCAGGATGTGCTGAAAGAACCCTCCAGGGACCACCAACTGGAATAGCATATGGTAATTAAGGTCAGGGACAAAATACACAAATATAACAAACTAATATGCTGGTAGAATGAACTGGCTTTGAGTATGTGAACAAGTAGTACTGCCATCTAATGGGCTCATAAATGAAAAGAGGCCTTTGTATTACTTTGTTATATCCATATGTTTTGTTCCTGACTTCAACTACCATATTCTATCCTTGATGGTTATTTAAAGTAGCATGGTATTGATCAGTCCCTGACCTTTTCCATTCAGAGACTGCTAATTGCAATTAAAGGTGCCAGACTTGGTTTATGGCTGCTGGAAAGACAGACCCACTGCACACAGTAAAAAAAATCATAGCCTTTGAGAACATTTTCTGCAACGTGATGAGATGAGCAGTCACATGTGGTTCAGAAGCAGTCTGGCTATCCCTGCTTCAAAGTACAGCTATATCTCAGTTACTTGATTCAGCCTTCTGTACTCAGCAGTTTGAGCAACAGCTATTTGTTCCTGCCACCTACCCAGAGGTAATCACAAGCTGTGTTTCCACAGCAAACCCCAACTTCAGGCATCTAGTTCATTCTTAAGACCAGGTTTAGCTGGGTTTTTTTCTTTGAACAAGAAGGGATTTTTCAGCAATGCCCGTGCTAGTGGGTCTCTAACTTTTTGGACCAATGGATAACCCTTTAGCTTTAAATCTTCTCATGCACCCTTATCATTAAATTTATCATTGAAAGAGATGCTGTCTGTGGACCACTTGCCATGATCTTTTGGGCCACTGTTTGGAAACTGGTAGTCTAAAAGACCAGGGAATCATAGAATCATAGAGAAGTAGGGCTGGAAGGGACCTCCACAGGTCATCTATTCTAATACAACACACTGCTTGAGGTAGGATTGTCCCTTTCCAAACAGTCCTGTACAAATCCATTGTCTAACCTTTATTGAAGCTACCACAGTCAACCCTGACAGAAACACAAAGCATAACATCCTAATCTGCCACAGGGACACAACTGCTAGTGGGACATAATGCACTTCAACCACCTGCACAAGACAGACAGTTCAGATTACAGTGGGGGTGTGAATTTAAAGAGTTGTTGCTATTCCAGTATAACTCTGTGTGGCTTCTTTTAATTGGGAGCATAAAGAATTACCAGTTTACAGAGGGACATTCAGAAAGTTAATGTGGATTGGTTAGATAGAATAAAAACCCGAAGTACAGAAATTAAGGCCACCTTGATTTTGAATGAGTGTCCATTTTCCTGTTCGATTTATTTTAATGTATTACTGTGTTTTAAGAAACCCACTTTTAAAAGTTAATTCACATTATTTTTTCTGAATGTTCCTATGTAGACAAATCCAGAGCGTCTGCATGCATGTTTAATTCAGTTCAACTTCAGCAGTTTAGCTATAAGAGTACAAGTATAGCAGCATACCTGGTTTAAAAAAATCCTGCATAGACAAGCCCTTAGATGCTTTAGTTTAGAAAACCCTCCCCAGAATTTACAGCACTTTCAGTTACATCATTCTTGCCCAAATTGGCAAGAAAGATAAATGCCACTCAACACATTGCTTCCCTGGAGCTATGAGACCTGTGCAAACATGATTCATAGCCAGGAAAGTGAACCACTGAAGTCTCTTGCAGGATGGGTGGGGTCGAGCACTTTTGGATTTTCCTTCAGGTAGAATAACTTTAAATGTTCAGGAAGAGAGCTACTATTGTGGTTCTGCTTTACTGAGAAAGAAAATGTGTTGGGGAAATGCAGGATAGGAAGAATGAATGTGCCATGGCAGTTTCTTCACTGCATTGAGCTTAGGGACTTTTTTACCTGCATTGAAATTAGAGACTACATTGAAATTAGGGACTTTTTACCTGCTCCCTAAAGTCCACATACAAGGGAACCCCTGTAGACCTATCATTTCAAACCATGGAACTCTAACAGAAGAAGTATCAGGTTTCTTTGAATCCATCTTAAAACTGCTTGTTGACCAAAGACTGAGTTTTATCCAAGACACAACAGACTTCCTACGAAAACTCAAAAACATAAATCACCTTTCCAGCAATATCCTTCTAGCCACCATGGATGTCACTTGTTTATATACCAGGAGGGCATCCAAGCCTGCCTCATGTATCTACAAGAGCGAAATTATAGACCTCAGGATATCATTGAACTTCATCCTCACACACAACAACTTCAGTTTCAACAACCAACACTTTCTCCAAACCATGACACAGCTATGGGCACCCAAATGGCCCAACAAGATGCCAATCTTTTTTATAGCCCATCTGAAAGAAGAATTCCTCAAGAACTGAACCATCAAACCCTTAGTATACCTGAGATACATAGATGACATCTTCATCATTTGGGCAGAAATCCTGCAGTCTCTGGTTGATTTCCACCAAAAATTCGACAATCATCATCGCTCCATCAGACTATCACTTGAATACTCTAACACTAGCATTTTCTTTTTGATCACCACGATCAATATACAAAATAGTAACTCTCAAACCACAATATATAAGAGACTTGTGGACCAACATACATATCTACACAGAACCAGCAATCACCCTAAACACACCAAGAAAGCTGTAATTTAAAGCCAAGCTCTCCAATACCACTAATTTGCACCAAGGAGAATGCCCATGATTGTCAGCTCACAAATCTCAAAAGGGCCTTCACCCAACAAGGATGCTGTTCCAGAGAGAGACAGATCACACTTTTGAAAGAGCTACCTGGATACCACACAAAAATTTGCTGCAGTACAAAAAGAAAATCCCCACAAATCACACACCCTTAGTTATAACATATCACCTATCCCTGGAACCTACATGGAAAAACCTCAAACAATTGGAACCCATACTAGAAGAAGACCCAGCTCTTAAAGAGATCTTTCCAGAACCACCCATTCTAGCCTTTAAACAAGCACCAGACCTCACTAACCTCATCACCAAAAGCAAACTCCCTTTGACCCAAACCACACCTAATGGATCCAGACCATGCCAGGACAAGAAATGCAAAACCTGCCAACACATCTGCAGCACTCCCACAATAACCACACCCAACAGAACCGTTCCCGGCTCTTACAGCTGCACCTCCAGTAATGTTATATATCTCATCCAGTGCACCAAATGCCCTGCTGGAAAATATGTAGGAGAAACCAAGCAACAACTGTGAACCAGAATAACCATACGCCAAAAATCTATCAGAGACATGAATACCCAACTACCTGTGGGGGCACACTTCTCACAAGACTATCACTCCATCTCCAGTCTCTCGGTTCTAATCCTCAAAGTGAATTTATAAAACACCTTTTGTAGATGAGCCTAGGAACTTCACTTCATAATCTGCTGGATACAAAAAATCATGGACTCAATATAGATATTAGATTTATGACACTTTACAGTCTGCCTGACATCTGATCCACTAGATACCTGCCAGACCTGACCTCTTACACTTTTCTTTCCCCCCACTTCCTCTCCTTTTCTGCCCTTGTCTTCCTAATTTCCAGCTATTTACTTTTTCATAGTCATCCTCTTTTCTACCTTGAATTGCTAGTACTGTAGAGCACGGGTTTTCAACCTTTTTCGGTTGGGGCACCCTGGCGGCTGGCTGATAAGGGGGAGGGGGGAGCAGTGAAATTGGAACTGTTGCTGGCTTCTCCATGCCACTGCCATGTACCCCCTGGGGCCTTCCAAAGTACCCCCAGGGGTACACGTATGTCCAGTTGAAAACCCCTGCTGTAGAATCACCCTTACTCACCTTTGAGTTTTCCCCCTGCCCCCCTGCCTTTTTTCTTCTTCCCTTCCCTGCTCTACCTTTTGTTTTCCTGATTTCCACCTATTTACATTCACTTAAGGTGTATGATGTGTGGAGTTGTGTTTGCTGTCCCTTCTAGGCACATGGAGCTGGGAAGGATTTTTTTCGCTCCTCTTGCTACAGAGGTTGGGTTTTTGTTTTTACCTACCTCAGAGGCTTTGAGTGTTGGTAGCAGCTAAGCCTGGGGATTTTGACTGGACTGTCCTCCTGCTGAGACTTAAAAAAAAAAAGAAAAAAGACATCCAGAAGTTCCTGGCTCCTCTGCTCACAGGACCAAGGAGAAGGTCAGAGTGGAATGGGCTATGAGGGGCTACTGGAAAGGGGGGCGAGAGCCTCTTCCTTGGATCTCTTGAGTGTATTTTGACATGCTACTTCTATCTTTGCAGTGGCAGAACATGCACAGTGTCCTCAGCCCCTTGCTTTACTCATGGCAAGGTAGAGTGTACTTGGTGCCTTGGGGCAATGGGAAAACCTGTCTGTAGAAAGTTGAGCAGTACTGTAGCGTTCTGATCTTTTCTCTGTTCAAAAATTGCAAATTATCTGATTTAAAAATCTAACACATGTGTTCTACTGCAATTAAAATATAGCACCCCTATATATATCGGTATCAGTTGAATGCGATGTTTTATGATATACGTACAATTGTAAAGCTATTTGGAAGCTTATCAGTATCTCAATCATTATAATACAATACGTTCTAAATACCTATATATATATTATGGTTTTTTTATCCTGGAAAATTAGAGCTCCCCCTGCCCTCTTCCACCTCCAGGATGGAATCCCCAGGCTTAGCTGCTCATCACCACTGCTGTTTTGTGGTGCTGAGCAGCCTTGATATTCTGGTGACTTACCCCTGCCCATTGCATTGCCCCTCACTCCCAAGCCACAGCCCCCCCAGCCCTGCTGGTGCCCTTCACTCCTGACTTGCTGCCCCCCACCCCCAGCCTCCCAGTATAAAGAAGGGGGTAGGTGTGTGGGGAACAGGGTGGGTGTGTGGGAAAGGAGGGGTGTGGGCACAGATAAAGTGTGCAGGGTAGGGTGGAACAGGTGACCGGTGGGGGGAATATGTGCCCCCCCACGATTTATGCTCCCCCAGCAAGGCACAGGGCGAAGGACAAGGAGCAGGGACTGGATCAGCTCCAGGCAGGAGCTGCCTCCACAGCCTAGCAGGCAGGACCCAGCACAGGAGGAAATGCCGTGCTACCATGGCCGCCAAGGCAAGTGTGGCGGTGGCACGGAGTTGTGCCCCCCACTGCTGTCAGGCGGGCAGGGGACACCTCGCTTTAGTGACCATGATGGCATGGCACTCCCTCATGCGCCAAGTCCTGCCCACTGGGCCACGGATGTGGCTCCTGCCTACAGCTGGTCTGGCCTGGCTGTAGTCCTGAGCCCCGCTGTAGGCACAGAAATCTGGGTGGGCACATGCCCCCCCATGCATAACCTATCCTCCTCCACCCCACCCACAGGTATCATCTGTGCTCCCCCAGTTCCCCGCCTGTGCCCCTCACCTGTGCCTGCCCCCCCACTGCCTTGCCCCTGTAGACGTACGTGGAGTGAGCTGCTGGAGCTGGTGTCTACCACACTGCCTGACTGCCACTTGTATGTGTGAGTGCACACGTGTGCATGGCGCCCCCTGCTGCCTCCAGCCCCAAGCACCCCCTTGCAGGCTGGAACTCCACCGGCCTGCAAGGGGAGACCCACTATTTCCTGTTTTTTTCTGCTTTACAGGAGAGAATTTGGGATTTTCTCCTATAAAGGAGAACATCTGTGGTTTTCCACCACCAATGGAAAAGTTGGATCCCTGGTAATAAGATCAGTTGCTTATCTATCAGGGAAACAGAACAAGGCAAAAACAAAGCAAAGAGATGGCACAAGATCTCACTAAAGCCTTTAGAAACAAGGGGTGAAATTCTAACCAAAATACCTCCCTCCTTTTGGTTGAATTGTTGATAGAAAAAATGGGATTGATATCATGAATTTTAAAATTTTTTTAGTCTATAGATTGTACCTATTTTATGTTGCTAAGAATCAAGTGACACAGTACAAAAGAGTCTCATTAACACTTTAACTTCCTGGGCTGATAACCTTCTACCTCATTTAATACAACAGCCCTCTACTTCTACATCTCTATATCTACAGAAGTGAACTCCACTGATACCCAGAAAACTAGGCTATCTAACACAAAGCATTTGTTATGTGTACAGATTCCTCAAAGACTTTCTGTTATGTATTTTTTCTTACATTCCCAACTTTTCTTAACTAGCTGGCTCCCATTCCCAAAGAGACATATAAAATACTGTTGCAGGACCCTTAGGTACCACAATGATGAGTACAGTACAAGAGCCTGTAGAGAAGATAAAAACAGAATGAAACCCATTCATGAGTATCAAACAATTCAAAAGAAATGACTTTGGCAGAGTCATCCAGGCATGGGGTGGAAGAAGCTGTTCTTACAAGCATCTCAAGGCAATATGTGTAGAAGTTATCCATGTAGCTTTTCCCACACACCAGTACAAGGCAGAACCCTCAGAATAATTAACTAATCTCCCTTTGTTAAAATCTCATTCAAGGTGCATAACACTGCTCTCCTAACCATAAAAATAGCCTTTCGCACGGCAGAAGCTGGGGAATATTAGTAAGAAATCATCACGGCTTCAGTCTGTAAATTACACAAGGGAAAAATTGATGATCTTACATTAACAATTGATGTTCTTAATAGAATGCCATTAAGGGGATGTAAACAGGAAATTGATTCAGACATATAGGATAGTTTGCTTATTGAAAGCCAGTTCAGGAGTTATGGTAAAGGAGGTTATATTATTAGGTCACATGGCTTAGCATTTGGATCACATTAGATTCTGCAAAACTTACAAAAGCATTTATATTTTAACTAAGAGAAGCCAAATTATCTTTCCTTAATATCTGTTCCAGTACCATGCTGAAGAGCATGATAAAGGAGACCAAGAGGTCTGAGCAGTTTAATGATAAGGATGTGTGGGGGGGCAGGATGTGCAACATTGTGTGCAAGAAAATCCCCATATTTCATGTATTTTGGAAATACCAAGGGTATATTCACAGAACTGGAAGTCTATATAACCAAGAGTCCTGGAGAGGAGCATGACAGAAGTAGGTTAGGAAGGGGGATTAGATAATCATAATCACTAACCATTCTGCACTGATGACTCACCTCTAAGTTTAATACTGACCCACCTTTTGTAAAGTGTTTTAGAAAGTTTCCCTATTGACTTTGTGTGACCATCTTATACCATGGTAAAGGAATATGAATTTCAGATAGCACTGAACACCCACAAGCTGGGAATGACCTCTCTTAAAGTGTGCAAGTTTGGGCATCCTAAAAGTAGGCCCTTAAACTTATAGTGGATCCAAAGGGAAGCCTAGTTGCATGATAAATCTTTGCACACCTGATCCCAGTGGATGAAGCAAGTTGACTTCACTATATCCACAATGAGGTGACAAGGTTATCTCATTATCCAGAATCAAAATATTTCATCAACAGATTGAGACCAAATGCAGCTAAGCTAGCGCAGGCAGCTCCGAGTGTTAGTCTGACAGGTTTGCCCTCACCTCTTCACTTCAGTGAGGCATTGACTCTGATGCCAAAAAATACTCCTTGGCTCACTAGTAAATGGGTAGAAGTGATGCTCACTGCAATGATCCTCACCGTCTCCTGAGAGTTCAGCCCTATTTGTCACATTGGAGTGCCAGTCGGGAAGTAATTCCTTTGCCTCTTGTGGTTGCACATTTGTCAGGCTGCTCTGCACTCCCCACCTGCATGTCAGACACTCCTGATTTTGCCTTTGCTCCCTTGCATGCAGGAAATAAGGCACATAGGAAGTGCACACAACCGGAGTGCTATGCCATTCACTGCTGCCACAGCTTCAGGCACTGCACCCAAAGTAATCACTGCTCAGTACAACAACCCAGCACGCCTGTACTCCTCAGAAAACATCCAGACCTTCAACAATGCTGTGGAGTCTAAGTCAGCCGGGGGTGTACAGGACCCCAGTAAAACGTAAGTCTTTCTCCACTTTTCTATCCTTGTCCCCAAACTCCACAGAACGTATGTTGTTGTGAAGCCAGCCTTGGCGCAAGGATATCAGTTCTTTAACCTGGAGTGAAAATCCCAAGCCTGTCTTTTTCAGGAATGTGGAAGGCGCTCAGGCATGAGACTGGATGCAGGCCATGGGGAAGCGGCTCCCTGTGGTGGGGAATTGCCTCCAAGATGCAGAAGAGAATTTAACAATGTTGTGTTTCTTTGTTCACCAGAGACCGAAGCAGTTTCAGCGTGCATTCAGCATGACATGCCAACCTTTAAAATCGCGCTCTGGCCCAAACAGGTGCCCTACACTTTATCATCAGCACTTTGTAAAGTTAATGAGCTATTCTGGCTTTGCAAGCACACGGGAAGGTTTAGTAGATGGGAAAGAGTTCCTTGATGGGATGGGTTTCCTTTCCCAGGGTAGCTTTGAAATCTTACAGGGAAATAGAGCTTACTGTCCCTTCTATTAGGCTGTAGCCTTTGGGTGTGGCTACACTGCAAACACAGGTGGGGTTGCAGCACAGGTAATCTCCCTAGTGGTGGAAAGGCAGCAACACTGACTTCAGTGCAGGCTGTGGAAGCCTGCGGCGGGCCCTGGGTATGTACTTGGGTTGCTACCCCACCCTGAAGTCCTGCCACCATGTCTTTCTGCTGCTATTATCTATGCTAGGTAGGTTAGAGCCAGCCTCGGGGTACCTGTAGGCACTGCAGTAACACCTTTACTGGCTATGGAGACAAAGAGGTGAACTGAAACAGCAGTATCAGCCAGAAGTCTGAACCTAGAGAGGATCTCTGTTATGGCATGCTCTTCTAGTGAAAGGAACACCTAAGCAGGTTTAATGTGCTCATTTCTGTATTGCTTGGGAACTGAATGTAGACTTTCATTAATGTCTTCCTTCCTCTCTTTCTTTCTCCTCTGTATTTGTCTCTCAACTCTCCAAATTAAAAAAAACTAACCAACTAAAAACCCTGGTAACCACCTCCTGTCTGTAGCCATTTATCACCTACAGTTGCGCTGAAGGCTCCCTTCGCATCAGTCTATAACCCTCTACAGCTGCAGGCCTCTGCATCTCCATTGCAGCGGAGGCACAGCACCTCCTCCATCCCAAGCCAAGTCCGAGTGGGGCCTGAACGGCTGAAGCAAGCCGCCCAAATCTGCCCCAACAGCCCTGTGGAAGTGGAGGTGCCAGGACTCAAAGTGCTGCATGTGCAGTTTAATTCTCCCCTGCAGCTCTATTCACAGGAAAACATCCTGGATACTTTACAAGGGCAGATCTCTTCCATTAGCCCGACTTTTCTCAGGTAATATTTGCCTGCTGCCCATGTGGCTGACTAGACACGCGTGCCACTCTCCACATCTTGGTCTTCACAAATGATTCATACTTGTCCATTGCTCATGGTGTGGGCCTGTCACACAGACTATGAAGTGTTACATTTCACCTTTGAACCTTAGTGCATGACTCTTCACAGAAGGGCCCTTGCCATCGTGTGTCATATACCACATGAAGCGCCAGTGTGTGCCAGATCGGTTTGCCACTGTCATCTCTTGTTTTACACACACAACCATAGTGGTGAAATCAACAGAAATGGTTGGTGGACTTGGCAGAGTGATTGTTTTGCATGTGCTGGTTCAGCGGTAGGCGGGGGGCGGTGGAACATGTGCCTCCAGGAACTGGTATTTCTTCTGGATTTACCCAACCACAAGGATAAGTGTAGAACCTTTCACCCCTTCTCCCGAGTTTGCCAGTGGCTGGAAATCTCTGCTGTCTGTCAGCTGGGAAGTGGCTTAGGTGAAATAAATCATGAACCATGGGCCAGGTTGTTTATGTGTCAAAGGAAGTTGAGGCCACTTATTTGGATGAGTTGATCTGACCTCTGGCAACAACAGCTTGTTCCTCCCCAGAGCTTGCCTCTTAGTCAGGTATTACCCTGTATTCTGGAGCAGTATGCCCTAGTGTATAGAGTTTTGACTCCTGGCTCAGTTTCCCCATCTGTAAGAGGAATGGAGAAAGATGTTTATCACCTTTGGTCAGCGTTTGGGGGCCTAGAAATGAAAGCCCATTTAAATATCATATTAGCTTACAGCAACCTGTACGGATCCTGGGAAATTTCTCATGCTGGCCCTAGCACTGTATCTCAGGGTCTTGCTTCTGAGTTACCCTAAATCTTTGTGGTCACCATGTGTCAAAGACCAAGCCATCCTGTTGTTGAGCATGTACAGCATTGGAATTGTGGTGCTGGGACCTAGGTCTGACCATCTCAGACACCCTTGTAGAACAGTTGAGAAGCCAGATCCTTTCAAATGAGTTGGACATCTGAAATGGTTTTACCTCTTCATTGTTGGAACAAAATAGTTTGCCCCTATTTCAGTATATAGTACATTGAACAGGCCACTGTGTCCAGGCTCATTCCCTTCTGTTAGATGAACTAGAACTGCATGACCACACCTCATGCGTCTTATTCTGCTGACCATCATGTCTGTTCAACTGGCAAGGGCCTTTTCCTTCTGGAACAGAAGAGTTCTTGCCCCACAGTCACTGTAAAGATCCATGCACCCAGATGCTGTGGTAGAACAACAGCTGCAAAAGTGTGGGCAGCCCTAGATTTATTACAGTAGAATTGGGGGCATAAATTGCTCATGGTAGGTCACTTTTCTGGCTTGTTTTGCATAATTCTGGAACAGTAATACATCATTAGTTCTCTTGGCAATTCCAGACCACTGGATAATGTAACAAAAACTCTAAGTGGTCTCAACTAACTTTGTAGCAGAAGTTTAGTGTCAGTTGTATTAAGCAGTGTCTCTAGGACCTTAGTTACCTTTCCAAATTGTGTCACAGTATGATAATCATATCCAGTGTTAATCAAAACTAAGTTGGCACTGCAGGTATGTCTACACATGTGCATTTAGTGCTCAGTAACTGAAATTACTGCACAGTATGGGTGTACATCTACACATGCACACCTGTACTGCACAGTAAATATGATGACTTATGCTGACTTGAGTGTAAATTTGATATCTGCATTATGGAGGTATCAAATTTATACCCGGTTAGTTACTGCGTAGTAACGCATGTGTAGATGTCGTACTACACAGTAACACTGCATGTGTGGACTGACCTGGGACTAAAGTTACACACAGCATAAATGTGCTTTAATGCCTCCGTGTGTAGACGCTGGCCTATTCCCACTAAATTCAAGCTGGTGTAAATGCACATGTAGACATGACCTATATCTTGTGGGCTTTCATTACTCTGTCTGGCTGCTTTCTTGCTGATTTTCAAAGTTTATTGTTTCAGCTAGTTGCTGTCTTGAACTAATAAGGTTCTGCTGTCCTCTTTTTGGAACTATGAAATCCCCACAAAAGGAAGTTGGAGTAGTCTTTTATGAAACAGCTGTCTCTGTGAGCTCTTATTCCTAATATAAGTCAAGAAATATCTACCTGTCCTTTTGTCTCACAATCAGTGTGTACCTTCTTCTGAGAACACACATGAAATTATTTTTGTTCTGTTGTTAATGTCTCATTTTCTTTAACCCCCTCCAATATCTCCCCCCCCCCAAAAAAAAACAAGTAAGTATCACTGCTTATCACTGAAGGTCTGATTTGTACAGTTTTGTGCATTGTCACAATGCATGGTTAAAATGCTCTGTGTTTGTTTTGACTCAAATGTTCCTGAAGACAATTTTGTGTTGGCTTTTCCTGTTCACATGACTAAATCACCTTAGCCCTCCAGATGGGCGTCAGCCCAGTATTTTGAAAGGTGGGACAGGCAGTGGGAGATCTTCAGGTTGCAATTTACATGATTTAAATAGAATGGGGGCATGGGATAATCTGGGGAATTTTCTGTATAACAGATATCTTGTCCTGAATATGAATTCCAGGTAAATGTGACACATTTGAAAAGTTCATGTATATGTGTGTACATGTGGGTGTCTACTGAACGTTGTACCATGGATTCACCCCATAATATTATACCAGGATAGACCTGTTTTATGAGACTCTTGTATGGTAATGTGTATTATAACGTTTGCAATCAGTTTACCTCTAGTGCTTGTAGTATTTCAGATGCCAACTAACCCCTGGATGGCTTGGATACACATTGGCATGGAAATACACTCATCGTCATGAAAAAGATTTTCCTCTGCAAATTAGTCTGAAGTTCAGGATGTTTATATGCAATGCAGGCAATTACTGAATGCAAGAATGATGCTTTTTCCTGACCAACCATTTAAATTTAATTATACTTTATGTGACCTAGCATTCACAGAGGCTCTTTGTCAAATGTCCCATTCTTTTCTGCTTTGATCTTGGGTAATGTTTCCAATTGCATTTTTAAGATGCTTTATTTGGCATAAATGCCTTTTATATTTGAGCTCCAGTGTGGTTTCTATTAAAGCAGAGTGTGCTGAGTAGAATGTGCTTCTCACTAGGAAGGTAATAAAACATTGGAACAGGTTACCCAGAGAGATTGTGGAATCTCCATCCTTGGACTGTTTCAAAGACCCAGCTGGACAAAGCTTTGGTTGGGATGATCTAGTTGGGAGTGGTCCTGCTGTGAGCAGGTTGTTGAACTAGATGACCTCCTGACGTCCTTCCAACCCTAATTTTGTATGATTCTATGAGTATTTGCAGTACTCAAATGAGAACAGAAATGTGAAGGGGGTCAGTGGGATTGAGTAGATGAATCCAGAGCATAAACATCAGGAATTGAAACTTTATTTCTGAATCTGCCACTGGGTTGCTTTGTAACCTTAGGCAAATTGCCTAAGTGGTTTGTGCCTTAATGTCCCCATTGTAAAATGGAAATGTTAACTCTCACTTAAAAAAAATAGCTCTTGGAACTTGATCTCTTGAAGTAGCTGGTGCCAGGTCAGGCCCTGCTTGCCTCCCTGTTCCAAGACATTGGGCAGCCCTTATTGCAGTGAGTCAAGCCATTTTTTTGGTAGGAAGAGTCATGATCCCCACTGCGTTGAAGCTTAAACTTAGTTTATATTGTGAAGCTCCATCTTAACTTTACACTTTCTCCTTCATTCCTAAAATAAACTTTCTCCCCATGCTCTGTTCTCTGCCTATGTGAAAGAGAAAGCCATGTAGCCTTCCCTCAAAGTGGCTGAGGAAACTCTGAGGGCAGCCCAATCCTCTGTGGCACTGAAGGCCATTATTTTTCAGTAGAACTATGATTTCCCAGAAAGTAACTATTAGTTCTTTAATTGAACTGCAGCACTGACTGGAGCAGGAGTGGGCAAATAGGGAGCCATCAAAAAAAATGCATTGAGGAATGATGGCAATCCTTCAGAAATGGGAAGCTCTAATAGGCCTCGCATAGGCGAACCTCACCTATAATTGCAGATTTCGTATGCAAACACAACTAGCACTGCCAGTATTTAATGGCACGAGCACATGTGTGTGCATGTGCATATGTGTAAGCACTTAGAAATCTTACATTATGATCCATCTATACATTGGCAATGGTATCACTTTAATCATCAATCATTTATCATATATGTGTGTTAAATTCTCCTCAGCTTAGACCAACCTCATCAGCCATCAAGTAACATTGTCATAGACAAGGAGTCAGAGGTGTACAAGATGCTGCAGGAGAACCAAGAGGCAAATGAACCACCCAGACAATCTGCTTCCTTCCTGGTATTGCAAGAAATTTTGGAATCTGAAGAGACAGGTAAGCAGTTACTGCGTTCTCAGTCTGGCTGGCCTGCTCATTGCCCTAATGTGACCTGTAGGATATACTTTATGGTTAATAACCACAACAAAAGCCTATGACACTCTTCTTCCTCATAAGATGGTTGTTTAAAGTGGTATTTGCATATTTCCAAAGAAACTAATAGGTTCTTTCATAACTTCTGCACCACATGATATACTTTTCATATAGTTCCTCTCTATATGTGCCTATTATTTCTAACTTTTACTTCATGGACATTATGCTGACAGATGCCAAGGTGAAAAAATACCAAGAAGGAATCCCCAGAAAATTTAGGAAATGCTGAAGACCAGGTTTCATCATTTTACATTAAGAGTTGATCTTTTAGTTGTGATACTATAGAAGGAAGGTACCATAAAAGAGCAATCTTCTTATGCATCCTAAAGGGTTTAGTTTTCATTTCTATGCAAGGAAAGGGGAGAAAATCAGGTTCAGTTACAGTGGAAAAGCAGCAAAATAGAAAATATGAGTTATGATTATCTGAGTAATCTGAGAAGTTAGAAGTTTTTAGCTAGACATTTTTAAACTTTTGAAATGCTATCTGGCCTTCACTGGGCTGGTCTAGGCCTATACATACGTGAGGTCCAAGTCAGAATTCTGTTTTCTTTTACGAAGTTAGAGAAACAAAAAACTTGAGTAAGAAAAGAAACATGGTGTTGAATATTTTTGTGGTGCCCATTAAAACCTTCTTTTTTAAACTAAGATCTACAGTGGCATATTGAAGTTTGTGCATGTTAGCCTGAAAGTGAAACAGATCAAGCAAAATTTAAACTCCATTGTTTAAATTAAGTAATCTGCATATAGAAGCAAATTAAATTCTTACATTCTTCTTCCCTAATTCAAGATAAATTCTCATGGCTGTGGTGTAAAGAGGGACACTGTAATTAGGATACATGTTTTAACTTGTTGCTGGGAGTTCTGCCTGTTTGTGGGAGAGAACTGATTTGTCTGGAACTCTCATTTCTTTTGTTAACTACAAAGCCAGTATCCACCTCTTGCTCAGTAGCACTGAAGAAGATAAGAGGCAAATGCCTCTTTATTTTATTTTTTTAAGGATTTGTAGCATTCCTGGAACCCTCCAGCCTGAGATTTGCCTGCTTGATAAAGAGTCAAAAGTGGCCTTTTGCTTGGTTTCATCTTGAGCTGATTACTGCTGGTACTCAGCAAGAGCGGAAAAGTTACGCAGACCTGGAAGAATGTTTATTGCCAAGAACGTGCTTCCCCTAAAGCATGTCACCCAGGCTCTGGCATTCCAGCTCAGATGTTTGATGCTACATAATCAGATGATGTTTGCTGTGATAAACTCATTGTTTATCACTGTAAACACTGAAGGATCCTATGGCTTGTAAGCAGCAAGTGAGCCAGATCCCCAGCTGGCGTAAGTCATGACTTACAGCTCCACTGGCCTCACTAGCTGTGATAATTTACCCCAGCAAAGAGCCTAACCTGTTTTTTGGGATCGTTATTTACCTTGGAATATGGATGTTGTTAATAATGTTTGAAATAACACCGCCCCTCTGTATTTTGACTCGCATCTCTCTCCATTCTTAGAATTGGCTTGGGGGGAAGGGGGGAGCAGGATTAATTTTCATGTAAAGGCCTTGATAATTTATTATATTGCTTTTGGGTTTATTTTGCTAAAAAAAATTAACTAAAAATATCTTTGAAATGTGCAAATGTGAGCCAGTTCCTGAGCATCTTTTCTGTGTGCTCCTTTTTGCTTGAACATTAGGAGAGATGCTGGAGGAAGCAACAAGAATTACATTAAGTGAGGCACACCAGTGTCTTCTTGACTTGGAGGTGGTGCTAGATCTTTCCTGGCATGTGGTGAGGCGTATACTACTTTGCCAGACTTCTCTTGTTGCAAACATGAACATGAATGAATTGCCCTGGTGCAGAGTGGGGTTCTCACTGCTGAAAGATAGTCCAGTAGTGTGCTGAAGGATTAACTCTGCTAGCACAAGCTTTGTTTCTTTTTGCTGGTACATTGCATCAGCATCAAGGGTTGGTACCTTCTTTGCTTCACTGATGTAGTTACATCACTATGAAAGTCCTTGTGGTAGATAAGAGCTGTGCTAGCCTGCTGGCCTAAAGGCAACATTGAACGGCAGAGCTGTGGTACCTACAGGCAGACTAGTGCAACCTCAGTCTTGTAAAGTCTGTTTGGCATACTTCAGCCTTTCTCTCTGCCCTGTTGTGACACACTGAGGTGTGGCTGGCAACTGCACAACAGACCCAGCTTCCTCCTCTATTATCTCAATGCTGAGGAGGCAGGGTTGTAACATGACTTGACTCTGACCTTATTGCTGTTTCTGTGGGTTTTTCCCCTGATAAGGCTGGGTGCATGCCACACTCCTGTTTGAGTAACACAGAAGTCAGAGAGCTGCAGGGGTGTCACCTCCCCTCCCTTTCCTGTCTGCACTAAAACAGATTGCTGGAGGGCAAGCTTATTCTATCTTGACCTGTAATGTGTCGTGCCTCTTTCCCTAAAACCTCTTTCTCCAATCCTTCTTTGCTGCCACACTGTATTGAGTGCTCTTTGTAATTCACTTTCTTTTCCACCCATGTAGAAATATAAAAACATTTTTTAGAGAGGCTGTTACTTTTTAAAAGAGCTCTAAAGCACCTTCATATTGGTGCTTGCATAAACTAGGCTTCTTAGATTTTTAAGGTCAGATCATCTGGTCCAGTTCTTCTCAAATGATTTGGGGTCATGTGTTCCTTTTAAAACATGTGATATTGTTCTGTATCACTGTGATGTCATGTTACAGATAGTCCCAGCACCCTGCAACCTCTCCCACAACATACAGACTTTTTTTTAATCCCTTTTCTTCCTTTTTGACCATTTATATTCCCCTTTTTCTTTCTACTACTTTCCTATTCCTCCTTCTGGTAGATCTTGTAGAAGTTTGGCACATATCTTGGGGGGGCTACATGCTCTAGTTTGATAATAGCCAACCTAGTCTAATCTTCAACATTACAGACCATCAGACCCCCATGGATTCGTTCCTCCTACCTGACCAGTGGCTGCATTTAAGCTAGAAAAATAACATCCATTTTTCATTTGAAGTTGGTGCAGTCACCTAATCCTTGTGCTCTCTCCCCATCTACAGGAGACGCAAGTAAACCTTCTGGCTTTAGAAGCGTGAAACCCCCCACGACCAAAGTGGCTTCCTCCATTGGGAATGCCCAGAAGTTGCCCGTATGTGACAAGTGTGGATCTGGCATTGTGTAAGTTGTTAACCTGCTGCAAGTGTTAACAGAGCAGAATGTACAGGTAGATGTTGTGCATGTCTGTAGGGGTGAATTTTCCAGGGCTGATTCAAAACCTCCCTGCTTCCATTTAGCTCAGATGGTGCTATGGGTGCTCACCACTTCTACAAATCAGGCTCTTGGCATTTTGCAAAGGATTCTGCATATCCCCCATGTCCCTCTCTATGTGGTGGGGTTAGGTTTCCCCCTGCATAAAGAGCCAGGATTGGATTTCTCAGTGTAGGTGGATGGCTTCTGGGTTTTAGGTTAACATAGAACAGATACAGTTGCTACATGTAACATTCTGTATCTTAGCTGATACATACAAACTACTCTGCCACTGGGCATGGGAAACAAAATGTCCTCTCCAAACCATGGTTGATATCTTTTTGGGTCTGGATATGTGACACATTAACACTTATGGAATATATATTGGTGTCCAGAACAGACAGACAACAGGCTCCCCCAGGTTACCTACCCCTCGGTGATGTGTGAACCAAAAACAGTCTGTTTGCATTGAGCAAACAGCTACTCAGGGATAGAAGCAGACTCACAGCACCAACACCAGTGTAAACAACAGTGGGGTAGTTTATGCCTTGATTTTTCCTGGAGTAACTCTGTACCAGATTCTAGTAAGCTACCTTGATGTAGGGCTATAAACCTCTCCTAATTCACCCCAGTGGGAGGGGAGAGGGGTTACACTGGTGTAAACCTGTGGTAGGCCCTACATCTCAGCTCTTCCAGACATGACATCAAGTTCCATGACCTGCTCCAGGTGGCAGAGGGAAGGAGGCAGCATGCCTTTGTGTGTAGGGCACTGGACTGGGAGCTTAGAGGTCTGGGTCCTATTTTCAGGGGGTGCATGTAGATTTGCCAGGAGATTGATCCAATGTGCTGTAATTACAGGGCCTAGACACAAATTTGCTCCTGGTCAGCCAGGCAACAGGGAGTGGGAGATTGCTCCCTGCCCCTGGGAGCTGCCTGCTGGTGGGGTGGACTTTGCCACCGGAGTCCAGGTGGGAACAAATGTCCTCCTGTCCCAGCAGTAGGAAGCTGCCAGCTCTTGCTCTGCAACTGCAATCACAGGGAGTCTACACGTGCAGCACTGTGCAGTAATTACTCGCCATTTGCAGGTAGCAAATTAACTGCCAAGTAGAGCAAATTACTGTGCATTGAGTGTAAGTGCCCCCCGAGTCTCTTCACATCCTCCTGCCCAGATCCCTTGTACCAAAATCAAACAGACTTGGGAGAGCTGGAACTGATGAACGTAAGAGATGGGCCATAAATGAATTCTGTCAACAGAGCTGTATGTCATGTAATGTAAAACATGAACCACTGCAGATTCTGCAGCTAGCCTCCCAGCTGGGTAGATCTTGAACACACTCTGCTGTAAATAGCACTGGACCTAATTAATTTATGGAAAATACAGCTTGTGGCTTGCGTCAAATTATACTCTTAGTGAATTGCTCTGGAGCTTTTCCCAGTAGCTGCCGAGTTGCTGTGTAGTTTCCATTCCTTCTTTCAGTTTAAATTATTTGAAAATACTCTTGTTCAGAGCTTTCCTAAAGGAGGCAGCTCATGTTAAATGAAGCAGTCTGATGCCACAGCTGCAGTGCTCACTGCAATGGCTACCATCCACCACAACTGAAAATATAGCTTGGGGGCATCCCCATGTACCTCTCCCACAACCATCTGGTTGACTTTTAAGTTGCCAGTTTAAGGTCAGCCCTTTGGTTCTGCAGCCTTTAGTTCAAACTGGCTGCATTGGAGTCAGTTTTTAGTGAAAGATATTTAATCCTGACCCTTACCCCTGTCCATGGCCCCCTGAGCATCGGAGCTGGTGCCATTCCAAGAGGATGAGGAAATTCTTTCGTGCATGAATTTGAAAATCTGGGAAGAACTGTTCTAAAAATGCCTTCTCAAGGGAGGCACAGGCCAGACAGTGATGGGGCTAATCCTCAGCTGGTGTACATCAGCATAGTTCCACTGAAGCCACTAGGATATCATCAGTTTATATCCGCTAAAAATCAGGTCTGTAGTATCTGCTTACCCAGGGGGTAGGCATACACCCTGACCCCCTTGTGTGAGAAGAGGAATCCTTAGCCTCTTGCGGGTTACCTCTCCTGCTCTTCCTGGCTGGGGGACGGCATTCTCTCTCTCTCACTCGCCGCTTCGCTCTTCCCATTTGTGTGCTGCCAGCTGTGATTACCATGGTCTGGAAGCACACATGGCCCAGCAGTGGGGTGGAGGCCTGTATGGGCTGCCAGTACTCTGCAGCTGAACAACATTGTTTGCTTTCCCCAGGGGCGTGTTTGTGAAGCTCCGGGACAAGCACCGTCACCCAGAGTGCTATGTGTGCAGCGACTGTGGAACAAACCTCAAGCACAAAGGACACTTCTTTGTGGAAGATTGCATCTACTGCGAGAAGCATGCCCGGGAGAGGGTAACTCCCCCTGAGGGCTATGAAGTGGTCACTGTCTTCCCAAAGTGAATGAACGCATCAACAACACATTTTTTCCCCTCTCCACAGCTGTTTCTCAAAAAACAACCCCCCCACTCCTTTCTGAATTCTCCTTGCAATAAGGAATATTAGGCATGGCTTTTTATTTTGCTGCCACATTAATCCTTCATCTGTTAGCAATAGCTGTCACTAATTGTTCCACATTTACTTTCTTTTTTTTTAGAAGAAAAAGCTGAGGAACTCATTGGGATCCCTTCTTTTACTATCAGATCCTTCTCCTTTCACTGTTGGTTACAAACAGAAATTGGGAGCCAAAGCCAAATCACAGATGTGCTGTGTCTCAGTTCTTTGCCTTCTGTTCACTTTCAATAAATGGGGTGAATCCATGTGGCAAACTTGTCTGCATTTCTTGTGAAAACACACATTGGACTCCTCCCCTCTCTGCAAGCATGTTCCTCATTCTGTATAGATGGGAAGTGCTGCTTAGTATGTTGTCCCCTCTGTAAAGAAATGTGTGTGGCCCAGAAGCACTTCAGAGAAGGAATTATGATGGTAAGCCATAATCCTCTCTTTGGGTCCACTGCATTGGTTCACTTCCTTGTTCATCAGTGGGTCTTACTGCTCTCCTGAGCAGCAGGCTGAGCATGGAGATGGGTCTCTATCTTCATTGACCCTATTCACTCACCTGTGTGCTTGTGTGAGAGCATAGAGTGGCAACCCCTAGGACCTGCTCTTCACCCCCATGGTGTGTCCCCTTTACTCCTAGCATAGCTTATAAGGGCAGGTTCCAATACTTCAACTATGTCTATCAAAAAATATCTAGAAACTACCAAACTTGCTGTTTCTGCAGTGTATGAGTCAGTGCATTGTGGGAAGATTCTTAGATTCTTCTATGAAGCTAAGGAGTCACTGGTGTTGAATGTGGGCAAGCAGCATATGGCCATGTGTGAATTGTGGGCAGAAAAGAGTTTGTGTCTTAGCTGTGGGGGGAGGGCAGGGGAAGGGAGTGACTTGATTCCAGGTTGTATCTGGTTTCAACAACCCCCTCCCACCAGCATATGGGTGATCAGGAAAAGGTTTCAGTTAGGTCCTCCACAAAATACATTGTTTATGATCAACAGCCCATGACAGTAAGACCCATCTAGATGCAACATGTCTAGCCACTGACCTGGAGGAAAGCAAAGTCAGTGTGGATGAAAAAAGGGAAGCTCAAACCTCTAGAGCAACAAGTGAGGAGGACATTTGATGAAGGAAATTAAGATACTACCTGCCTATTGAAGAGTGCAGTGGCCACCTGTTTGACTATTCACAATTCCACAGGCATCCTACCCACCTGATTTACAATCAGTTAAGAGCCATATGACAGCTATAGCAATTGCTTTCATGAGATAAAGTAATATTGGGGGAGAGGACTTTGTTCATAGCTGCCACTTGGCACCATTTGACTAGAGATCTCTCCAAAGGTACTGATGGTTCATGAACCATGATTTGGGCAACACTTGTGAGAAACTATGCACTAGCTTTTGATTTTGATGAGTGTCTGGGCTTGAGAAATTACCCTGCTCAGCACAATAAAACTGACTTTGCTGGGGGGCGGAGAAACTCCAAGTGGAGCATGCCTGGGGATGGGCACACAGGAAAGCTCCCTGGTGGAGGACACTAGCACAACTGTTTTTGAAAATGTTAACCAAACAGTTTTCTCACAGCATCCCAGGAAATCGAGGGTGTCAGCTGGGGGCCTCAGATGCCTGTACACCAATGCCAGGAGCTAGCCCTTCTGCTTTGTAGTGGGCAATATGACCTAGTAGGGGTCACAGAGACCTGGTGGGACTCCTTGCATGATTGGAGTATAGCCATAGAGGGCTGTAGCCAGCACAGAAGGGATAGAGTAGGGAGAAAAGGCAGAGGGGTAGCTCTCTATGTGAGAGAGCAGTACACCTCTCTGGAGGCTGACATTGGCTCCAAAGATAAGCAGCTTGAAACCCTCTGGGTCAAGCTACAGAGAAGGGGGGGCGGAGGTGAGAGAAAGCTAACTAGGCATTTACTACAGGCCACCAAACCACGGGGAGGAGCTGGATCTGGAGTTCTCTCAAGAACTGACAGAGACCATGTGTGCAAGGGACTTGGTTATCATGGGTGATTTCAATTGTGCGGCTTGAACATTGAGGGTAACCTGGGTGACAGTGACCATGAAATTACCAGGTTCGATGTCTGCTGCAAGGTTGACAAATCAAACGGCAGGATTGAACTCCTGGACTTCAAAAATGCTGACTTCAACAGGCTTAGAGCATTAATAGGGGAGGTGATGCAGGACCAGGAAGGCAAGGCAAATGGGGTGCCCAAAGAGTGGTCATTGCTCAAAGACACAATCCTCAAAGCACGAAAGAAAACCGTTCCTGCAAAGAGGAAAGGCAGCTGAAGGGCTGGCAAACCCTCCTGGCTTAATAGGGACATTGCAGTCCTTTAAAAAAGAAAAAAAGAGGTGTATGTACAGTGAAAGCTAGGGAAGGTCCTCAAGGAGGACTAAACAATAGTGATGGGCACTTAGAGAAAATCATGGTGGCAATGGAGTTTAGGTTAGCTACTGAAGTCAAGGACAATAAGAAGTCCTTCTTTAGGTATGTAGGCAGTAGAAGGAAGACAAATGGAAGTGTGGGACCCTTGCTTAACACTTTGGGACAGCTGGTAACAATATTCAGGGAAAAACTGAACTCCTGAATGCCCACTTTTCTTCAGTATTTCACTGGACCAAGGAGAAAGTCAAGTGAGATAAGGCTCTGAGGGGACATGACAGGACTGACAGCCTCCCCACTGTGGATGCTGAGTGGGTGCAATGCCAACTAGAAAAGCTAGGCATTTATAGATCAGCGGGACCGGATGAACTCCATTCGAGAGTGCTGAAGGAGTTGGCTGAGGTCATTGCGAAACCCAGAATTCATGGTGCACAGGGGAGATCCCTGAGGATTGGAAGAGGGCCAGCATTGTGTCCATCTACAAGAAGGGGAAGAGGGAGGACCTGGGCAATTATAGACCTGTCAACCTAGCTTCCATCCCAGGGAAAATCCTGGAAAAGTTCATTAAAGAATCTATGTGCGGTACACTCACAGAAGGTAGGATTCTGAATGACACCCAGTGTGGCTTTTGTCATGGGTAGGCGTTGTCTTACCAATCTCATCTCCTTCAACAACCAGGTCTCTCGCCACCTGGACATGGGAGACATGGTAGATGCTATATACCTGGACTTCCAAAAGGCTTTTGATTTAGTATCCCATGATATCCTTGTGGGAAAACTGGAAGATTGTGGGCTCAGCTGTTTGACAGTTCAGTGGGTGGGAAAATGGCTACAGAGTCAGACCCAGGGAGTTCCCATGAATGGATCTGTGCCATCCTGGTGCGAAGTGTCCCTCAGGGGTCTGTGGTTGGACTGTTGCTTTTCAACATCTTTATCAATGATGTGGATGGGGGAGTGAAAAGCTTGTTGGCCAAGTCTGCGGACGACACCAAGTTATGGGGCAGTGCGATCATGTCAGAAGATAGGTTGCAGATACAGGCAGACCTGGACAGGCTCGAGAGTTGGGCAGACTGGAACCAGATGAAGTTCAACACTTCCAAGTGTAAGGTGCTCCATCTGGGGGCAAACAACCCTCAACATACATACAGGCTTGGTGGTGACAGCATGACTTGCACCATGGCCAAAAGGGACCAAGGTGTAATGATTGACCACAGTATGAATATAAGTCGTGAGTGCGAGGCAGTGGTCAGCAGGGCAAATAGCATGTTGGCATGCATCACCTGATGCATCTCGTGTAAAATTAAGGAAGTGATATTCCTGCTGTACTCAGCACTGGAGTACTCCATCCAGCACTGGACACAGTTGGAGTACTGCGTCCAGTTCTGGGCACTGCATTTCAATAAGTATGTGATAAAACTTGAGAGGGTCCAGAAAAGTTCAGGGACTTGCAAAGCAAGTCATACGAGGAAAGGCTGAGGGACCTGGGCCTCTTTAGTCTAAAGAAGAGAAGGTTGAGAGGGGACTTGATAGCAGCTTACTGCTATATCAGAGGAGTGCATCAGGAGCTTGGTAAACAACTGTTCACTAGGACGCCCCTGGGGAAGACCAGGACCAATGGATACAAACTCCTGACTATGGAATAAACTCCATCCAGAGGTGTTGCAGTCACCTACCCTGGAGGCTTTCAAGAGGAGACTAGACAGTCACCTCGCTGGGGTCCCCTAACCCCAGTTGTCTTCCTGCCTAGAGTGGGGCAGGGGCTGGACCCGATGATCTGCAAGGTCCCTTCCAGCCCCTAATAATCTATGAATCCATGAATACCTGGAGTTCTGCAGCAGACTTCCTAGGATCCTGCACCATGTATTGCAGAACTCCAGGGATTGTTTTGTAGCCACTTCTCATCAACATCCTACACCCTTTGTCCCCCAGCAAGTCAGTCCTAACTCAGGTCTCATTTATTTTCATTATCACTGCATTATACTGAATTACTTCCCCATATTTTCAGTACTTTGATTCTAATCCACTTGGATCAAATGACTCAGGGAGCCATTGTTTACAGCTATGAGGAACTTGGCTGGTCTTGCCTAAGCTTGATATGTAGCAAACAGGGCTGTCCGCTTTGGCCACAAGGACAAGAGGTGCTTGCAGTACAGCTATGCTGCAGAGACCATCCCCCATGTGCTGTGCAAATGCAGGCCACATGCCAGAGCCTGGCAGCTCTGCCACAATGCTGTCCATGAGTGCCTGGCAAAGGCCGTCCTGGCCACAGTGGGGGAGATCTCTGTGAACCACACCATCCTGGGCTGTGAGAGCCAGATGCATCCTGACATCATCATCACCCACAAGGAGGCCAAGAAAATTGTGATCGTGGCTATCACCATTCCCTTCGAGAACCAGTGCCAAGCCTTCACTGGCTCCTGGGCTTGCAAGCGGGAGAACTACGTCCCACTGGCCAACATCCTGAGGGGCCGCAGCTATGACATGATGGTCAACGCGATTATAGGAATGCTTGGACCCCAGCAACGAGAGCATCCTGTGTGCCTGCTGCATCTCCCACTGCTATGCCAAGCTGATGCACTGCCTCATGGTGTCCTACACCATCCGTTGGTCCCATGACATCTACATTGAGCACATCATGGACCATTGCCAATACACCAACCTCACCAGGCTGACTGCCACCGGATTGGAACCAGAGGGGACTGCCTGAATCCCCCTCTGCACCTAATGGACTCCGAGAGGAATTTTCAATGACAGAGCACTCCACTCCACCTGAAGAGGACCCCCGTGATAAGACTATAGACTGAGAAACTTCTTCAACCTACCCCCTCCACCATTGTGGACCATTGTACGGGTCTGTGTGCATCTATCTTCTTTCTCTCTCAACTTTACGACCCCCCGCACCTCCCTTTCCCCCACCCCCTCCCCCCACCCTGGGCTTAGTTGGTTAACATAGTATTCTCTGTAACGTAGTTGAATTCCTCTCCTCACCCCACCCCTCTTACATTAGTACCTCGCTCAGGCACATGGGTGAGACCTGTTTGTGCTCAGGAAGTCTTTGTCATGGAATATGATGGAACAAGATGCGTGAAGGGAGTGGGTTCAAATGGATGATGGATACATACACGAGTGGTTAAACTCAGTGCAAAGTGTAAAGGTCACAGTTGGTTTGGAAGCTGCAGACTTGTACAAGCCCTGTCTGAAAAGCGTTTGGTCCAAATATGCTTTGTACTTAATAAGAATGGGACCCCAAATGAATTACCAGATGGATTTAATCTCAGATTTCTATTAACAAATTTGTCCCAAACTCCTGTGCATCTCTCTGGATAGGTTTGACATTAAGAAGGAACATAAGTAAATAGCTTAAGAAATTTTCAGCCAGTTCTATGCAGCCTATGTGTCTTCACTGCATCTAACTATTTGCTAATCATTATTTGTGGCATTTGATTGGCTGATGCACATTGAGTGGGACATTAATGAATGGTTGCTACTATGAATTGCCATCCTCATTAAAGCTACTGCAATTTCATTGGTTGGCGTGAATAAAGAGATTTATCTGAATTCTCAGGAGGAATGGGTATGAAATACAAGAGTGAACTTGCTTACATCAGTATCAAATAATTGTTTTTTGGACTATTCAGTCTGTTCTACCAAGAGTGCTAGTTTTTCAAGGCTTAGCATCTGCCAATCTTTGTTAAATAATCCTCATAAATCACCGTGACTCAAGGGTGTTTTTAATATAGTGATTTTTATTCCTGGCATAAACCACTCCCTGGGATAAACAGCAGTGACTGAGAATGTCTGTTACTGATGCACTTTAGTGTTTTAAGTGTGAGTACGAGCCATGGGGTGTAGAAAACTCACCTTTTAAGTAGAGCCTCATTCCAGTTAATGCTGACATGTAATAAGGATCAGAGCTTCAGCAACTATAAACCCATAACAGATTCTTTCTACAGAGCATCCCTTTGAGGAACTAGTAAGGGAACCTCAAAGCCTTTCATAGATTCATAGAAGTAGGGTTGGAAGGGACCTTGTAGATCTTCAAGTCAGACACCCTGCCCTGGGCAGGAGAGAAAACCGGGCTCAGATGACCCCAGCCAGGTAGATGTTTGGGTCAGAAGGGACCTCAGCAGATCATGGAGTCTGACCCCTGCCCTATGCAGGAAAGAGTGACCCCAGCCAGGTGCATGTCTAGCCTCCTCTTAAAGACACCTAGGTAGGGAAGAGCACCACTTCCCTTGGAAGTTCTTCCTGATGTCTAACCTAAATCTGCTCTTCATCAGTTTGCAGCCGGTGTTCCTAGTTATTCCAAGCGATGCCCTGATAAACAGAGCATCTCTTATTCCTTGCTGCCCCCTCCCACACAGCCTGATGAATTTGTAGGCAGCCACAAGATCACCTCTCAGCCTTCTCTTGTGGAGGCTGAAGAGATCCAGGTCCCTCAATCTCTCCTTCTAGGGCTTTGCCTGCAGGCCCTTAACCATACGAGTGGTCCTCCTCTGAATCCTCTCAAAGTTGTCCACATCCCTCTTGAAGTGCAGCGCCCAAAACAGGATGCAGACCCCTGCCCGCTCCCCCAGCCCCCCCCAACCCCCGCCCATTTCCCCAGCCCCTCCATGGCTGCCCCTGCCGGCTCCAGCTCTGTTCTTTAACAAAAAATCCCACTGCTCACCAGGTGCTGCCGGCTGGGAGGGGGGGGGGGCGATCCCCGCTACCCCCCACTGCATGGGGGGCTTTGCATGAGCCCCCTCGACCTGCCCCCGCTCACCTGGCCCCCACACGGCTGCACCGCCTGCCATGGCCCTGGCTCTTTAAAAAAGAAAAAATCTGAGAAAAGCCCTGGGACTCACCAGTCCTGGTGCAGCCTTGGGGCTTCGAGGGCTACTGCAGAGCCCCCCACAAGGTGGGGAGCAGTGGGGATTACCCCCCATCTGGGGTTTCTTCAGTTTTTTTTCTTAAAGAGCTGGAGCTGGCCCGGGCGGGGCACCCATGAGGGGGCTGGGTGAGTGGTGGGGCAGGTGGGGGGGACTCATGCAAAGCCCCCCATGCAGCGTGGGGCGATTCTCAGCATCTGCTGAGCCGGGGATTATTTTTCCTCAAGTGCTGGGAACTGGGCAGGCAGGGCAGCCATTGCTGGGCTGGGAGATGGGCCTGGCCTGGCCTGGCTGATTTGGCCGAATCGAATCAAGACAGTGATTCGAATCACTGAATCAAATCACTGTCCCCTGAATTGGATGAATCCAAATCTGAAGCGAATATTAGCCGCTTCGCACAGGCATAGTAATTAGCTACCAGTGTAAGAAGGAGCTCTCCCAACTATTCAGTTGGTCCAGTAAAAGATATCACAGAAAACCCCTGCCTCTCAGACATTTCCTGGACCATCATGGCTACACCAGCATGTTAAGCCTACTGCAATACCTCCTTGGTTATCCAAATTCAAAAGCTGTTTGAAGATATGAACCTGTGGGATCTTATGAGGAATTATACATACTAACACGATACATAATGTAAAAACCATTCTGAATTTAACAGTAAATATACTAAATGCAATAAAACTTAAAAGAGAATAGTTTGTTATATAGTTACAAGACACATTCACAGGTAAGAGCTGAGATGCAGTACTGTATTAAATAGAGTTTAAAAGCAGTTACAACTCCAGCAGTTGCAAAGTACAGCACCATATGAGTAGAAGAGAGTGCTAGTATTAAATGAAGACTAAAACCAGAAGTTTTGCTATACAGTCCCAGCAGTTACAAGTTAATGAAATTAAGTTGCTGCTCAGATACCCAAGGGTTGGATAATGGGACAAATATAAGGGCAAATATTTCTGGATGGGGGTGGAGGAGTGTTTTTTTCCCTCCATGTGTGAGATGTATAGAAATACCAATTGGATGAATTTCCCTTGCTATGTGTAAAGACCATAGAACTGCTACACCTTGTAAGTTAAGGGGGGGAGGCGAGAGGAACCCACAAAAACCCCCAAAGCCTTCAAAGTGCATGTGGGTGTGTGTATATTTACGCATGTGTATGTATGTATATGTGCATGAGTGCATATGTTTGCAAGAGTCCAAATGATTAATCTTACCAGCTGTTTCACTTACAGAAAGTGTTGGCAAAGAAAAGACCTTAGATGAGGTGTCTAGAGTCTGTTTGAGGGAGAAAGATGCCACATCTGAGTTAATGTTAGCTGCGTACACATGTTCAAACAATCTGGAAGAATTCTCCCAGGCTTGTTCCTGTGATAGAAAAACTTGTCCAAAGCTGTCCGAACAGACATTTGAATAATTAGCCCTCGAAGAGCAGAGCTTGCAGCACTGATTTTGTGTACCCATAGGGATCCTTGTGCTCACATCTCAGCATACTTTGTAGGCTCCTTCAGTCTTCTTGGCCACAGTTAGCAGCAATGCATAGGGCTGCCTGATTCTTGGCTGGAGCAGAAGAATCTAACCTGAGCAACACACTGTCTCTGTGTAAGGAAGCTGGAGTCAGAAGCAAAGCACCCTGGGATGCTGGAGGACTATACTGTGGTTTCTCTCAGAAGAAAATGTGTGCAGGCATACACTCTTACAGGAGAAACTCTCCTGGGACTAATTTAAGCCTGGTTGTTCCCAGGTTATTTTTTTTTCCTGGTGTGGTCATTTTTGCTCTGGGAGAATAATCCTGAACATCTGTACACTCATTGTTTCTCCTGAGAGAGCAGAAACTTTCTGAGGAGAAACTGCATGTCTGTATGTGGCTGACAATTTGTGTGTGCTTGCTCATGCATATATGTGTACACATAGATCCACATCATTAATGAAAATGTATGTGTCTGCGTAGGCGACTAGTGAAGGGGGCACATGCCCCCTTGAGATTGGTCGCCACCACTGCTGGCTTCTGTGGGCAGTTGCCACTCACTATGCTACCTCCACTGGTGGCTGCAGACAGTCACTGCCCGCCACTCCCCTCCTCCTGCTGCTGCCAGCTTCTGCAGGTGGTCACTGCTTGCCACACCACCGCTGCCACTGCCACCGGCTTCTGTGGGCCACTCGCCACCACCCCACCACTGCCACTGGCTTCTGCAGGCGGTTACCACTCACCACCCCTCATGCTGCTGATGCTGCCGCCAGCTTCTGCAGGTGGTTGCCACTCACCAACACCCCCCTTCCCACCGCTGTTGGCTTCTGCGGGCTCTCACTGCTCGCCACTCCGCCACCAATGCTGCCAATGCTGCTGCCCACAAACTGTGTCCCCCCAGTCTCAGGAGGCACCAGTCACCCATGTGTGTCTGTATAAAACTTACTGACAGAAATCCCCTGGAGGGCATTGGGCTATTAGTATGGAGGCCAAGGTTCTATGCTGGCTATGACACTGGTTTTCTGGCTGCCACAGGGCAAGTCTATGCCTCAGTTTCCTCATATGCACAATGAACAGTACTGTTCTCTTTTATAACATGCTTTTGGCTCTACCAGTGAAAGCTGCTAGGTCATAGTAATTGTTTTTATTATATTTTCCTATGTTTGAACAGGACACAGTGACAGAGTGGTCATCTGTCCTGCTATGGCTCTAGAACTCATGGGTTTGTCTTTTTTGGCCAGATTTCTGCCAACACGGCAATGAATGAGTATCTGATTATTGAGACTGGGGAGTCCAGAGTCACCAGATGTGATTATGGCCACATCATTCCTTTGGCTCTAGAAACCAGTGGTGTCCTCCTGAATTCAACCAAGCTTTTACAGTCTAAAGTTACTGATAGTCAAACAGCTGCTAAAGGATGAGAAACTAAATGCAGGTTAAATTACCTAACCCCTTCTGTAAGATCATCTGCAGACCTCTAGCTCCAAAAGCAACAGCCTCTGTCCTGAGCTGAAAGACCAGGTCTGTTGGTTCTCAGCAGTAGAGGATGAGCTAAATTCTATACATTATAAATTATTCTCTACACCAGTGTTACCATCTGATTTTTTTTTTGTGGGTGACCAGCTATAATTCCCACTACATTTACTGGGCATTGAGGGTGTTCAGGTCACACTTATCTGGATTGTGGGAACTCCCTCAGGCACTGTTTTAAATACATTTTAGTGCCTTCTATGGACTTTGGTGGAAATGTTTCTCTAGAGGGATGCACACACTTAATGGGAAACTGAGGCTACTCTAGACACAATGAGTGGGCTCTATGCAAGGGGAGTTCCCATGACAGCACAGCCTGCTAGGCTTCTCAAGGGCAATTGCTTGACCATTCGTCATTCTTTGTTGGCACAGGATGCTGTTTGGCTTTAGTGTCAACTACATTAGGGGAAGGTAAAGAATTTGCCCTTGGGCGTAGCACAGCAAAGAGCTATCTAAACTAATCTAGGCTGTTACAGACTACTTGTTGTGTAGGGAACCTCAGGGAGTTTGAGGACTGGGTGGAAATGTTGCTCATCCCTCACCTCCCTCCTGTGTTTTATATCCATATTATCTTCCCAGGGACATTCCTGTGAAATTGCTGTTCCTTCTCTACAGTGCTGTGCATGTGAGAGAGACCTCCTGTGGTATCTCTTTATCATGCCATGTCATCCTTTGATCCGCAGATTTTATTCTAAATATTCTCTTTGGCCTCACTGGCTATGTTTTTAACTGGACAATCACATTATTAAGCAACTATCATAACTTATTGGCATGGGTGACTGGTGCCTCCCAAGTCTGGGAGGGTACCAAATTGCTGACCAAAGGGGAGTCCCCCAGTAGCTGATCGCTGAGTCGATCGCCTGACAGGGGGTCCCCCCAGCAGCTGATCACCTGGCACTTCCAAGGGGTGTATGGCTGATCTCAGATTTAGAACTGTGTTGCATGATGCAGTTTGAGATGGCCCTAACATGGTACCACACTGAGCACTGCAAACTTCCTGTTGCCGACTGTCAGTGGGCCTAGAGCTCTTGGCTGCCTGCTGCTGGGTCTGGCATTTGCCTTACATAAAGAAAATGTTGCAAGAAAGGGCCAGTCCATTTCCCATATGCAAGCAGCACTCACTGGTCTGGGACCTTTGAAGAGGGCTTGCACTTTGGGGAAAGTTAGTAAAACTTTTTCTACTGTACTGAGTAGGAAAGTGTCTGTTTGGTAAAAGCTCCTCATTGCAGATAACCTCTGGGGCTTGTGTTTGCATCAGTGGGTCAGACAGGGAAGGCTAAAACATGAATGGTATTTCCCCTCCACTCCCCATTAGCAGCCCTCAATGTAAACAGACAACAAACCTCTCATTGTGTAGGAACAAGTGCTTTATCTCAGAGGCAGAGGAGGTGGGGGTGGAAGCTGTCATCAGCTCTGGGAAAACAATGTCTGCTTCTTGAGGCAGCAGGGGGCACTGCAAAAGCTTTGTAGCCTGGGTCTTGAATGGTAGGTTTCTGCTACAGAACCCAGAGTTGATAACATTTATTACTATGGGAACCAGGGCAGCCAAGTTATTCCATATTCATTACTCTTGGGAAATCTTCGTGTCCTCCTCGGTGGCTTCTGTGATGATGAAAATGGAATGTTTGGGATTTTATGACATACTATAAATACTTGGAAGTTGTATTCATTCAAGGCTGACTTTCCAAAGTTCTCCTAAGAGACAGCTGGAATGTGCCAAAAAAGAGCGTAAGGGCAAAACTAAAAATATGCTGAGCCTCCCACTCAAGAAGTTAAAAATAATTTAGATATATGTAAAAGGGGACTCGGTGTAAGTGATCAGCCACAGCTGCTAACTGACCCCCCCCAAAAAGTCTTTGAAGCAGGAACTGCATACCTCCCCACCCTTTGAGAATCTGAGGATGCCTCAGCAGGTTTGTCATATCCCCAGTGACTGTGTAGTGTATCCTTCTGCCCCCTGCTGAGTCAACTTGGAAATGCTCATGAATGTATCAAAAGAGCTGTTAATGCTGTTGTGGTCTGCTGTTAGCATAGCTGTATGGGTTGACCCTGCAGAGGGCGAGCAGCAAGGACGATGCTGCCAGTGGCGTCTGCGGGTGGTCACTGACCCCAGGTCGGTGTTGCCACCTCCGCCACCTCCTGCCGCCAACAGTGCCGGTGGCATCGGTGGGAGCTCCCACTTACCACCACTGCACTCCCATTGCCACCGTGCCTCCGCAGCTGCCAGAGGCACACGCTGCTCACGAGGACCGGTGTGGGTTCACCCTGCAGAGGGTGAGTAGTACGAGTGCTTTTACCACCATTCTGCACATATGGGGAGGATACCATTCTGCACATATGGGGAGGATACACCAGGGCTAGACTGAGTGGATTAAAGTTACAACATGTGTTCCCATCTTTTTTTGCCCTTATTCTTACATGCATTTAAAATAGGCCAAATCCCTGAGAGCACTGAGAAAAATACATGTGCAAGCAGGGCTCAAGGGGTTACTGTTGTCTTGTGTGGACAGATGTGATATGTACTTTGGGAGCTTAAACGTGCTAGTGACTGTGAGCAGTCAGATCTCTCTTTTTCTCTTTTTATTACTCTCTCTCTCTCTCTCTCTCTCTCTCTCTCTCTCTCTCTCTCTCTCTCTCTCTCTCTCTCTCTCTCTCTCTCTCAGCCCCTGTCCCCGCTCATAACATTTGCAAAATTACCTTTGTGGCTAGGGGCAGAAGTTACACACAAACTGGTTTAAACCTGCAACAGAACATAAGTTTGTGCACATAAATCAGTTTCAAAATGGCCAAAACCAGTTTGAGATAAACCTGGCTGAATGTAGTATCAGAACTAACCAATTGAGGTCAAACTGGTTTCTGGAAGGTCCCAGATCCCTTTCTGGTTTAAGTTAAATAACAGTCCTCCAGCATCCCAGCATGGTCTGCAGCCCTGGGCTGGTCTGGGTTACCTGTTCCAGCAAAGCAGGGTTGGCCTCACCTCTCTCCTCCCTAGCCGGAGCACCGTCACTGGGTGGGAAACCCTGCTCTAGAGTGCGGCTGGGTCTGCCTGGCAAGTGGGCAGCAGCTCTTGCCAGGCATCGTCAGCTTCCCCCATCCCCCTCACTTCTCCAGCAGCAGGAGCAGGGACCGGGCCAGGCCCCAGTAGCCTGAGGGGAAGTGGGAAGTTAATCCCACCATTACAGTGGATGGGCAGCATGGCACTGATAGGCTCCACTTGTGCACCTGGGGGTGTGCACCCGGGGCCAGGGTGACTAGATGCCAGGAGCCTGAGCGGAAGTGGGGGTGTAATGCCCCCCTTGCAGGAAGCAGCGACAAGGGTACTGACATGGTGCCCTGGGCTGAGTCCCGCTGAGGAGCAGCCAGCTGACTACAGGATGGGACAGGGATGGGGGATGTGACCTGGCTGCAGCGGAGAGAGGGGGAGAGCTGGGGTTAGTTACAGAGCCCGACTCATCATTTCCTCCCACTGGGGCAGCACAGCCCAGGCTGGGGCAGCCCCAGTGTGTGGGGGTCAGTATCCACTTCCTCCTGCCTCCAGCCCCACATGGGGGCTGCGGTTTGCAGGCGGGCTGGCTGCAGCTGGTGGCAGAGTGAACTATCTTGGTGGGTGGAGGGGAAGTGCCTGTCACCTGCTGTCTGCTTGTGGCAGCTCTGGGTGCTCAGGGTGGGCTGCCATGGGCCAGGGGTGTGGGCAGTGGCGAGGGGAGCAATGGACGGTCGCAGCCCAGTGTGGTCTGGCCTGGCCCTGCAGCCCAGGGGCGTGGGCAGTGACTGGCCCGAGACAGCCTGCTTCTCCTTCTCCTGGTGGTACCGACAGAGCAAACCATCGCAGTGGGTGGAGGTGACGTACCTGTTGCCTGCTCACAGTGGCGCTGGGTGCTTGGGGCAGGTTGACATGGGCCAGTTGCTGCTCACATCCCTGGGCTGCAGGGCCGGGCTGGACTGGACTGAGGTGGTCCATTGGCTCCCCTCACTGCTGCTCATGCTCCTGACCTGCAACAGTTCACCATGAGGACCTGGCACCGCCATAAGCAGGCAGCGGGTGACAGGTGCTTCACTTCTGCCTGCTGTGACAGTTCACTCTGCTGCCACTGCTGCTGGGAGAGGGAGAGGCCAGGGAGCCGTGCTGCAGCTGCAGCTGCAGCCCACCTGCAAACCACAGCCTTTGTGCCAGGCTGGAGGTGGGAGGGAGAGGGGGGCACTGACTCCTGCCCCTTGGAGCTGCCCCAGCGGGAGACAGTGCTGAGTTCCCAGCTCCCCTCGTTCCCCATCTTCCTTGCAGCCACATCACATGCAGCCTGCTGGCTGCTCCTCAGAGGGACTCTGCCCAGGGCACTGTGTTGGTGCCCATGCCACTGCTGCCTGCAATGGGAGGATTAAACCCCCTCTCCTGCCCGCCTTTTCCTGTCAGGCTACTGGCATCTGCCTGCCACCGCCCTGGGTGCACAAGCAAAGCCTATGCTGCTCCCCTCGCCCCCCGCAATAGGGTATTAAACTCTTGCTTCCCTTCAGGCTACCGGGGTCTGGCCAGCAAGTGAGTTGGGGTGGGGGACTGGGGACCCCTGACAGGGGCTTCATTGCTTGGCAGTTGCAGTTGCAGGGGGACAGGAATGGGAACAGAAGTCAGGTGTTTACTTCAAAAAGGCATTGGGGAGGTGGACAGGACAGGGGCTGGAACAGCCAACAGCAAACCATCTCCGATTCCGCAAGGAGACCCTGTCCTCCGAGGCGTAGCTGTGGGTGCAGAAAGCTTTCCCCCAACACCCACCATTCCTTTGAGAGCAGTAGATAGGCACGTTAGTCTGAAGTCAGGCACAAGGCAGGGAGGGAGGTTTGCAAGGGGGCACGTTAGAGACTCATTTGTTCGATGAAGCATAACCTTGCATAGGCAACAGCCGACTTGGTCAGATGCTAGGGTATGAGAACCCCTGCATTCCAGGCCAGAGGCTATTGCGTGTCTTATTAGTATCATGTCTTAGAAGCTCTGTGTGTGTGTGTGTGTACATACAAACTTTGAGGTGCTTGTCCAGGTGCAGGGAATAGGTCAGGTTGCTTTGATGATGATGATGATGCACACAGGAAAGTTAAGTGATGTCCTTGTGGAGCTGGCAACGTTCATGGGGTTGGCCAGGAGTACCAGGGTTAGGGAACCAACTGAATGATGAAAAAAAAATTGTATCTACATGAATATTTTATTTGACTGGTTGTTACATTTCACTGAATAAACTATACACCAAGTAGCCAACCATCTGTTAAGCTGAAAAATTAATTATTCACAAATACGTAGATTTTATTTACCCTAAAATACCATCTACCAGGCATCAGACTATGTGCAGATGAATAATTCAGCATCCACTCTGTAGCTACAGCTTCTGCAAAAGTGAACCAAACTTAATTGTGTTGCTGATGTAGGAGTCAGATCATTCCACCCTTCCCATGGTGCTATCAACTTGCAGTCCTCTGGGGAGTCAAAACAGTTGATGTCACAGAGCAGGCAATGAATTTGCATTCCCTAAGAATCAGTTGTTTAAGGTGGATGGAAAGTCAGCAAGTTTACTTGCATCTTCATGACTGGAAACAATTCAAGATGAGCTATTAAGCAAGTTTCAGGGATGGGAAAATAAACGCAGTTCTCAGGTTTTGGACAGCTTTTTCCTCAATTTCTTACTCTCTGACAGCAAAATCTTAGGGAATTGTAATATTCAGGCAGAACCTTTATCATATTAGTATGTTGAGCCAAGTTTCTTTAAAGTGCAGTTATGGTCTGATCACATGGAAATAATGGCTTCCTATTTCGACAAAGAACCTATTTACATTATGATTCGGAATGGGCCAAGGATTTAATCTGCTGCATTCTTGTTCTGCAATACTATGACCTCATGGGTTGGGGCCCAAGCATGTTGCATACCTGCTTTGACCCAACTGTGCATAAATTCTCAGCATATTTGCATGTAAAAGTGTTTGTGTTAGTGAGGTGGGAGCAATACAGTTTATGCTGTGAGTTGACCTTCTTTGGCTGCCCATGGAAAACATCTGTGCTGTGATGCACAGGTAACATTTTACAAGACTGTCTCCAAACTCTGTAGTCTTCTGTGCTGACCTTATTTTGCTGTTGCTTCAGAGTTGTCCATTTTTCAGACCCTTCACCATTTCTCAGGAAGCAGAGACCCTACTAAATCCTGGTTTGGTTATACTATGAGCAATACAAGTTAATTCTACTTAACTGAAATTATAGATTAAACATAGATACATACATGTATTTCTAATAGGAGCCTCACATACTTCACAGCATACAGCCCAGATTTGAGACAGATATTTCTGTTGCAGCTTCACATAAATATGATTTTTATTTTATAATACTAAGTTTCACCTTTTTTTGGCTGCAAAAAAATCCGTCAAGCTCACTATTTACTTTATGCCATGCCTACCTGCCAAGTCCTCAACATGATGCAGATTTTTTTTATTGTATGATGCTACTTTCTTAAAGATATCAGAGAAAAAGTAGGAATAACATGCAGGAAGAGACAGAAAATGGTGGGGCAAATGGATCATAGTAACCTTAATATCTGTTTTAATAAGGCTTGAAACTTTGCACTGTTTAGACTTGATTGAGTTTAACCAATTGCATACTCTTCCTTGGCAGTAATCCCTAATGACTGAATTTAGCATAGACATACATTTCTAAAACACTCTTTAAAACTTTAGGCATTGCTAGCTTCTGTAGCATTTCTCCCAGCTTAAATAAAAAAAGTGGTTAAAATAGATTATGGGTGTTAAAGGCATCTGACCCTGTGGGCTAGATGAGTGGCATGGGGCAGATTTGCAGGCTGGATTGGGTGTGTGGACCTTTTTCCCAGCATAGCTGATTTGATGGTTGCTCCAGCAAGTCTGGCATTACCTGGGGAAGGGTTCACCACATGGAGTGCAGTGCCACTCCAGCCTGACTGCACCACATTACCTGGCCCAGCTGCTTTGGGATATGTGTCACATGTAGCACAGGTCCCAAATCAGCTGGAGATGCTGCCAGATGAGGTAGGCTGGGAGAAGGGAAAGACAGAGTCTGTAGGCCAGATCCAGCTCAGATTGCCCTGAGCCACAAGTGCACACTTTGCCCCACATGAGTCTAATCCAGGGGCAGGCAATTATTTTGGACGGAGGGCCACTTACCCAGTTTTGGCAAGCTGCTGAGTGCCGCATGGGTAGCCCCGCACCTTGACAGGTGCCCCGCCCCCTGGTCACCATCTTGGGACCAATGTCCCAAGGCCAGCACTGGTGGTGCCCAGAGCAGGGTGCGGGCTAGCAGGGGTCTATGGAGCCAGGCTGGGCTGCACCAGCAGGGAGAGGGGGGAGCTGGCCTGGCTCCATACAGCCTCTACTGCCCGGGACCCTGTACTCCTGCAACAGCAGGGCCCACCCAGCCTGCCCCCCAGCAGGGGCTTCTGGCCTGGGACCATGAGGCTGCACTGGCGCCCAAACCTCAGGTAAGGGGGCAGGGAACCTTGGTCAGGAGCCCAGGAAAAAGTGGCCCCTCTCTACCCTGTGGTCGGCACTTCCTGCTGCAGCCACTCGCAGGCCACGCAGGGCTGTCCAGCGCATGAGCTCTGGGAGCGCAGCAGCAGCAAACAATGTCCATTGCAGCAAGCAGGAAGGCTGCAGCGGCTGCCGCTGCAGTACAGCCCCCATGGGTGAGCCCAGAGCCAGTGAGGGGTGCAGGCTGGCGGCAGGGGTGGGTTATAAGCTGGTGTTGAGTGCGGGAAAAGTGGCCCCTCGTGTGCCCCATGCCTGGCGCCCCGCACTGCAGTGGCTCGTGGCCTGCTCAGGACAGCTCCGCACGGGCTGCCAGAGACTGCAGCAGGGGGCGCTGACCACAGAGTGGGGGAGGGGCTGCTTTCCCCCTCACAGCTTTTTCCTGGGCTCCTGCCCAGAGTCCCACCCCCACTGCTTACCTGCCTGCTCCCCCAGCCTCACCATGGCTGCCTCCCCTCCCCCCCCCAGCTCTTTAAAAAAACCCCTGCTACTTACTGGCTGCTGCTAGACCGGGGGGGAATCCCTTCTGCCCCCCCCCCCCCCCCCGCACTGCATGAGGGGCTCTGCCATGAGCCTCCTGACCCCCACCCACTCTCCATGCCCCCCTCTGGCTGCCCTGCCTGCCCCAGCTCCTGGCTTTTAAAGAGGCAAAAAACAACCCCCACCCCCCCCAACTCACTGGCTACTACAGCAGCCTTGGGATTTCTGGGGACTCATGGCAGAGCCCCCCACACAGTGGGGGGTAGCAGGGAATCACCCCCCAACCTGGTAGGAGCCAGTGAGTGCGTTTTTCTCACCTCACCCCCAAAAGAGCCAGGAGCTGGGAGAGTGGGCGGGCGGCCACTGAGAGCCAGCGGGGGGGCGGGAACAGGGCAGATTTGGCTGATTCAGCTGTGGACGAATCTCTGAATTGGATTCTGCCAAAAATCGATTCGGGACAGTGATCTAAATCACCAAAATGAATCGCTGTCCCCGAATCTGAAATGCATACTAACCGCTTCGCACAGCCGTAGCAGGCAGGGGTGTTGGGAGCAGACGGCAGCTTTGCCCTCAACTCTAGTCCTGTGCTGTCACCACAAGATTCAGGCCCTGGCCCCACACACAGCCCCATCCCATCCCATCCACCCAACTGAGCATGCCCTACCTATGGAGACCCTGGGGGGGAATCGCCAGGTGAATGCATGACCTACAGCATGAATTTACAAACTTGATGAATGTCTTGCATTCAAAATCTTGTCTAGCTTTATTCATACCATGCAGTTGGTCCAATAAAGATAAAATAACCCCCCAAAAAACTCTTGATTCTAAAATCAGCTTTTTTTGGTTGATAATGTCACTGATAAATACCGCATGCACGTGTGAAGCCGCAACACACATATAGCCCAGCAGCTTGGACAGCAGTGCCCTATTGGTAAGTCTGGGGGAAGGAAAGGGTGTAGGGGCAGATTGAGGCCCCCATGGTGAGGGAGTAGGGCAAGGGTGTGCCCTCTCCCCCAGATTTGTACATGGGGTGAGGGCAGGTTGGCCACTGTGGGCTCAGAGCTAGGGGCTGCCCCACCCTCTTCCTAGCTGCAGGGGAAAGGAGGGGATGGGTAACTGCGGTAGGTTCAGCTGCGTAGGGCAGGTGGTGGTGGCAGCAGCACTGAAAGAGGTGGCACCTACAGGGAATTTTGGGGTGGCCATAGCCCCCCGCTAAGCCCCTTCCTAACACCGCCCCTGCTCAAGGCACCAGGGCTGCTAAGGGAAAGGCAGCAGAGCAGAATGCCCTGAGCAGGGGTGAATTGGGGGGGCTATGGCCACCGCAAAATTCCCTACATCTCCCTGTAATCACCCTTCCCAGTGCCACCTCCTGCCATGTGCAACTGAGCCATGCCAAACCTAGGCCCCCTGCCAGGAGGCTGGTACAGCCTGCCCTTGCCCTGAGCACAAATCTGGGGGCAGGGCACACACCTCCCCTGGGGGTGCGCACAGCAGCAGGGAGCCCCTCACCCCTGTGCTCCCTGGACAAGCCATCCACAACTACATCCCACCACCTTGGCTGGGCAGCACTTGCGCCTGCCCCAACGATCCTTCCCTCCCACAGACTTACCAGCAGGATGCTGCTCTCCACGCTGCTGGGCTGCATTCCTGTAAATCAGCTATTGGATGGGTATCAGCTATTGGTATCAACCAAGAAAAGTCTTTATCTGTGCTCCATTAATACCATTAGCTCAAAATATAAATTATATTAATTATCATTTGCTCTAAGTTTCTAGAGTGAGGGTAGTTTAAGGCAGGAAGGCTGTTCAGCTGGGAGGAGAGAAGCCTCAGAGGGGGCTTGGAAGCAACCTATATATATATATATATATATATATATATATATATATATATATATATATATATATATATATATATATGAAGGGCATACACATCAGGGCCTGGGGATGCATCTGTTCACCAAGGCCCCCCAAGGAGAGGACAAGAAATAATGGGCACTAGCTAATTGAGAATCATTTCAGGCTAGATAAGGAAAAACTTCTTTACAAGTCAAGTGCCGAGGGTTTGGCACAGGCTCCCTCCAGAGGTGGTACAGTCATCCAACTTGGTGAGCTCCAAAAACTGTCTTGATAACCATCTTAATGGGGTCATCTGATCCCAGCAGTCTTTCCTGCTATGAAACTAGGAAAACAGATTTTTTTTTCTTAGAACAAAAAACATACCACTCAAGAGGACAAAGGGACAATTTTATCAAAAAGATTTATTGAAAGTTACACAACTGGTTGTAAACAAATGCACTAGAAATTCTTCCCCTCCTAAATAAAAACCATTGATACTTTTGTCTTGTTGTAGAGAACAAAAAGCTTTGCAAGACTTCCACAGGAAGATTTGTACAAATTTGGCAGTGTTTGCCACTGGATCATAAAAAACTGACAGCCTGTAATGCATTTATTATGTGAACTGTTCATGTTAGATTAACAAAGCTACAAGTATGAGACTATTAGTATGTTACAAATCACAGAAAAGCATAAAATTTTAAACCAGCTTTAAAAGTCAGTGTAATGAATCACTGTAAAATGATGGCCTTGCATGGTCTGACTTCAGCTGCATGTAGCTTACTGGCCAATCGCTTCAAAAAACACATTCTACGCTGGAGTTTTCTGAATCTTCTAAGACTTTGAAGACACCCACTTTTTCCTTTTTAACTGTTTGGGACCTTTTCATTTGGTCTAAGAGAAAAAGATTGACAAAGTTGTCAGTAGTCTCAGATCAGAAGTAAAATGATGTAGAGCAAGAGGCTTAGTCGTATTTTTTTCCTTAAAATAAAAAACTAAGGCTGTCAAATGATTTTAAAAAAAATATTGTGATTAGTTGCATGATTTAAAATTAGTCATAATTAGTTGAGATTTTAATTGCACAGCTAAAAAACACAATTATGCCAGAAAAACACAAAATTATGCAGGTACTTTGGCTGGTGTGTGTGTGGTTTGGAGACTGGGGAGGGTGGTCCCGGTACACTCTGGCAGGATGTGGGGTACTGTAGGTCAGGAGTGAGAGGTAGCAGCAGGGCAGGGGTGGTAGTGAGGGACAGGGGCAGGGCATATCATTGCCCCCGCCAGTCATATTGCCCCCCGCCCCACAGGTGTCCTCTTTTTTGAAACTGGAAATAATGTAACCCTATAGGACCCACCAGCATGTAGAATAGCACCCAACAGGTAAGTCTATGGAGGGGAAGTGGGGGGCATATCGAGGCCTCCATGGTGAGAGAGGGAAGAGGGCAGGGGCAAGGGTTGGGTTGAATTGGGCCCTGGGGCTAGGAGTGGAACAGAGCTTCAGGTGGCTTGTCCAGGGACGTGGGAGGAGCACAGCTCTCTGCCACTGTGGTACATCCTGGGGGAAGGGGCATATTTGTGCACAGGGCAGAGGCAGGCTGAGGCTCTGTGCCCTGCTGTCTTTGCCTTGTGAGCCATGCGCTGGCTGCACTGTGCACCTCCTGCCTGCCTGTTGGTGGAAGGCACCCCATGGCATCATGCAGCAACCAGCCTGCCTCTGCCCCACACACAAAATTGGGGGGCACATGCCCTGTATGCCTCCTCTGGGGGTGCATGCAGCAGTTGAGAGCCCCCCTGCCCTGTGGCTCTGTCCCATGACCTGCCCCAGCCCCATTCACCTCAGTCCCTGCCCCATTCCCTCCCTCACTGGGGGCCTCGATCTATGTCCCCATCCGCCCTGACTTTTGTGCTAGGCACTGGTCTACATGATGCCAGGTTACATGCCTGGCCACATGTCCATTGTGGCTGCTCAACTGTGTGCCTGTGCCCCCTCGGCCCCTTCCTGCTGCAGCAGCTTGAAGCCCATGCCTAGGCTGCCTTGCAGTCTTCTTCACTGCCACTGCTGCTTTGCTGAGCCCAGAGTCTGGGTGCAGGCTCTAAAACCATGTGCATAATTAACGCATTCAAAAAATTAATTCAAGAACCAGTTAATGGGTTAATCATGCATGATAAGTGTTTAAACAGCAAATTTACTAATATCCAGACAATTTCTGATCTGAACTTCTGGTTTGGTTGCAAGATTCTTTCTACATTTTAAAGGTCACTGACAGGTCATAAGTAGAGGTGTACATTGGTTCGATATCAGATTGGTACTGATACGAAGAAAATTGTCTATACCGGAGCAGAGCCAGCAGCGTGGATAGCTGACTCCAGCTGATAAGTTGGAAGGGCAGGGAAGGCAGATCAACGCCCCCTGTGGGGAGGGAATGGGCAGGGGCAGGTGCTACTCAGCTGGCAGGGAGGGGCATGGGATGGAGCTGTAACTTGGGCAGGGATGTGGAGTGTGACCCTGGATCTACATGGCGCGGGGTGGGCAGCAGCTGCAGGGTGGAGCTGCAGCCGCAGTGCTGTGCGGGGCTTTTCTTGCCAGCGCCTGGGCTTAGGGAGGGCTCTAGTGGCACTGGGAGGAGGCTGCAGCCACCTTAAATTTTGCTGCCGCTCCACTCCCAGCCCTGTGCCACTGCCTGATGCAGTCCTGGCTGAATGCCCCTCCTCCACCCAAGCAACAAGAAAAGTCGGGGCTGAGCTAGGCAGCAGTGCGGGACTGGGAGCGGAGGTGAAATTTGGGGTGGCTGCAGCCTCACCTAAGCACTGCTGGAGCTCACTCCAAGCCCAGCCCCCAGGAAAAAAAAAGTCCCACACAGCTCTGGCTCCACCCCACAGCTGCTGCCCGCCCCGCACCACACAGATCCGGGGCACATACCTCCCCTACGCCTTACTGGGCTGAAGCAGAGGCAGGAGCCACTCCCACCCCATAAGCTGCAGCTCCACCCCACCTGGCTGGGCAGTGCCTGCCCCTGCCCCTTCCATCACAGGGGGTGCAGATCTGCCCCACCCCATGTGGCTTCCCTTCCCCCCTCCTCTTCCACCACCAGATTACCAGCTGACGGCAGCTGTATTGGATCAGTATTGGCTGATATGCCTCCTTAAATATTGGCTCTCTATTGGTGCACCCCTACTCATAAGAATACCAAGACAAAAAACCCAAAACAAAACAAAAACACCCCACCAAAACCCAAACTACCCAAGTGTGCAAGTTAGATGCATGTTGTAATGAAACAATAATGAACCCCCCCCCAAAACAAAAGAACCCACTGAAACACAAATGTGTCAGCTAGATCTCAATGGATAACCAGTTGTTTTTAGTCTGAATGAATTAGGTTTCCTCCTTTTCTTTTTTTTAAAGGAAAGGAAATGCAACCTTTAACACCACAGTAAGGACTTGTTTCTTCATTCAGCCTAACAGAGTTCTCCACCTAAATAAAAAGTTTTAAACCTTTACATATAGTTTTTCCTCCTAGACACTTGCAGTTAAACTGCAGACTTGTTAGTAAAATCTAGCTCTAACGACAATGTGCTGCACACCCAGACAAATTCTTCTGGTGGTATAACAAAATGTTCTTTTGTGACTTACTCATAGCAAAACATGTAACATCTTAGCCAATCCTATCAGTTTCAGAGCTGCTAATACCAAGGCAAGGCTACGAACTTAATGAGAATTAATGGTTTGGATAAATACGTACACTAAATAAGCACGTAGCCCATTTCGAGTCCCAAAGCTATACAATGACATGAAGTACACTGTACTAGAATCAGGCAAACTTTTTTTGGACACAGGCTTCAACATGCATCTGTAAATCCTATGATGACTTATTTTTGTCTTAAGTATGGTAAATGGTACCCACAAATATAATGATGCTGAATGAAACACAACAGGTCAAAATATTACTAATGAATAAAGCTGGACAGGAAGCATTTTACCCATCATGGGGAAGTTGTTAAAGTTTCCCATGCCTACCGAAGTTTAAAAAAAAAGTCTCAAATATTTGCAATTTGAAAAAAAAAAAAATGGTTTGGGTCCACTGAAGAGTGTCATCAGAATATGGGTTTCACATTTAAAACTAAGTAGTTTATATTTCAAAATACGGAAGGTAGCTAAAAATGCTGAAATGGAATACAGTAAAAGCTCTGTTATCCAGCATCCCCCGGGAATGAGGGATGCTGGATAACAAAATATGCCAGCTAACTGAGCAGCCCGAAAAGGCATTACTTGTTTGGCTGCTGCTTCTCCCGCAGCATTGCTGACCTTCCCGCAGGCCCTGCAGGACAGGGAGGCGGACCCCACGCAGCCTGTTATTCCCCCACGCCATGGGGGCTTGGCAGTGCAGAGAACGCAGAAGTGCCACGGTGGGCAATTCCGGTTTCACTTTACCTTACAAGCCGGCATGCTGGTTAGTAGTGCACTGGCTTGTAAGGTGCCGGATAAACGCATGATTGGGAGGTCAATGTCAAGGGCTATAGGCTGTACAGGAGGGACAGGATAGGAAAGAGGGGTGGGGGCATGGCGCTCTATATTAAGGAGGAATACACATCCTCGTTAATTAGCAAGGAGCCAGGGGAGGGGCACTCTGAAGTGCTTTGGGTTAGAGTACAAGGCAGTCGAGGGGAAAGGGACTTAACGGTGGGAGTCTACCACAGACCTCCCAACCAGGGTGAAGAGCTTGACCAGGAATTCTTGGGTCAGCTCACAGAGGTAGTGAAGGCTAAGGATGTGGTTGTCATGGGGGACCTGAATTTCCCGGTCAACTGCTGGGAAGAGCATTCAGCCAGGTCTGAACGCTCACGTAGATTCTTGGCCAGAGTGCAGGACCTCCATCTAACCCAGGAGGTGCACAGCCCCACCAGGGGGGACGCCTTGTTGGACCTAGTGCTGGCCACGGGTGATGACCTGGTGAGGGGGCTGCGAGTGCTCGACCACCTGGGCGACAGCGATCATCGCCTGCTGGAATTCACCATCCAGCGCAAGGTGGCAAAGGCATGCAGTAAGGCAGTGGCCCTAGATTTTAGGAGGGCAGACTTCAACGAGCTAAGGAGGATAGTTGGAGAAGCGCTGAGGTCCTGGGGGGGAGGGGAGCCAGGTGTCCAAGAAGAGTGGTTGCTCCTTAAGGAGATGATCCTCCAAGCCCAAAGGAAGGTAAGCCCAATGAGGATCAAAGGGAGCAGGAGAACACACAAGCCTCTGTGGCTCACCAAAAGCATCCGGGAATGTCTCCTTGCTAAAAAGGAGACTTACACCCAATGGAAAGAAGGGGTCATCACCAGGGAGGACTATTCTGTAGTTGCTCGGGGATGTAGGGGGGTAGTTAGGAAGGCCAAGGCAGAGATGGAACTGGGACTAGCTTCCCAGATTAAGGACAATAAGAAGTCTTTTTTTAAATATGTAGGGGGTAAAAAAAAGGTCCCAGGTAACGTGGGCCCCTTGCAGGATGCAATGTGAAACTTGGTCATCACATCAGACGGCAAAGCTAACATGTTTAACGATTTCTTTGCCTCTGTCTCCCTAAGTAGGGACCAGAACAGCCACCTCCCTGCTGGGCCCCCCTCGGGCCCCGGGGGAGGCACACCTGGACCACAGGTTAGCGAGGATTTAGTTAGGGAGCTTCTGGAGGGGTTGGACGTATTCAAGTCAGCCGGTCCGGACGATCTCCACCCTAGAGTTCTAAAGGAACTGGCCGGGGTCATTGCAAGTCCCCGGCACAACTTTATGAGCACTCGTGGTGCTCTGGTGAGGTACCGGAGGACTGGAAGAAGGCCAATGTGGTCCCCATCTTCAAAAAAGGAAGGAAGAAGGACCCGGGAAACTATAGGCCGGTTAGTCTCACCTCGATCCTAGGCAAGCTGTTCGAGAAAATTACGTTGGCACACATCCAGGAGGGGCCAGCAGGAGACTGCATGCTTAGGGGCAACCAACATGGGTTCATCAGTGGCAGGTCCTGTCAGACCAACCTGGTGGCCTTTTACAATCAGATCACCAGATCATTAGATGCAGGGGTAGCAGTGGATATAATCTTCCTGGACTTCCGGAAGGCTTTTGACACTGTCTCTCACCCTGTTCTCATTAAGAAACTGGGGGGCTGTGGTGTAGACACCCACACAGTCAAATGGGTCGCCAACTGGCTGGAGGGCTGCACCCAGAGGGTGGTAGTAGATGGGTCCTTCTCAACCTGGAAGGACATGGGCAGTGGGGTCCCCCAGGGCTCGGTTCTCGGGCCTGCACTGTTCAACATCTTCATCAGCAATTTGGATGAGGGGGTAAAAAGCACCCTGTTCAAATTTGCTGATGACACTAAGATGTGGGGGGACGTGGGTACATTGGAAGGATGCAACAGGCTACAATCAGACCTCGACAAGTTACAAGGGTGGGCGGACGAGAATAGGATGGGTTTCAACACAGACAAGTGCAAGGTGATGCACCTCGGGAGGAACAACTGGCACCATACCTACAGGCTGGGAAACTCCCCTCTTATCAGCACGGAGGCAGAAAGGGATCTGGGGGTCATCACTGACTCCAAGATGAACATGGGCCGGCAGTGTGGAGAGGCAGTCAGGAAGGCCAACCACACCTTGGCATGCATCCACAGATGCATCTCGAGCAGGTCCAAGGAGGTGATCCTCCCCCTCTGGTCAGGCCGCAGCTGGAGTACTGCATCCAGTTCTGGGCACCGCACTTCAAGAGGGATGTGGACAGCATGGAGAGGGTCCAGAGGAGGGCCACTCGTATGATCAGGGGACAGCAGGGCAGGCCTTGTGAGGACAGGCTGCGGGACCTGAACCTGTTCAGTCTCCAAAAGAGAAGGCTGAGGGGGGATCTTGTGGCCTGTTATAAACTAGTCAGGGGGGATCCGCAGGCATTGGGGAAGTCACTGCTCCCCCGAGCACCTCCAGGAGTGACCAGGAATAACGGTCACAAGCTGGCAGAGGGTAGATTTAGGTTAGATATCAGGAGGCGCTACTTCACGGTCAGGGCGGCTAGGGTCTGGAACCAGCTTCCAAGAGAAGTGGTGTAGGCTCCTACCCTGGGGGTGTTTAAGAGGAGGTTAGATGAACATCTTGCTGGGGTCATTTGACCTCAGTATTCTTTCCTGCCATGGCAGGGGGTCGGACTAGATGATCTGCTCAGGTCCCTTTTGACCCTACAAACTATGAAACTATGGATAACACGGCTTTCACTGTATTTTGGAAAAATTCTGAAATGGGAAATTTGCTAAAAGAAACCCATTGTCAAGAGCAGTTTGTTCTGATGAACTGGCATTCTACTCCCCACTGCTCCTCAAAAATGTTCTTAGCTACCTTAAGTTGTCAGTGTAAAAGCCAAATGTACACATCAGGACCCTCTGTATTGTACACCGAATACTCATTATGGGGATTTAATTTGATATTTGTTGAGGGGTGCCCCAGACTTTCTGGCAGTATAGGAACTGAAATATCTACCCATGTCAGGTTTTGGATAGATGACAGACCCCAAACAACAGACTCCAGATGACAGACATAGACATATAGATATATTTTACTGTCAAACAGGAAAGACAGACCAAATAAGCTTTACTTACCAATAAGATCACTTCTGTCCAACAGTAACTCTAAATCTTTATCACTGATTACTTTCTCTCTGGATCCTTTAACCTCTCTACAGAAATAAGATAAAATGATACAACGTAAAACCAAGTTACCATTGGATTAATTCAGCAGTTCCATACTAAAACAGGGTACAGACCATGGAACAGAACCACAGAACTTGGTCTCTTTAAGATAAGGACTGTTCAAGGCAGGAATAAAGATATGCAGCTGAGGACAAGATGCATACCCACCCTTCCTGGAGACTGCGAACAAGGACTTCCTATGTTGGTATAAGGGGGGAGGAGGGTGGTCAGGTGACCAGAAAAGGGGCTGGGCCTGGCTGTACAATGCCAGGGGGAGAGAGGAAAGGCCTAGTAGCAGAACCAGGACTAACTTGCTCTTGAGGGGGAGAGGGGAAACACCCCAGAAACTGGCTAGCAGAGCCCTGGGGCACACGGGGCATGGACCTGAAGACATGTGGATCTCAGTGGGGGTAAACTGTGTAGGTTTTTTTTTTTCTGTTGAGCCCAAAAAGGATAACAAGAGGGCCGTTATGTCTGGAACTTTGTTGGTAGCTCAAAATGTCAGGGCAGTCTATTAAAAATACCTGTTGATAACAACTGGTAGAACAGACAAGGCCATAAGGGGTAATATGGAGGCCACGTAGCAAAGCACTGTATGGAGACAAGATGCTGCAGTAATTGACCCTCAGCAGGTTGTGAATGCTTGCCTTGAGACAGGGACCTATCAGGGCAGCAAAGGGTGAGAACTAAAGGGACCTGGCCCAGAGGTCGATTCACTGGCCAATGGAACCAAGGGTTCTAGGTTTGAGACACAGAAGGGACAGAATTAGGACTGATGGCCTGGGCAAGGTGGGACCTTGAAAGGAAGAAGGCTGAGGCCCTGAAAGAGGGTCTGGTCTGGACCCAACCATTGTCAGTAATGATACAGATAAGGATGAGGTAGTGCCACCTGGCTTTAGATCACCACCCTCTCTGGAGTGAGGCAATTTACTGCAATTATTTAACACCAAGGCATGTCAAGTGAGCGAAAGAAGGGGAGTGCAGAGCTAGCTGTGGACAGAAATCCCAGGGTAACCCCACCAGTGACACCCTGTAACAGTATCAGTTCCCTAAGGACCTAGCTTCTTTCCAATTGGCAGACCTGAATGCCATTTACCGTATTTTTCGGACCATAAGATGCACTTTTTTCCCCCCAAAAGTGGGGAGAAAACGAGGGTGCGTCTTATGGTCCGAAGGTGTGTGTCCCGGGGAGACGGGGCGGAGCTTGCCCGCGGAGGCAGCGGAGCCCGAGCGGGACACCCGCCGCTTGTTTATGCCGTGTCCCGGGGAGACGGGGCGGAGCTTGCCCGCGGAGGCGGCGGAGCCCGAGTGGGACATCCGCTGCTTGTTTACACCGGAAGCCGGCGCCCGTGCCGGTGGCCGGGAGCCGGCAATAAAAATGGCCGGCCACCGGCACACATAGTCTCTCCTGCCATAAAAACTGGGTGCGTCTTATGGTCAGGTGCGTCTTATGGTCCGAAAAATACGGTAATATCATGAAAAGGGCAGAGCCACTGTGATGATCTGACACTTACTTATATGCCACAGATCGAGAACCAATTGTGGGGCGGGGTGGAAATCAAACAAAAATGTGAAAACATACCTTTCATAATCTCTTGATTTCAATAATTCCATTAATTCCTGAGGATCCAAGCAGCTCTTTGATTGGCTTAACCCAGATTTACCACCTTTAAACTGATCTATGCAGAGAGAAAAACCCCCATGTAAGAAAATCTATAAAAGGCAGCCACCAAATTTGTAAATTGACACATCTAACATGTGCTGAAGAAACAGATAATCAACTATTTTGGACACGCTGCACATCAATACAACGGCACATAGTGAATATCGTGCTTCACCATTTTGTCCAAGCACATACAACATGCCTAAATTATTACTAAGCTGAAAGGTCAAAAAAAATATGAAGCATTGCACAGAACTCTTACATGCACACCTGTCACTAATTTTGGCATGCAAAGAAATGGTTTGGAAACAGCAGTGACATGCACATGATAGAAAAGGTATTAGTTCTACTTACAGTAAAAACATTGCAATTAAAATTAGATGGAGAAGGTTGAAGTTTGTTCCCATTATAACATTAGCTGATTGAAACAAAGTGAGGAGGGTTACAACTACAGAACAGAGAAGCAGTGAAAGATGCTTATGATTTATTAGAGACTAATTTCTCTCAATATACTTAATAAATGAGATATAACTGCTCAGACTAACATTTCTTAATACCCTAACACTTAGCAGTACCCCAAACCTCCACGTTTTCCAATAGACTTGAGTGTAGACAGAAGGGAAGTTTCTAAGCAACTCATTACTAGACATCTAAATACTGACAAAAACCAGCAGTCACTTGGATCGGTTATCAAGGTCTGTCAGAAACATAAGATTACTTCCAACTGGCCAAAGTTGACTGAGGACAAAGCCAAGAAAAGCAGACAAATCAGGGGAGACTAACATTGTAGCTTCCTACTATCACTAGACTTGCCCAACCTTGCCACTTACAGATGCAGCTGCCCAATCTCACCTCCTCCCTTACCCACTTCCTCTGCCCTTGCTCAGGTCTGGTTTGCAAATATCCACTAAACACAGGTTTTGCTATTTCTGGGTAACATACATGCATATAATATTTAAATGATTCCACTACTTAACTACATACTTCTCACATGAAGTAATGTATTCATATTTAATATGTTACTGTTGTATGAGAAGCAAGGATTTTTGAGGTTTCTTTTCCAACTATATAGCTAGTCCAGTAAAAAACACCTGAAAGCTTATTCAGCAGCAAGTGCCCTTCCTTGGATCCAAGAGACAAATACAAACTGAACTAAATAGCACAGAAAAGACTCCATATGTAAATGCAAACAAAGGGACTGTGAATGAGGAGTGAAGAGTTATTACGAAGGTAAAATGCAGTAATATAAGGCAACCTAGGGAGGTGTAGAGGAAGACTATTCGGGAAGGGAGGGAGTAGTTATCACCTGTGAAGTACGATTAGTAGCAGTATGGTGTTAGACTGAATGCATCTAGGGTGGCAGAAATATGTCTGAGAAAATTCTTTTAAAGGCACCATCATAATATGTGCTGGTGTACAGAGAAGTTTGCACATAATTTAACTCTACTCTGACATTCCCTTACTTCAAGCCTGATCCATCCAATTGTAAAATAGCTTAGGGCTTTTTTAATGAATATCCTTCTTTTAGATAAAGAACAAATAAAAATTAAAAGGATGTTGACACTAAGATTTCACAGCTCTGCTGGTTTGTAATAAATTTCAACTCAAGTTATTTCGGTTTCAGAAGGCTGGGTGGCCAGATACCTTTAAAACATGTCTAAAGCATCTTAGCAGGGTCAGAAGAGGATGGAATTAACTTTACGTGCTTTTTATATTTATGGCAAGAAGGTACCATCAGATTACTTAGTTAGGTGATCACAGCAGCCTTCCCTAAACCTTTACTTGAGGCAAGGGTTCCTAGAGGAAACCACTGAAACTTGGGCTTAGCAGTGGTTAGTAAACAATTAAACAAGTATTTACTTAATGAAATTGGTAAGTCTGCTTGGCAACCTGTCCCATGTTATTGCTCTCTCCTTTCATATTTAACTCTGTACTGGATGCTTCATCATTTCATGGGTTGATTCCTTGATGGATTCAAATTACTCTTCCTGTTTTGGTTCTACATGCAAACTAGACCAAAAGTTACATTTCTGGCAAAGACATTTCTGAAAGATGCTTTTCTCCTATTTTAACTGACCATGAAATCTTAGGAGCTTGCTGGCAGACAGAAGCACCATGATAGCAAGTGGAGTATAAAAAGAGACTTGGGTAATACTAAAAAGACACCTAATTCAACATATCACCCAAAACTAGCACTGGTTTAATTATCTAGACCTGGGCTGGCCAAACTGTAACACAGGTGCCATAGGCAGCCTCTCTGTAGGGCATGCAGTAGATTGGGGAGGGCAGAGGTTAGGGCAGGGAGAAGAAAAAGAAGGATAAAAGGGGAAAGGGACTGGAATGGAGCTTGGGGAGGATGTGGGACTTAATTTGTGGCATACATGCCAAAAAATTTGACTGCCACTGGTCTAGAGCAGGGGTTTTCAATCATTTTTGGTTGGTGTCACAACCAGATACCAGGTTAAACAGGGAGTCCCCAGGCTGGGCAATGAGCCCGGGGGGGGCGGGCGGCGGCAGCAAATGATTGACCAGAAGTGCCAGCAGCGAGACTGGAAGTGCTGCTGCTTCTCCATGCCACTACCGTTTACCCCCTGGGGCCTTCTGGTTTAGAGTTTGAGAACCATCACACCAAGTAGCTGCCAATAGCTACAGAGGTGCTTCTTTTTTTTCCATGTACCTTACCCAAAATACAGCTTTCTTCCTTTAAAAAGTTAACTCATTTACCTAATCATGGTCTCTTTACTTTCCTAAAGAAGACCTTACCATCACTGGTAACTATTAAAACACATTGATTTGTAACTAACATGGCTTTTATGCTAAATTAGGTGCCTAGCCTAATTTAGTAGTTTGCACCAATTCAGTACTTTGACTTTCTTTAAAACATGTAAAGATAACACATACTGCTTGAATATTTTTAAATGATTTTAATAAAATTATAGAAAGTTATACCTTTATGGAGGTTGCAAATTTTAAAATTCAGTTGCATTTAAATATATTTTTCTTTAATTAAAAAAAAAAAACAACAACAACAACAAATTTTATCCACTGCAGTCAGACATTTCTTTTCCCTTAAAGTGAAAAATGATCCGTCAGGAAGCTGATCTGGCTGATGCTTATCTACAACTCCACAGCAACTATTCTAACAACTCAAATACCTTACTGCCTGGCTTCATTCCATTTTTTCTTCCTGCAAAGCAAACCTTCCTCCTCCTCCCCGGTCAACAGATGCAGCATGATGACCCCAGTTCTTCTGAAGCCTGAAAAGTCTTACTCTAAATCTGCAGCAGAAATCAGCTACACTGGGCTAACAAATGCCTTCAGAGAAGAGACTGCTTTTGACTCTTGAAAAGAAAAGGAGAAGTTTTTCACAACCAACTAGGATCACTAAAAGCAACAAGCTGCAGCGGCAAGAATTCTCTACTGGGTTTTAATGGAGTAATACAAAAAAAGTGGAGTAAATTTACTAACTTTTGTGGATAATCAGCTTCTCTAGCTTCCTCTTGGCAGCAGCTCTCTCCACAATCTTCTGATCAATAGTATTTGCTGTTACAAGGCGATATACAACAACTGGTTTCGTTTGGCCGATTCTGTGACACCTGTCCTGGGCCTGAAGGTCAGACTGGGGATTCTAAAAGGAATTAAAAAAACAAACAAACAACTTTGCTGATAAAGATGCACAATGGGCTTTACTTTCAGTCACTTGACTCTACAGGCTTTAAAGCTGAAAATGCATCACTTTGTGCTGCAGAAAGAGGAAAAGATCATTCCAATTTCTGGGGAGTATGTGCACAACTAATTGCGTTAATAAAATTGAAAAAAACAAGTTAATTTTACAGTTGAACTGGATCATGGAACCAACTATTTAGTTGTCATGGAAACCAGCCTTTTACTAAAAGTACTTTGAGACATGGTATAAATTTGTTTATCTTTCACAAATGAGTTGGCTCAAAGCTATCATAGTTATGACATTAGGTAGTAAAGAGTGTGTGAAAGCCTGCTGAACTATTATTGCTTGCTAAATATAAGCTGTAGTCCAACGGTTTACTTGAGGGGTGGGCAATTATTTCGGGCAGAGGGCCACTTACTGAGTTTTGGCAAGCCATCAAGGGCTGCATGACAGGCAGCCAGGGGCAGATAACTATTATTTTTCTAAATTTTTTAGGGGCCTTGTGGGCTGGATAGAATGGCCCGGCAGGCTGCATGTGGCCTGTGGACCACATTTTGCCCATCCCTGGTTTATTTAGTGTTCCACATTTTTGTTTTTATTTAAAAAAAAATTCCGGCAATTTTTCAGGGTTTATCTTCCAAACATAAAAACTAGGTTGAAATTGGGATAAAAGGAAGAAAAGAAAAAACAAAAGAACACATTGGTTTAAAATCGGGGAAATAATAATACGTTTCTGCAGCAGTGAGGGAGAGAGGGACCCGAGTAAGTCTAGGACTAGAGAAGGGGTTGGGGGAGAGGCATGGTGTAGCACGTTGGCTGCTCCTGGAGCTGCAGCAGGAAGCAAAGTGGGGGGAACCGTCAGTGGGTGCAGGGCATGGGGGTGTGGCTCTTGCTGCTATGTGAACCCCGGGAGGGCTGCGGTCTGTGGGGGCTGTGTCAGGCTCTTCCGGGGGGGGGGGGGGGGGGCATGTGCCCCCAGATCTGCGCGCGGGACTAGAGCAGGCTGCTGCTGCTGCCAACTGGAGCTGGCAGCAGCACTGGGTTCTTCCTGGAGCTCGGCAGGCTGCTCTTGCTGCAGCCTGCTGCTGTGGCGGGTTGGGGCCAGCAGTGGCATCAGGCTCTTCCCAGTGCTTGGGGCAGGCAGCAGCCGGCTCTTCTAGGGCTTAGCAGGCTGCAGCAAGAGCAGGCTGCCACTGCTGCAGGCACTAGGCTCTTCCTGGTTCTCAGGGCAGGTGGTAGCCTGCTCTTTTCCCACGTGCAGATCTGGGGCACATGTCCCCCTGGGAAGAGCCTGGCGCAGCTCCCCAGCCCATCTGGGGTGTGTGTGTGGCAGCAAGAACTGTGCCCTCCTGCCCTACACGCAGTGACAGCTGCCTCCACTTTGCTCCCTGCTGCAGCCCAGGGAGTAGCCGATGGGTCATGCCACGCCTCTCCCCACAGCCCTCTCCCTTCCCTCCTCCCACAGACTTACCTGCTTGGGGGTGGGGGGGTGCCTATGCCGATCGCATGAGAGTGAACTTACCTTGCATATTTACCTCACAATTCAGAACTGATTTTGAATTATTACAAAAAGAACAAAGAATAGTAAAGTTAGGCTAAACTTTTTAAATACAAACTAATTTTTGTGTCCCATCAAAACTAATAATTTTTCCAGAAATCCTGGTTTGCATAGGCTCACATTGTTTTCTTAAGTGTATCCTCACTCATGTTGAGCACATCCATACTCATGTTGAGCCTCTTGCTCTCTTGGATGTAGTCCAGTTTTGAAAATAAGCATTCTGTATCCATTGAGCTGGGGGCTACACTCAAAGCTTGTTGTGCAATTTTACTAAAGTTGGAAAGTAACCAGCACATCCAGTTCCACATCGTCAGGGATTGGCATGTTCATGTAGGTAGTGCATTCACTTTTAAGATGTGTAAATTCATCTTTGACGACAAATGGTTGAAACACTCTGGCATAGTGGTCATAGTCTGCTGCAAAATTCACCTTGAGGAAGGGGTTCAACACCTGGATGACATTCCAAAATGAATCTTCGGGGCCAAACACTTTGGGGTTCAAATTACACGTTATAGTCACCTGCCATGTTCCACAGAGAATAATGTTTAAGACTTTGAAAGCTTTTTTGGTTCTTTCGTGTTCCAAGGTCAGAAGGATTTCATGAAACAGTTGCGTTTTCTCACTGGATGTTTCTGTTGTAGCTTTTTTGTTCAATTCAGATGATATTTTAGTTGTCAGTATGTGGTGAACATCTGTATTATTGTGAAAATACTGTGTTGAAGGCAGCATGGGAGAATTCCACTGCTTTTAGAATTTCAGACAGTGAATTCAGGTTCTCAGCAATGAACATGACCTTGGTGTGCAGGATCTGCTGGCCACTGAGATTATTTGCCTGTTTCTTCAGTTTCTGCTTTAGCACTGACAAACTCAGGGTGATCTAAAACACACATTAGCAAAGTCCATGCCTTATTTACAAGACATGCAGCCAGGCAGAAATTCATTCATTGATGTGGCACAACAGGAGTCAATAAATTGGCAGTCAATTTTGCAGTTATCTTGCACTTCATAAAACAAAGCCTTGAGCTTGTTTGCATGCTTGAAAACAGCCCCAAATCCAATGATGCTTTTGTGTCTCTCATTTCTTCAATAGCTGTGGCTGATGATAGTGCAAGATTAAATGAGTGGGACAAGTAACTCATAATAGCTCTGGTTTCTGATTGAGTTTTTTCTTCCATGAAAGCTTAGCCATATAGGACATACAAAAAACTAGAACTCTTGGTTCCAAAATGATACCTTTTATTAGACCAACTGGAAAACGGCAAGAAAACTGTCCTTTTCTGCAAGCTTTTGGGATCAAAGTCCCTTCGTAAGGCTCTGGGAAAAGTGTAGATGGTACAAGATGGTAAAGTGTCCCCACAGGTAGGAAATAAACTTCATTTTTGCACAGAGGGAGCTGAAGGTGGAAGTCTGTCCCTCTGGGTCCATGAGTGTACCTCTGTGAGCTGTGTTGAGTAGCTCTCTGATGTGTTGATCAGGTAGAATTTCTTCCCTGGAGGTGTCAGGCAGGGAGGCAAAAAAACGTTCTTGTTCTACAATGAAGTTTTAAATCCAAAATATAGACATACAGGAGGCAGAATCCATGTTAGTGGTGGCCACATTTTCCCCAAGTCAGTTGGTACATTTCTAACACCGCATTTACTGTTGCATGAATGCTTGGGGTATCAGTAAATGGGATGAATATCACATCTGCACAAAAGAATGCAGGTTTTGGCTTTGAAATAAAAAAAAAAAAAGGCCAAATTCAGGTGGTCCAATGCGTCAGGGAATTCATCAAAAAAACAAACCACATTTCCATTAATTCTTTCAATCACTTTAGATACTACAGCTTCATCATTTTCTCTCAGGTACTTAAGAGTGAGGTCGTCTGCATTAGGAAGAGTTTTTGTGCAACAATACTGTCCAGCAGCAAAATCACTGATCAATCCCTCTATGAGAAACAGTGGTTGCCGAGCAAAACAAATAGCATGCACAAAATCATTAAACAGTTGTGTTGGGTTCTCTTTCATTAATGCCCTGTTGAAGGCTCCAGATATGGGCTGTTTATCCCTAATCGCACATTCTCCTTTAATATATCACTTGCTTTCTATATGTTCTTTTACCCTGTCAGCATAAGAACTGACTTCAATGCCACTGTACTTGCAGCGCAATGCATCTTCCTCTTCACCTTCCTGTTTACTCTTTTTGAAAACTTCTAAAACACCGATTTTCATGGCTATATTCACATAGATTTGCGCTTTCTACTCAACTTTTACTTTTTTTTCTGTGTATGTTTTTATTCAGCCCCACATTAAACAGAAGCACTAAGCGCCTGTTTATGTCATGTGAGCCAATTATGGTGTGATATTAAACAGTTTAAATCTGACTGGATCCACTGTGTGTCTGGAGTGAGCTATACATTTAAGAATTGCTTCAGTGCTGCAACACAAACTGTCTATCAGGATGGCATTTCATAAAAATAAATACAGTAAACCAGAAAACTCCATTAACTGGAATTTCAACAGCAGGTGCACAGTGCCATGCCCCACTGCTTTCTTCCCTGATCACGTTCGTGCCCCTTCCCCCTGCTGCAGCAGTCTGCTGCTGGGCTGCCCTGGCATTTGGGAGAGGAGGAAGGAGTTGCATGTGCCCGGACACAGGGACAGTCCCTGCCCCATTACCCTGACCTGTCCCCTCTCGCCTTGGGTCAGAGCCGGGAGCTCTGCGTCCCTCGGCAGCAGCTCCATCCCCATGGGCCCATGCAGAAGTGGCCAGGTAAAGCACCCACCACAGGAAGCAAGGCTGGGCTCTCCTGCCTGCCCCTTGGTGCGGCTTTCATCTCCCAGCACCTGGGGCAGGGCCGCAGCCAGAGCTGCCGGGGTGCAGCTGGGACCCACCCAACCTGGGAGTGATTCCCGCAGCTCCTCCTGGGGTCAGAGCCGAGAGCCCAGGCAGTGGCTCCAGCCACCCTACCCTGGACCCAGCATGACCACTGCTGCCTCTCCTCCCCCCGCTCCGTGAATGGCTGTCACTACCGCCCTCCCTCCCCGGCTGGAAACCCGTGCTGTAACCGGCACTTTTAGCTTACTGGCACCCTCCATTCCCCACTTGTGCCAGTTAACAGGGACTTGAACTGAAAAATGGATGTAAATCAATAAAAACCTAATAAGTTCAATAAAAAAAAAAGAGTCAGGTAGTTTATCAGTGAAATTCGGTAAAAAACCAAAAATGCAGAACACTAAGTTTGTTATATAATTTTTCCTGGTAATCTATAAAAGTAGGATAGCCCATAACCTAGGAAAGCTGCTAAACAAATATGTAGCAACATACTAAAAAAATCTGACCATGTAAAACATTTGAAAAAATGTTTAACTTACCCAGTCACTATCATAAATGATGACAGTGTCTGCTGCAGTCAAGTTAATGCCCAGACCTCCAGCCCGTGTACTCACTAAGAATAGGAAGACTTCAGGTTCAATGTTAAACTTCTGCATCTGGAAGAGAAAACAGAATAAAGGGCTTTAAAAAATAGTTAATTAGATTTCAGTTTAAGTGAGACGTACAATTGCCTTGTCTCTCTACAGGGGGCAGAGCTGTGTTCTAAGACAGTAGTTCTCAACCTTTTTTGTACCAGGACCCATTGTAAAACATCAGTGATCAGTCCTGACCCAGTGCCTCTCACTCCCAACCCAGTGCAGCCTGCCCTCCAGGGGGTGGGGTGGATGTATGGTATTGGGGGGGTGTGGAGCATGGGCAACCCCAAGAAGCCTCTCTCAGGCAGGAACTCTGCCAACCCTGCAAGGAAAAACCATGGTTTCCCCACATTTTTCTCCTTTAACCTTCATACATTCCCATGGAGTAATTTCCTACCCCAGACACACATCTTGTGCAGTATCTTAAAGTTAATTAATTCTAAAAAATTTTCTTTTTAGGACATTCTCACTGGCACCGCAGTGTACAATATGCCCAAAGAACAACCACCTTACATGAATGGTTTGCTCTCTGTGGATGAAAAGCTGCCCAGGGAGTGAAACAAAGCTGAAAGCCTACATTGGCCTCCTACTGCTGAGTGGTCTATACCACAGTGGTCACAAGGGACTGGAGGAGTCATGAGAGCAACACACCAGGCGTTCTTGCTTCTGTGCCACCATGAATTTAAAACAATTTTGTCAAATCACCAAGTACCTGAGATTTGACAACAAGGTGACACATGAGGAAAGGACAGTTGTGGACAAGCTTGCTACCTTCAGAGATATTTGGACACAATTTGTGGAGCAGCTCAGGAAATGGTATATTCCAGGAATACACCTGATGGCTGATGAGCAGCAAATTGCATTCAGGGGTCGCTGTCCCTTCAGACAGTGTATGCCCAGCAAGCCTGCCAAATATGGCTTGAAAATTTAGTGGTGCAGTGATGCAGCAACATCATTCCCCCTGTCTGGAGACATCTACTTGGGCAAACCAGAACCTCCACGCCAAGGTAATCCTGGTACCCAGGTCACTGAAAAACTGATTCATCCCTGGTACAGGACAGGAAGGAATATTGTGCATCACAATTTCTTCACAAGTACTGCCTTGGCAGAAAGACTGCTACAGCAGAACTTGACCTATGTGGGTACGATTTGGAAAAACAAGGCCAATATCACAAACGAAAAATACAAGAAAATCGACGGGAAACTTTTTCATCCGTTTTTGCTTTTGATGGGGAACTCATCCTAGTTTCCTATGTTCCAAAGAAGTCCAAAGTTGTGCTGTTGCTGTCAAGCATTGCACCATGACCTGACAGTGGGTAGAGAGCAAAGAAAGCTGGACGTGATCCATGACTACAAAAAAGGGCTGGGTGAACAACGTTGACCACTTAGTCTGTATGCCCACCTGCAGACGGAAAACCAACAGGTGGCCAATGACACTATTTTTCAATATGCTGGATGTGGCTGCCATTGCCAGCCTCATCACTTGGCTAAGCCACAACACAAACTGGAAGCAAAGATCACATTAAGAAGATGGCACTTTTTTTTTCTTTTGCAGGAGTTTGGAGAACAGTTGATTGATAGACAAGTAAACCAAAGAATGATGGATACATACAATCTGCCTAAGTTTAAGTCTGGTCTGACTGCCCTAAATTACAAATTGCCACAATGCACCCCAGTAGAACCTTCTGCAAGCATAAGCGGATGTTGTGCTTTTTGTCCAAGGGCAGATGACTGCAAAACCCAGAAACAAATGTGAAGATTAAGCTATTTGTGTGCACCACAGTACATCACTGCTGCTTTGCGAGGAATGCAATACTTAGTTAAAACAGTTAGGAAATGTTTTTGGAATTGTTAGTTTGAAAATGGTGTGAACTGCAGACTTAGCAAATTGCCAAGTTCGTTTGTGTTTTGAAACTCTTTTAGTTTTTTCATAGTTCTAGTTAAATAATATTTTGGGTTCAACTCATCATAAATACTCTTTCAAACAATCTGTACGCTTAATAAATAGTTTCTGGTACATTTACACTGTTATCACTGGTTCCTTTTTGTTCATGCAGGCAGGATAACAAGTTACCCCATGAGACCAACAATGGTTACGTTTTCATAAGAACTGATGAGGGTTAAAGAGAATCCATTTTTTAAGTTTGTTCATAACTTTCATGTTCTTCTGATCCACTTTTGGGTTGCGACACACTATTCTAAGAAACTGGAGGGGGGTGGAAAAAAGGAGAGGAGGAAGACTGAAGCATCAGCAACTTAATGACATTCTGGTCACAATATTAACTACAGATAGTACTTCCATTCTCTCATTTCCCAATCTCTTTGTGATTTGGCATCAATTGTATAAACAATGAAGGTATGCTATGTTGACACCGATAATTAGCTGCAAGTTTTGGGTCAAGCTCATCATGTCTGCACTAAAGATCTATAAATTGATTTCACAGGGGCAAATGCAGCCCAAGTTAGTCCAATCAGCTGTTCTCAGAATGCAACTGGCTGAAAGAAGTAGTACAGTCAAATCTTTACTAGTACTTGGAAGGTGCATGGAGGACCAGGATTTCAGCTACAACAGCAGAAGCATCCAACACTACCAGGTCATTTTGAAAGTGGCCACCTCACAGCTTGACATGCACTGGACTATACTGCAGTGCTGAGAGCAAATCTGACAACCAGAGATGTGTAAGGCTGCAAAAGATAGGAAGCAGAGGTCCAGTGATACCCCAGCTTCATACCATTTATACCTGGACTTCAGTGATGCACTTAAGTGCTTCAAGCACCAAATGGTCACTGACTATAGTCATGCAACTCTCAGGAAGATGCAGTCTGGAGAAGACAAAACTGAGGGGATTTAACGGCAATCTTCAAACTGCCTTACAGGTGGTTTCAAAGAGGATTGAGCTAGATTGTTCTCAGTGGTGGCAGATGACAGAACAAGGAGCAATGGTTTCTAGTTGCAGCAATGGAAGTTCAGGTTAGATATTAGAAAAGACTCACTAGGAGGGTAGTAAAGCATAGGAACAGGTTACCCAGAGAGGTTGCGGAATGTCCATCCTTGGAGGTTAAGACCTGGCTAAACAAAACTTTTTTTGAAATGATACAGTTGCGGATGGTCCTGCTTTGAACAGGGGGTTGGCCTAGATGACCTCCTGACATTCCTTCCAACCCTAATTTTCTATGATATATTTTATAAAAATGAAATTATGACTTGGCCTATTAATTATATGGCCCTTTTAGTGGGTAGTTTGTTAGTGTTACTTCCACAGAAGTTTGTATCGTCCTTGGTAGTGTGCCTTCATGGGAGCTGTATCAGCATGGGAGGCAACAGAGGTTTCATGCCAAAGGTTCTACTGCGCTTCCTGTATCTTTGAAGTTAAGTTGCTTAATCATTCAGTGGTAAAGTCCAAACCAACTGATTCTTCTTCGGTAAGAGCAGCACAGGTGGTGGTAGTTATGGGAGGATTGTTTGCAGATCTCATTCTAGTGGCAGTTACTTCTACAGCTCATCAGCATTCTATCCCGTCTTTGTGCACTTTCCAACTCCCTCTGTTGTACCAAAGACAAAACTGCTGTCCTCGGAAAGTAAGCATTTTTTAAATGAAGGGAGTTAAAATCCTCACCACTTACCAAGACGTGATCCGTTTCTGCCTCGATAAATTTTCACTTTCTACCTCTAGGTTGCTGGTCTTGCAAATAAGATGGATGACATGAAAAATGATAGAAGTTGCAAACTGTGTCCCTGTAACAGGAGTCATCTGGGGGAATTATGTTGCTTACATTAAAAAAGGATACTGAATGGACTGGTGGTGGTGGGGAGGAGGGGTGTTCTTCCCATTGCAGGCACTTTAAAATTTAAAGGGCAAGTCTTCACAATATAAAACCTGAGCACACAAATGGTATAGTAGGAAAGCATGTTGTAGATGACATTGTGTCCAAAATGCACGAGGTGTGGAATTCAGGCAGCTACTTCTGCTTTTGGAAGACAGGGAACAGAAGAGCTTGGAGAGGTTTTGGAAGGAGGGAGGCCATACAGATGGGACAGACCAGGAACTCTCCAAGTGCCTGCTCACAGTGGTGATTAATACGTCTCAGAACCTGAAAGCCCCTTGCAGACAAGAGGTCTGAGTAAGGATCAAGCCCCCATGGAGAGTTCTGGTTAGGGAGCACCAAAGTCCATTCCTGTGGAAGGTTAGGTCTCTTCATAGTACCAGGTACAGGCACCAATGCAGATAATCTCTCACCATGTTGGTGCTTCTCCAAGTACCAAATAAGGCATATGTGGCTCTTCAAAAGCCCCTGCTCCTCCAGTCTCTCTTGTGCATTACAATGGTTGTCGGACAGTATCACATATGGGCCAAACTGAGCGGTGTGCTGTGCTTCTGATGGCTGCATTCAAGGACAGGCTAAACTAACTTCTGTACTCGGGACTGTTTTGGGAAAAACTGGTTGTTCTACAGGCCAATTCCCAGTTTTACTTGCTATGATATAATATGATACACCCCTACACAAAATTTCCAAAGAGGATGGCAGGGATGCAGGCAAGCTGGGCTTGACATCAGTGACAAAGCATGGATGAAAAAAGTGACACACTCAAGTATGTGGGCTGAGCCATATAACATAAGGAAGCTTATAAGAAAACGGAGACTTGGACAAACTAGGGAAAAATAAGAGTATTGCTCGGGCATGAAGGGATGAAGTCAGCAAAAACGCAGTTGGGGTTGCAGCTACCAAGGGATGTGAAGGTAACAAGAAATGTTTCTATAAGTATGTTGGTAGCAAGAGAAGGATCAAGGAAAGTGTGGGGGAGGCAGCCTTGTGATAGAGGATGCAGAAAAGGCTGAAGTGCTCAATGCCTTTTTTGGCTTCAGTCTTCACAGGCAAAGTCAGCTCCCAGACAGCTGCACCAGGCAGCTGTTTAGGGAGGTGAGCAGCCTCCAGTGGTGAAGGAACAGGCTAGGAACTACTTAGAAAAGCTGGATGTGTACAAGTCCACAGGGCCAGATGAGATGCACCTGAGGGTGCTGAGGGAGGTGGCTGATGTGATTGCAGAGCCATTGGCCACCATCTTTGAAAGCTCATGGTGATCAGGAGAGGTCCCGGATGATTGGAAAAGGGCAAACAGTGCCCATATTTAAGAAAGGGAAAAAAGAAGGATCCAGGGAACTATAGACCACTCAGCCTCACCTCAGTCCCTGAAAAAAAATCATGGAGTAGATCCTCAAGGAATCCATTTCTAAGCACTTGGAGAAGGTGGCGATTAGGAACAGTCAGCATGGATTTACCAGGGACATGACCAACCTGATTGCTTTCTATGATGAGATAAGTGGCTCTGTGGATGCAGGGAGACTGGTGGATGTGGAGTACCCTGGATTTTAGCAAAGCTTTTGATATGGTTTCCCACAACACTTTCATAGGCAAGCTAAGGAAGTATGGGCTAGATGAACGGACTGTAAGGTGGATAGAAAACTGGCTGGAGCATCGGGCTCAGAGAACAGTAAATCAGTGGCTTGATGTCTAGTTGGCAGCTGGTATCAAGTGGAGTGCCCTGGAGATCAGTCGTGGGCTGGTTTTGTTCAATGTCTTCATCAACAACTTGGAAGATGGCATACAGTGAGTTTACAGATGACATCAAAGCTGGGGGGAGTAATAGATACACTGGAGAGTAGGGCTAGGATTCAGAGTGACTTAGACAAATTGGAGGTTTGGAATCTCATGAGGTTCAACAAGGACAAGTGCAAAATCCTGCACTTAGGATGGAACAATCCAATGTACCACTACAGGATGGGGGCTGACTGGTTGAGCAGCAGCTCTCCAGAAGAGGACCTGGGGGTTACAGTGGACAATAAGCTGAATGAGCCAGCAGTATGTCCTTGTTGGCAAGAAGTCTAACAGCATACTGGGCAGCATTGGTAGGTGTGTTGGCAGTAGGTAAAGGGAAGTGATTATTCCTCTCTATTCAGCACAAGTAAGGTCACAACTGGAGTACTGTGTCCCGTTTTAGGCCCACCACTACAGAAGGGGTATGGACAATTTGGAGACAGTTCAGCAGAGGGCAACAAAAATGGCGAGTGAGTTGGGGGACATGACTTGTGTTATGAGGAAAAAGACTGAGGAAACTGAGAAGAAGAGACTGAGAGGGAACTTAATAGCAGCCATCAACTACCTGAAGTGGGCTTCGAAAGAGGATGGAGCTAAACTGTTCTCAGTGGTGGCAGATGATAGAACAAGGAGCAACGATCTCAAGGTGCAGCAAAGGAAGTTTAGGTTAGATAATCAGAAAGCGTTCTCTTGCTAGGAGGGTAGTAAAACACTGGAACAGGTTACCCAGAGAGGGGGTGAAGCTCCATCCTTTGAGGTTTTCAAAACCCGGCTAGACAAAGCTTTGGCTAGGAAGATATAGTTGGAGATGGTCCTGCTTTGAACAGTGGGTTGCATTGGCTAACCTCCTGAGGTCCCTTCCAACCCTAACTATGAGATTCTATGGTTTGGGTGGGTACTTGTCAGTGTAGGCATACCCCAAGACTTTTTGCATAGTTTTCTGATCCAGTGATGCTGCACTCATGACTACCCCATTAAACCGTTTTCTGTCTTTTGGAGCAGTTTGGTTTTATGCTGCACATTAGTTATTAGATGAATTGGTGTAATTAGCCTAAATGCTTAAGGGTGGATTACTTACATTTTCTTCTCTCTCTGCATAGGACATGGATCCATCCAAACGACTAAATCTGTAATCTCTTAAATGGCAATAATCCATCAAAATGTCCAACATCATTGTCATTTGTGAGAACAGCAGCACCTAAAATAGTTAAAAGTCTTTAGAATACTTATCAGAAAGGAAAAATAAAAAGCAACACTTGTTACAATATCAGTACAGAAAACAAAACTACCTTATGCCCCCTTTTTTTCAGTTCTGGAAGCATCCGGTCCAAGAGCAGGAATTTGCCCGAATTCTTCACTAGATCTTCATCAACCTTAAAATACAGAAAAGAAAGGGCGATTGTGCATATGTACATTTCTAACCAAGGTTTTGACGCCGGTGCTACAGGTAAGAGCCAATTAGAACCTTTTTTATTAAAATTTTTTTTAGCTGAAATCAAGATTTTATTATACACACACAAATATATAAATAAAACACTCTTGCTGGTCTGGTGAGAAACAGATTGTCATTCTGTTTCTCAATGGAAGACACTTCTAATGAACTTTTCACAAGGCAGAAATAAGATTTCCTACCCCACTGTACAGGGTTGACAGTCAGTACACTGAACTTCAAGCTGCTGAACCTCAGGCTACAAAGCACTGGCTTAAGTTTGTAGCCCCTGATTAGTTACCAACACCACTTTTTAACAACGTGGCACTGGCTGGTCAAGAGGCACCTTCGGCAGCAGCAATTACCTACACAACCCTTCAGCATTTTATATATATCTGACTCATCCTATATTCCATTCTTGTCCCATCTAGAGAATGTTAGGTTGCATCAGTGATGGATTGCTGATTTGACTATCTTACACTGTGAAGTATCCCACTGAATAATAATGGTTTCAACTCTACAGAAGTCAAGCTTGTGTTTATTTGGAAGACTATTTTTGAATGTACTCTTCTGGTTATTATTGATGGATTAAGTCATGAATGCTGCATGCCCCTGGAGGCTGAGGGGGCAAGGTGACCACTCGCAGACGGTGGTAAGCTCCTACAGGCAGCCGTGGTGGCGAATGTCGCCAGCACCCAACAGTGAAGGGGAGCACTCGCAGATGTCGCCAGCAGTACTGGTGGCTGGGGGAATGGGGGGGCGGTGAGCAGCGACCACCCATGGGTGTCACTTGCAGCATTGGCGGTGCTTTTTGTAGGGGGTGCACTTACACCCGTGTGCAAGAAAGGGTGAAGTTTATGATTTATTTTCACCCCAAATTTCTTCCAATGTTGCATTATTACAAACTTATTTATTTAGGATAAAACTTTTAAATGTGCCCTTAATGCATGTTTGATATATTTGTATTTTCTTTGAGTGAGTGTTAGATGCTGACCCAAGATGGTAATTTTGTAACATGTACCAGTTTAGAAGAAAATAAGGTTCGGCTGTATTCTCTGGAACACGCATAACCCTTATCATACACATTTCATAGTAGGAGTCAGCACTTTCAGGTTTGAAAGCAAATGCACAAGTAGTACTTGCTGTTTCAAGACCAGGTCCTCAGCTGTTCTCCCAAAGTTCCATGGGAGTCAAATGGGAAAAGGCCAGTTTTACACCAGCTCACAGCTCTTTTGTTCCAAGGTATACCCATCACAAGAAACAACGTCCCTTGCAGCTGGCAGCAAAAACTGAACAGGCATCTAGTCCCTCTCACAAGACAATCACACTGGTAGGATTTGGGGATACTCTGCCATATGAAGACATAGATATAACCACTTTCTAGTACTCAGTCCAAAGCCAAATCACCAGCACTTAAAAGGCATTTAACTTTTTTCTGCTAACACTACTGTAATCGTTGTACAGTATGTACCTTAAATTGTTGTGTGGCAGGGTCCAGTGGGTATTCAATGAGGTATGGATGGTTACAGCATTTTCTCAGTAACATCATAACATTCTGCATCTTAAGGTTAATTTCTGAATCCATGGGAATGCTCATTTCTATCACTGGCCTTGCAAAAACATATAATCTTATTAGTATAACAAGATGTCAATGCACTACAAGTATAGTACAGTTTAACTGATCACTCAAGATTTTCAGAATTAGTAAAGCAGTGACTAGGAAGGAAAGCCAATGTATCATGGCATATATTTTCCATCTATCTTGACATCTGTTTTGCCATTTAGTTTCAAATCTACTACAAAGTTCAATTGTAGACATATGGAAGATATTCAAAAGAACTCTTTTGTTTCTAAATAGGCACCTCTCTTTTTCTACTTCCTCCTGCATTTTGCTGATCAGTTTTTCCAGATCATCAGGTATTGTTTCATCTATTTCACGATAACTAATGGATTTTCGACTCTGGCGTTTTGGTCGGCCTGCAGGACTCAACTCAACCACTTCTTTCTGTAGAAAATGATACAAATAGTGATAGGAAGCTACTGTTGATCACAGAGGAAAAAAAGGCGTCTTAGATTTGACCCAGAACCCTCAATATACATGCTGTTAGTGAAAACACTGTAAGCAATATACCATTTTGTAGCATTTACAGTTTAAAAAGTTAACCATCTTTAATCCTTGACCTAAAAAGTTATCGTTGGAAGTCTTCCTATCTAAAATCTATTAAGGGTAGTAAACTAGAAAACACCATAAGAATTACAAATTTGTAAAACTGCCCTTTCTTTCTAGGTCCTTAGCTTTATGTTTTTTAGATCTGCTGTGTTTTGTACTTTTTAAAGAAATGCACATGTATCCACTGCCCTAAAGCTTATGACACCATTTTTACCAACACTTGAAGTAAAAGGAGGGACAGTTAACCATCATATACAAAAATACCATTCTGTTTGTTTTGCGCTACAACTAGCCAGTAAGAACATGCTCTTTAAATTTATGTTGACACATACGTTTAACTCTGTTCTCACTGAAGTTAGCAGCCATACATTTTCATTGACGACAACACCACCACCACCGACTTCTGCTTAATTACAGTTGCTCTGGCTAATAACAAGCAAATAGTGTTTTCAGTATTACAACTGCAGGACGAAAGCTATGGTAGTTGCATTCATGAACCATTAAATGTATAAAACCTGTACTTCCTGTTAAGTCCTTATTAGTGGATACCTCATTGTTCCCAAGCAGTTTTCTAATGGTCCGGTTTACTATAGCCTTATAGAAGGTTTCTTGCTTCTTTGTCAATGGCGCATACACCACAACTTCTCGTTTAGGAGGGACCTCAAGAGCTACATCAGATTTCAGTCTTCTCAATAAGAAGGGTGTCAAAATCTAGAATTTAAACAAAAAGATATCACAGTCTCTAAAGAAGTGAGCATAAAATTTTAAGCTGGCACTGCAGTTTCATGATTTCAATAGAACAGTGACAATTTGTTTGATGTAGAGTTAATTCACCCCTTAAGTCCTACGTTATAAGCTACAGAAAGCTTGGGAAAGGGAGTGCCTTCCAGTATTTAGAATACATTATGTCAATAGTGTTAAAATCTCTGGAGGCTGAATGTGGTCTCATGCACCAGTGTGGGGGCCAAGCAGTGGCTGGATACAGCACGTGGAGTCCACACCCACAGACTAACTCTGTGCACTAGCCTCATACTAGAACTGGCCTGAGGACCACCCTGCCCCACTCGTTTAACCTGCAGGGACAGACGGTGAACACCACCCACAGGATGCTAGTAAGGATTTAAAACATACATTTTTACAAGAGGTGAATATGTGCCATAGTCACTTTTACAAGCATCTTAAAACAAATTATTCTGCAAGTTTCACTCCCTACATCAAAGCAGTTCCCTGGCCTATGTGGACCTGATCCTAACACAATGACAAAGTAGCATCCTAACTACATTATCATCTTTGTCAGCTAAGAATAAGCATCTGTTCATTTACCACACAGCATATCTGGGAGATAAACATTACTCCCTTAGAGACTTAGAATAGGAAGAGAGCAGCAACTGTTTTCAAGCACTGTGCTGTTTTGTTTTATTGGTTTTTTTTTAAAGAAATGATACCATTTTAATAGCCGTTTGGTTTTACCTTTGAAGAAGGAATTAAACTAATGACAATCCTGAGGTAAGCAAAGACAGCTAGAATACCAGAACGTAGCTATAATAGTAGCAAACACATTATTTATGAAATATCAGAAGTAGCACTCCTATAAATCAAGTCATTTACAAAATGAAACAAATCCTAATGCTAGTAACCAAGTCAGCAAGGTAAACTAAAGACTTAATATATTAGAAAAGTATTAAAAGACATGGAAATTAATTAGTTTTCATTTCCTGAACTCTCTGCTCATGTCAGAAGATAAAACAAAAATATTATTAAGAGATGCATCACTCATGCAACTTTCTAATATTAAAAAGGTTCAACAAGTAATGAAAGTACAAGTGTTAAGGTTTTAAAACCAACAAACAAGTCTGGCCTTTATATTAACTGTCAAGAATAAATCTATTCCAATACTTTGTCAATGGAGTCTAAGCATACTCAGTATTAATGGTGCAGTAAAACTTTAGAATGAGTCCCAAATATCAGTGAGAACAATTTTAAATTAAAGACCTGATGCAGCATATGTAAGATGTTCTGCTCCCTTTCTTTAGCAACAATATCTTCAGCTGTTTCCGTAATGCTTGTAATATCAAACCAGGATTCAAAGCTATAGAAAGAGAGAGAGAGAGAGAGAAACAAGCAGTTATTCTAAGGGTGGGCAAAATATAGCTCACAGGATGGACCTGGCCTGCCAAATGATTCTAAATGGTATGCAGCTGCTCTTCTGAAGTACCTGGCCTGTGGCTAACCTGGCTTTCAGCACCTCTTTTCTTTCTCTGCCCTGTGCCATAACTGGCTGCAGTAGTAGCAGCAGCTGCCACTCCCTTCCCTGCCTGTCCTGTCTTATGTATGCTTCAAGGAAGGGGGCACTGAGCTCCTGACCAGGCTTTTGCCTGGTGAGGCTGTCTCTACACAGTTCTGACCCTGTGGCCTTTCACAGACCAGACAGCCTTGACCCCAGCAAGTCAATGCTCAGGTAAGGTTCTCCCTACTGGTGGGGGGCAGTGTGCAGCAGGAAGAGGGCCAGGAGCCACAAGTTATCTAGGTCCTTCCAGGCCAGTGTCTGGTACGGACATAGGCACTGCTAATGCAGTGCTGTGGTGTCTTCCCTCATGGCATTTTGGGCCATGACATTTGGGCAGAGCTGGGAGCAGCTGGCATGGCTTCCGCCTGACCCCAAGTCCCCAGCGGCCACATCTGGGAAGAGCTGCACCAGGCATGAGCCGAGTCAGCTGCACCCTGCGGCCAAAAGCGTCATGCGGGAACACAGTGCCGCACCAGCCTCGCCTGGCTCCGTTGCATGCCAGGGACTTGGGGCTGGCGGAGTGGGGGGGGGGAGGGGGGGAGAAAAAGAAAGAAACAGTTCAGCACCAACTTAGCTAGGCCTAGATACACCATGGCTCCTAGCCCCCCTTCCCCTCCTCTGTGCCACACCGTATTCTTGGTGCCACACTGTATTTCTGTGTTTGGTGAGCCATTGTGGGGAGGGGTGGACCCAGCCCAAGACAGCTCACCCAAACTCTAAGCGGCCCTCCAGCTCAAATAACTGTCCCCTGCCCCCCCGAGTTATTCCATATGCATTATTCTTTATTACTAAAACCAGTCTCAACACCAAATATAGGGTTATGCTTGAAAAGCACCACAAGTATGAAAAATGCCTTTACAACAAGTAAAATTAAAAAGAACATTATTTTCATCACAGAACTATGATGTATAGAAGATCTGACAACCATGTACCTCAAATACATGTGTTAATTAAAATACTTGGTGTACTGTATTATTGCTTCTGAACTATTAGACTGTGGCCTACCTTTTCAAATCATCAAACACATCTGGGAGCAGGAAGTTAAGCAGAGACCAAAGCTCTGCCAAGTTGTTTTGCAAGGGAGTACCAGTTAACAGAAGTTTATTGTCAGCATTAAACCGTTTTAATTCCCTGATAAGACGGCAGTTCATGTTTTTAATCCTATGACCTTCATCCACTATCAGGTACTTCCAGAAGCAATGCTACAAAAGAAAAGAAAAGGTCACCTACTACTTCAGAAAACGTGATCTTCACTATAAAGTAAATGCTGAATAAGTAGTACTACTTAATAAAAGCAGCCAGAGACCACCCTTTGTAAAGTATCTCTCTCAGCTAATACTGCATGACACCCTCAAAAAAAAAAATCGCATAGCACCTCTGGGTGCCACGGCTGCCAAGTTGAGAACTGTAGATTTAGACTAACAATGCAATTGCTGTCAGTCCTGGGTATGACCATAAACTCCATCTGACTGAAGGGTTTGGTGGCTACATGGTGGGACTACTCATGGTGTAGTAGTTCCTATATACTTCATAGACATTTGGGCTGGAAGGGACCCTAGAGGATCATCGAGTCCAGCCCCCTGCCCCAGGGGCAGGAAGTCAGCAGGGATCATAGGATCTCAGCAAGATAAGCATCCAAATGTGTCTTGAAGGCATTCAAAGTGGGTGCTTGAACCGCTTCTGGTGGCAGTCTATTCCAAAACTTGGGGGCTCTAACAGTGAAGTTCTTTCTTATGTCCAGCCTGAATTGGTCATGGCGGAGTTTGTGACCGTTCGATCCTGTCATCCCTTTGGGCACTCTGGCGAACAGACGTTCCCCCAGATCCTGATGAGCATCCCAGTAAATTTATAGGTGGCCAGCAGCTTCACTCCAGACTGCACTTTTCCAGGCTGAAGAGCCCCATGGCTCTCAGCCTCTCATCATAAGGTCTGTTTTCCTGACCTATGATCATGTGCATGACTCTCCTCTGCATCCTCTTAAGCTTCTCCACATCCTTTTTGAATTGTGGAACCCAAAACCAGACGCAGTACTCCAGCTACGGCCTCACCAAAGCCAAGTACAACAGGAGAATGATATCCTTGGACAGCCCACAATGTTGCAACCTCCATAGTAAGGCGAGTATAGGGAGCCACAGTGATAAAATTATTTCCAGGAATGAAGTTGGGGCAGAGGAAGGGAGAGAGAAAGGTTTTGCCTACATCCAAAGTCTAGAAACTTTTTCTATGCGAAGTTCAGTGCCTCCATACTTTGAAATGGAGATCTGAAATTTGATGTGGGGTGGCCTTTATGGCACATGTCCTCCTCTCTTACGCACTAGAAATTTTTAGCTCAATTTACCGACGATACTACAGGCAGTCCTCGACCTACAAAGTTTTGAGTTACAACGTTTTGCACGTTTCAAGTTACGTTTATAAATTGACACCATTTCAGCTTTATGACACCAGTTTTGACTTACAATGCTTGATCCGATGCAACACCACACCAGCGAATAAGTTTGCTGTGTTGCTCATCTCCCTGGAGGACATCTGTCCAAACCTGCTTGGACACTTTCTTTAAGAAAGCAGACAAGACTCCAGAAATCTTGCAGCCAAGACTCCTGGGATGACTCCAGCCAAGAACCCTTCAAGAGTCCAACTCTTCAAAAGTCTAGCAAAGACACCTCAAAGAAGTCCTTCCAAATCAATATCATTGCTATTTACAATATAAATACATTAATTTAACTATATTACTCATCTATAGTTGATCAAGTACAAAATTCTGGGGTATCTTTGGTGAAAAAAGGGCATCAGGCCTTGGTTCAGGGACCAACCCCCCATTTATAACATTGTTTCTTATGAGAAAATTGGTTCCGAGTTGCAATGTTTTGACTTAAGACATGGTTTTCAGGAACCAATTGTGTTGTAAGTCCGAGGACTGCCTGTATCTGCACTGGCCATGCAACCTACATGGGAGAGCTGGGCAGAACTTCCCAGCCACTGCAGTTTCTAGATACACTGTGCCATTTCAGATCTGACACTAAAGAATGGGGCTTCTCTCTCCTGTGTTCTAATTACCTCAGCTTCCTCTATGTTGTTTGGGCTGGGTAATCAAATTTAGAGGTGACAAGGTCTAGACCCTACAACCAGTGTGGGAAATGGAGCAACGGGAAAGCCTAGAAATATGTGGATAAAAACTGGGTCAAGAAACTGGTAGGTGGGGGGAAGAGACACTAAGTCTGCACAAGATACCAGGGAGGATAAGAGAGCAGACAAAGAGCTTTGATGGGGTGAAGGGCTAGGAACTGGCCTGGGAGAGGAGAGAGAGCTTGGAGGCAGTATAATGAATTCAAAATAGGACCATCTGGAAGTAGAGAATGGGTATAAAACAAAGAGCTAGCAGTCAGGAAGAAAAAGGACTGTGATAGATTTGAAGGGAAAGGGCAGAAGAGTATCTACAAGAACATGCAATCTTCCAAAGGTTGGCATGAAAACCAAGGATTCCTGGTCATCCCCTGCAGCACAGCATCTCAACCCCTCTAACTTTGGTCTGCAGAAGACAAACGCCTGCTATGGCAATAGTTTTCAAACTAGGTCATCACGGGTTCCACAAAGATATTGGGGTTAATGGTCAAGCAGGTTGGGAGGTGGTGTGCTACCTTTGTCACCCCGGGTCACCTAACTCTATCAGGTTAGACAGGCAGCAGAGCCAAGAACAGGTTTGACAGCAGAAGCAGTAATATGAAAGGGTTCCGTGACTTTACAAAGTTTGAAAACCACCGTGTTACAGCTGTCATTTCTTGTGTTAGATCAAGAGACAGAAGGTTCCTATTCTGCTGATGAATACAACAATGCTGGATGATGGAAATTGGTTTTCCCCCCTCTAAGAAATGATGCACAAAAAATTATGTTGTATGTTAGTTTTCTGAATTCAGGTCCTGGGGTCTGTGTTGAAATGGAAGCCACACTTGGAATGTATGAAATGGTTTATGTTGTTACATACTCTGAAACAGTCAGGCCATGAACCATGTAGCCTGAATTAGTGGATGCTTGTCTCTGTGCTTTTTATTTCTCCATCTGTAAAATGGAGATAGTTCTCTTTTTATTTCACACAGATGTTGTGAATATAATTTATTAAGTTAGCAAAAGTAGTGCACTGACATTGTTAATTTTCTCCCAGACTATTTCATCTTTAGAGCAGGGATTGAAAAGTCCTAGTTAAATAAGGCCCAAGGCCAATTATCAACCAATAAAGGGGGGTGGGGGGAGAGGAGAGGGAAAATACTGAATGGCTGCTCAGTAACTGCACAGAGTAGGGAGTATTTTATATTTTTCATGCACAAAATTAGCACTTAAGGTCTAAATATGTGATCGCTATGTATACATAAGTGGCCAAATCAAGGTTGCACAAGCTATCCTAATTCTCTAACTCCTGAGCAGCTGATCCTCAAAGCTGTGTTCTTTAACCATTTTTTGTGCCTTATTTATAAGCCATCACAAACTGATACTAAATTTAAATTTTATCCAGTTGGCTATAGAAGGCTACCCTGCACCAGAAACACATCTAGACTATAGCATGAAACCTGTCCAAAGGACAACTGTTATTAAGTGACTACTTTAGAAAGGCTAGGTGTGTTAAGTAAAAAAGCTGGTGGATTAAACACTAAGGGAGAGGTGCACTTCCAGATGGGTTTACCATATTCCTTGTTTGTTTTCTTTTTTTGTCTGTCAATTTTCCTGCCATTTCTCCAAAATCCCTCTCAATAATGCATCCTATTTTAAGAACTTACTTAACTATTCAAGCTAGGCCTCAAGCCACTGAAAAAAAAAAAACAAACACGTGAAAACATACCTATTCCTACTTTGGGACAACTTCTTGGTAGATAGTGTATGTGAAGATTTCAGTGGAACAGAACACATGGCTTTAAATGATTAGTCATGAGGCCCTCCACCCTGTCAAATGTTTGAAAAAAAGATGAGAGTACCTGCAAGGCATTTCTGTCTCTCATGGCTATTTCAAATGAAGTAATGACCACAGGATGGATCTGCAGTGATCCTTGTTGCCTGTGAATTTTGTGAACCAATTTGCGACGTTCCTGCTGGGCTCCATGGTACAGCATTGTGGGAATCTAATATAAATCAGATTTGAACATTGAATCCATTTTACAATTACATCTAAGAGAAGGTAGCACAGACACTTAATACTGTGAAGTTATACATAAAACTACCAAATAAAGCACTTTTAAATTTCTATTAATATGAAACAATTGAAACATTTTCTACAATCACATTAAGAATCGTCCTCACGCTTTTAGAAGACTGGCTAGGAACATGAAATAATTTACTCTTCTGAAACACAAAATGACTTCATTTTTTACCTCTGGAGCGAACCTCTTGAATTCAGACATCCAGTTAGGAAGTGTAGACAGGGGACCACATACTAAGAATGGTCCAGGAACTCCTCTCTCTACCATCAGTGCTATTGTTGCTATGCACTGAATAGTTTTTCCTAATCCCATTTCATCAGCCAAAATGCCATTAATGCCATTTTCCCAAAGCATCTACATATATAGAAAGAAACATTTTTACATTAGTATATATAACACTTGTGACTGAATTCACAATTCAGTTTTTGCTAGCAATTTTTCCACATCCACATACCTTGCAAAATTGTATAAGGTCTTTTCCTTGCCTACATTAAATAGAAACAATACATAGGAATGTACTAACTGCATAATCACGTGCACACACAGTGTCAGTTTTGAGTCCATTCAGCCATGTGAAAGTTTAAAAACCTGGACAAGTTAGATATTTGCTTGTACTTAACTGAAAACCCAGTCCAATTTATCTGGTAGTTTTTTGTTGACATTTCTCAGGCTTGTTCCTAAACTCAGAAGTAAAGCTTTGGTATAATTCTCTTTGGCCATATCTATGCATGCACCTAACTGTGGAGTAGTTTAATTAGCTGCACAGTAAAGCAGCTAATTAGACTACTACACCAGCTACACATTCCATGCTATTAGGCCATAGTAATCTAATTAACTCTGTAATAAAATAGTGCTGGCAGGGACAGTACTATCTTACAGTAGAGTAATTAACTGTGATTAAACGCAAGTGTAAACTGCACCTCATCAGCCCAGCCAGCCAGGAGCAGACAGGTGCCTAGCCATATAGCTCTGCACTTTCAGCACCCTTGTGCCCCAGCCAGTTGCTCTGCTGCCTGCCACCGCCAGCTGGAACCCAGGGCTAGGTGGCCCTGGTGTAAGCTGCTCCACCCTGGCTCAAATAGCTGCTGTCCCATGTGCCGGTGTAGCTATGCACCCAAGAGTAGTTTACTCCAGCTCAAACTGCTCCAGGGTTTATTACTTCAAATTAATTCATATGTAAATGCATCCTTTGGGTACTTTTGACCTCACCAAGCAGAACACGTTTCATGCTCCAACCACTTAGAAATTTTTAATATTGAAAAAATAAAAAAAATTAAAATTGCACTTAGACTAGCTCCAGGATGACTACTTCAAAGCACACTCAGAAAAAGCAGAGAGGAGTACAGATGGTTAAAAAAAAAAAAAAATATCAGCACACAAGTAGGAGTCTGCCAAAGAAGCAAGACTTTTTACCTAACTTCAACTGCCTGCTTTCACCCCACTAAAGCCAGTAAGTTGATTTTGGTTAAAAATTAACTAGCAAAAGATAACCCATGCTTGAATCCTTTAATTTCCCTTTGAAACTGTTCACACCCTCCTTTTAATAACCTTTGAACCTGCTTCCTGTATATCAATTTCCCCCTTGTGTTAGGAAGCCAAGTCTGATTCTGTCCCAAAAAAAAATGTATGGCTACATTATGAGCTCTTTCTTGGTATATTATAACCCAAGCCAGTGATTCTCAACCAGGGTGATGGGAACGCTGGGGTGCCACAAGATCCTTTGAAGGGTGCCATAGGAAGTGTGAAGAGATAAACAAAGTATGAGGAGATAATCAGGTAAGAGGCAGGCTCATGCTTTAAGTGTGAAGAAGTAAGCAGACTGGTTTGTGTTTATGCTGACATGACGGTCTACATTAGGGGTATGAGGAGCTGTGTTCTCCAGTGCCTGACCAGCGTTAACTACCTGCAGAAATCCTTGAGACAGACAGAGTCCTATGACTGGGGACACAGGAAAGCGATATCACCACGAGAGAACAAAGGATGAGCAAGATAAATACGAGGATGTTGTTACTGCTAATACAGCTTGTAGATATGGAACTATTTTGGTGCATCTGTATATAGAGCAGATATTTTGCTCTGAAGGCCTTTCTACTCACAAAGAACGAACCTTATCTCCTTAATAGTAGCCTATCAGCTTATATTTAGGGATCCTTAACAGACCATTCCAGGGTAAGTAGAGTAATGTCTCCAGTTCAGTGGTTCTCAACCTTTTGACTCAAAGCACTCCTCCTTAACTTGAGAACTAAGTGGCATCCTATTTCAAGAAATGACATTTCTTACAGTGTTTACCTCCTTACAGATGGGTCAGGCAGTGGGAGTAGAGGAACAACTATACGAGGGAAAGCCTGAGTCTGCCCTTATCTGCTCATCTACAAACTCTTTGAGGATCTCACATGCCCCAGCGTACCCCCACATCTGACTGAGAATAACCGCTCTAGCTCATTCATGCCATATGTCAAGACCACTGTTTCTCAAACTTCTCAGACTCAAGGTACACCGTGGAAAGTGAAAAATCCCAACTCTCTTTCTGACTGAAGAAAAATACAACAATTCTTCTGTTACAAAGAACTCAGAACAACCATACCAGGTCAGAGTGTTTTTTTGACACCATGGCTTCCTAATTGAAATCTCTGGGTTTATCATGTTAATCTCATGTAGGAGTTGGTACACTTAACAGTGCTAATATTGCATGGCTCATATAAAAGCAGCTCATAGCATCACAGGGTGTCATGTGATAAAATCCATTTTCCTCCGTTACTAAGACATCTAGCACTTTACTTCTATTTTCAATAGAACATATTTAAAGAAGGCTTTTGACTCACTATCATTAAATACAAATTCGCAGAAAGAGGAAATACAGGTGTTTAAAGCTGAGTTGGGCCTTAACGGTCGCAAGGTTTCTGTATTTGGGGAGATAACAGTAGAGGAGTACCACCACAGGAGTTGCATTCAGAAGGACCTGAAAGGGGACAGATTAATAAATACTCCCATAATAGTACGGTGACCACCTGACCCCGGTTTGGCTGAGATAGTCCCACATTTCAGAGGCTGTTCTGGTGTCCTGGCTGTTCGTGAGAATTAAAGAAGTCCCAGATTTGTGCCACCCTGCCCACAAGTGCCTGGCCTGGCTCCTCTGAGCAGGAGCTGAAGGTCAGGGATGAGCTGGGCTGAGCCTGGATCCCCACCCTTGGAAGGATTAGTTGGGCTGGGGCACCTGTGGGGGGAGCAGTGCAGAGGCCTGTGGCTAAGCCCAATCCCCTGGGCACAGACACAGTGTGGTGCCACACTGCACCTTTCCCCTGCCAGCAGCCTCACATTCTGCAGCCACAGCCAAAGCCCAGGATGCAACTGGAATCCCAGGGCAGTAGCCACCAGGAGGAGGTGCCATGTGGCTGTGCAGCATGGGCTGGCAGAACCCAGGGGCACCATTCCCAGTCAGGTACAGCCTCTTTGTGTAAAGGGTGGAGTCCAGATGTGGGCCTCTGCACTGTCCTGCCCCACCCTTCTCTGCCATCAGGACTCCTGGAAGCCACAGGGTTGGGGCTTTTGTGCATGTCTATGAGAAGAGCAGGGTGCAAAGGCATGGTGGGGTGCACCTAACTCTCTGCTGCTGATCTGGGGAGATTAAATTGCTGGAGCCGCTGCTGTTGTTTGCTGGGAGCCTCTCCTGCCTTGCTGGAGGTAGGAGGCCACTGACAAGCCAGGATGTGCAGTGGAAGGAGACAGATGGTGGTAGTGGCTGGAAGGGGGCTGCATAGTCTGCTACTGCTCTAGGTAGGCAGGTTGGAAGGCAGCCTGCAGATCCCTACCTGCCAGCAGCATTTTTTTTCCCTAGGCAGGAAGACAGAGACAGGGACAGGAGGATGTCCAGTCACCAGATCCTGGCAGGGGATGGAAGCAGCAGATGGCAGTGCAGCTCTAAGATGGCAGAAGCCAGCCCAGTGAAGCTAGGGGTTGGGAGGCAGTGAAAACCTGGATCATGCTGGCTGCACAGACATGGGCTCCACCTAGTATCGCAGCCAGCACACTGAAGGGCTGGTTATACTGCAGGGGATGCATGCAGTACCCTCCCCCCTACCCCCCCCCCCCATCTCAGATTTCTTTACCTTGTCCCAGATTTCCCTAAAATTATTATTATGGTCACTCTGCATAACACAGACAAAGAAAATGAGCAACTGGAAGGGGGAAAATTCATGGAACAATGTATAAAGAAGTCTTTGTTACACAGTCAACACTCCACCTTTCCATTTAGGGGAAGAGTTGATAACACACATTATCACTACAGTAAGAGGCAGGAAGACTAGATTTGATGTTAGCACTGTTAAAAAACCCACCAAAAAAACCCCCATACCCCCAAACCCTAGAAGACTTAAAAACACTACACATCCAGACAGTTCCTCATGTGTCATTGCAAAACTAAAAGATGTCTGAGGCTGACAGTTTTTTAGAAATTCTTTACTGCCCTCTCTTTGCCACCAGTTTAAAAATATCAGTTCATACCCTGAGCCATTCCATGCCTTCAACTTGGTACCACCGCATAACACCACCAGTAAAAAGCTTTGGTTGTTGAAAGGGTACTGGCTGCCCACTGAATTTCCGTACTGGATCAAGGAAGTGCTTGGCATTGTGTCGCACAGCTTGAGATAGCCTATCTTTAATGACACTATTAGAGTCTCCATTCTTCTGTAGGTCTTCCGCACACAGTTTATGAGAAGAGGTTTCATCCTAGGGGGATGAGTTCAGAGAATGTTTTAAGTACAGACATAGCACAGTTTAGTTATCCCAGACCCTCTGTAAGCTGCTGAGATTTCTGGCAAATCTGCAGTCAATATTAGTGCTGCAGGTAAACAAATAAGCCTCCAGTCAAAGATAAAAGCAAAGATTTAGTTTGAGTGGAGGCGGTGGGGGGGTATAGCCCTGAGCCAATTTAATATTCATTGCTACATAGCTGATTCCCTTGCAAACTTGTATGCTACATATCTGTACTATCAGAAACTTAATTCATTTTTCTCAAAGATAAAAATTTGGGATTTCACTTTTGAAGGCCTAGGTTTAACATTCAGTTAATGTATGACTAAATGCCACATTTTAAAAACATTTAATAAAGTGGAGCCTAACTTTTTTGGTAGGCATACCACAATTTAAGCCGCACACCCCCTCCAAGTGTCATACGAATCCCATTGCCTTGCCTGATCTGATGCTTTGCACCACGATCCCTCCCTGACCTTCTGCTCTGCTTTCTGTTCCCTCTCCAATCTGCCACATATGGAGGCTACCCATACCACTTTTGGCATGTGTGCCATGGGTTTGCCACCCCAATCTAACAGATCAGGCAAATCTGTAGCAGGACAAGTTTACAAACATTATATCAAGCTCCTCATAACAGGTGCTGCATATGAAAATTGTGAAAGCTTGGACAATGTCTCTTGCAAAAAAATGCAATACAATGGCTGGGGCAAGACTGGATTGTGATAAACAAGACTGCCACAAGAATGTCAAATTCTGCTAATGGCTGCAAGCCATTAGGCATCAAGACAGTGGAGTGCTTATGCCACCCAATATCAGACCCATGCCATAAAATATTAAAAGTAATGTTTAAAAGTATTGGCAGAGACCTGGCCTGCTCCTCACATGTGTATCTAAGACAGCCAGTGAAGGCAAGGAAACTACATACGCATTTCAATTGACCTAGCAGCTAAAGAAAACAAAAGACTAAATATGCATCTCAAGAGAAACTCAAGAGTAACCAATGTCTCTAAGCATCCTGTTTACCCACTCAAGGCTCATCACATTTAACTGAAGTGGCTGCAAACAAGTCTTCACACCTAGACAGATCCAAAACAGGAGCCAGGCAATTTAACAACTGTAGGAAAAATGCTTCGAAGCTGTACAGTTCAACAGCATAGAAACAAGACAGAACTGCCACCAATGTGTGGACAGTCCAAGGTAGACCAAGAAGCCATTCTGCCACCCAGCCAACAAGCAAAGGAGCCACACTTTGAGGCTGTACAAGAACTGCTTCCTGCCCGCATTGGGTAAAGATCACTTTGCAGCTAAAGAGAATACAAAGACTAACAGCTCGTTTCATATTGGGAAAGTCTTTTTCTGTTATTTAGTTTTGTAGCTTATTAGTAGTTATTAAAACAAACCTTTCTGCTATTCATCAACTGATTGTTGTGTCAATTCTCAGAGCACTAGGTTTAAAAACCTGCTTCCTAAATCTATAACTGCGTTGCACTTAAAGTGCTTACTGCAACAAATACAATCAAGTCAGGTAAAAGTTAAGTAACAAAAATATCATAGCATTATTGTTCTTCCATTCCTGAAATTACATTTATCCTTTATAAAAAAGATGCAGATTTTTGCTTTTTTCTTTTCAGCTGAAATAAAGAGGTGTAATGTTTAAAGACATTCAAGCTCCAAGTTATTCAATTGTTGTCTATATCCTTAAATCTCTTATTGTATGCACTATAACAATACATGACTGTTATAAATACGTTTTCAGTAGCCAAATAAAAGACATTATATGTAGAACTGAATGATGGAAGCAGGGAAATGCAATAAGGAATCTTGAGAAATTAAAAGCATCTTGGCAGATAATTAAAGATACATATGTAAGTTGGCATAAAGTGCACTTATAAGGTGTGATCTGTGCAGACATACCTGATTTTCTACTTTGCTTTTTTTTGCCACTGACAAGATTTCCTAGAAATAAAAAGCAAATGGACAGTAAAGCATGCCTTGCTAGCCACCCTGAAGACTAATACTGCAATATGCACTTCTGTAGCATGTTTAATCCAAGAAACTGAAAAAACTTTAAATGAATTTCAGTACATCATAAAAGTAAATATTTCCATTTGTAGATAAGGGAATGGATACAGAAAATTTAAGTATGTTTAAAAGCTATACAGTCAGTCAATCCTGAGAATTCTTATCCAAAAGCAGCTGGATAGAAAGGAAAAGAACATCTTTCATTCCAATTTAAGGATTGCTCATTTTTAACAAATTATATGTAGTTATGCTAGATAGCATAAAAAGAGAAATCACACACCAAATTCTAGCCTGCAGCTTCTCCAAAACTGCACTTGACAATTTACTGTTAATTAAGGAATTATATTGTATTTATTATTCATGGATGAGGCAGATTCTGGCCTTTTCTCTCTTAAAACATGGGGGGGGGGGATGAGCATCCCTCATGTGCTTTACAGCTCTGCAGTAAAGCATCACCATCTACATGTGCACCAGTATTAGCGTGCAGTAAATTAACTAACTCTGCCATAAGATAGTACCATCAACGACAGTAATATCAGCAGGGATCTGGGTTCTCCGTTTCCCATGGAAAAACTGAGAAAATTCCAGATTTCCTGTTTTTAGCAGAGAAAATGCAGATTCTTTCTTTTAGCAGAGAAACCCGTGGATTTTCCTGCTTTTGCAAAGAGTTCTGTGGGGTGTCCGAGTTCCAGCCTGCAAGAGCTGTTTGCAAAAGCATCAGGGAAAGCCCCAGCCCTGCCCTGAGGAGCAGGGCCTGAGGCATTTAGTTAGTTCCAAGTGTTGGGTCATGCTCCATTTCCTTCTAGAGCTTGTGAAGAGGTAAGTAGGGTTTGCAGGAACTGTGGGGCAGGGCTGTGGGGAACGATTCCCCCCCCGCGTGCAAACCCCCGATCCCTGCTGGAGTGCCCAGCTTCAAATTGATGAGGACTGGGGGTTTGCATGGGGTGGGGGGAAAATAACTGGTATGAAGCCAACCACTCTGGCAGGGATCAGGGGTTTGCAGCTGGCCAGAGCGCCCGGCTGCCTGTATGCGGAGCACTAGCAGCCCAACTGGGCTTGGGCCTTCATGTTTCATGTGTAGCCGGCCAGGCACTCTGGCCAGCTGCAAACCCCTGATCCCTGCTGGAGTAGTCAGCTTTATACTGGTGATCCCTCCCCAACCCCTCGTGAAAATCCCTGATCCGTGCCAGAGTGCCCAGCTTTATACTGGCAAGGACTAGGGTTTGCACAGGGTAGAAATCGCCAGTATAAAGCCAGGCACTCCGATAGGGATCGGGGTTTGCAGCTGGCTGGAATACCTGCCCAGCTACATGTTAGGCATGGAGGCAACAAGCTCAGTCGGGTTGCTACCACTCCACGTGCAGGCAGGTGGACACTCCAGTAGGAATTGGGGGTTTGCAGCTCGCCAGAGTGCCAGCTGCCTGCAAGTGTAACATGGAGGTGCCAGGCTGGGCAGGCTCCAGACCTCCACGTGCAGCTTCCTGCATTCCTACAGAATGCTACACATGGAGGTACAGAGGTTGCTCAGGTTGATGGCAGCAGCTCTCACACCACCCCCGCCACTGCTACCTGCCTACAAACACCATGCTCAAGCCCACCCCGCCACCCTTCCCCCCCACATCCAGTCAAATATTGTTATATTTAATTTACATATTTTTTAAGAAAGCAATTAATTTTGCTTAATGTTGAGTTTTGCTGCACACAGTTTTGAATGTCCTGTATAGCCAAGGGAATTATGTGCAGAAGAGGTCTCAGCTGTGGCCCCAGCCCCCTCCCACCCTGTGGGGCTGCCTGGGGACTTCTTCACAGCCTACTATCTCCCAGCCAGGGAGCCTTCCCCACGTCTTCCACCAGTTCACAACCGCTGCAAGCATGCCCTCTGTATCCTGCAGGGCTGGGGGGCACCATCAGGGTTGTGGGGGGGCATTTAATTTTAATCACGGATTGCGGGGGGGCGGTAAATCAGAGAATTTGCAAATTTTTAATCATAGAAAACCAGGATCCTTGAATATGAGAGATAGTACTATCAGGCTACTCTGCCCTGGCTCAAACTGCTGCTGTCCTGAGCGCACATGCACAGAGGAGCAGTTTGAGCTGTGTCAGAGTTTATCTGGCCAGATTAATTGAACATGTAGATGCACCCAGAATATCACGAACATTCCAGCTCAACACGAATATATTCTGAATATGCTGCATTACTTTCAAATACTGCTGTCCTGTGGTGAACTATATCACAATCTAATACTAATTTACAGAAAACAATTTTACATTTGCATTAAGCTAAAGAAAGTACTCTAGTAGTCAATCTATTACCTCTTTGGATATTACTTCTGAAATGTTATAGGTTCCATCTTCTCTTCCTCTTTTCTTTTTCATGGCTATTGAATGATATTACAGAGATCATAAAAGCTCAAAAACTATTGGTATACATTTTTTATCTAAAGAAAATTAAACATGGACAAAAACTCCAAAGTAAAAACAATTACCTGATTTCTCGTCTTTTCCATCAGTTAGATTTTGACCCTGGAAAATAAAAGTGGTTAAATCACTTTATGTATTTTTCTAATGTTATTTGGATAAATGAGAGCATTTAACTGTAATCAAAATTAGCCTGTTCACATTAGTATTTGTAACTACATTTGAAATTACATTTCAAAATAACACTATATATAAATATGTTGCTAAAAAAAAAAAATACTGCCTGTTTAACAAGCTCAAACTTACCAGTTAAACAGTTTTGAGTTAAGTTACAACCTACCAAAGGCTTTGTAGGAAGCACTATCCAGCAGCAGTGCAGAAAACTGTTCTAGTTAAAAATCACTCTATAATAATTTTCAGAGACGTTTCTATAAAGGCATCCATGCCAGATAACTAATCAGCCATTACTGAGTGCTAATGTTTAATTTTCATGGTACACCATGGGCATATTTGAATATGAAGCTAATAGCTGGAGCTGGGGGAAGGGAATCTACATTCTCCTACTAGCTGAATGTTAACTATAACACTTAATGGAAAAGGATTCTACCTACTGTGAAACACATTGTACACAATCGATATTGGGAAGTTTGTTATTTATGCCAATCCTTTCAAAACACACTATTAATGAATAGCTTTGTACAAAACAGCCAATATATCTTACTTTTGCAGTTTTTAGTAATGCTTCTCGCTTTTTTTCTAATTTCTCTTTCCTTTTCTGTTCCTAAAAAAACAAGCAAAAACAAAACACAAAGTTCTTATCTACACAGAACACCTGTAGTAACTTAAACCATTATAAGAATTCCAATGACATGCATCTGCATGAACAATACAGTCTGGGACTTGATTTACTTCTGCAGTTTCACACATTTCAAAATAGTGCCAAAACAAAATAGCTGAAAACACTCGGTGAAATAAGAGGAATTGTTCTGCACCTGTTTTCTGACAGCTTCATAAAATACCATCAGGGAGATAAAGCATTTCTGATATGTAGACTACTATAAAATAATGAAGCATATTAGTCATTAAGCTTATTTTACACAAGAGTAATAGCAGGGGGTTAATGAGCTCAAACTAGCTCAACAGGGTGCTCATCCAGCCTCCTCTTGAACACCTCCAACAATAGCAACTGTACCACCTCTGCTGGAAACGTGTTCCAGGTTCTAGTTACCCTTACGGAGAAGAATTTCTTCCTTATGAACAGTCTAAATCTTCCTTCTGTTAATTTGTGACCATTGGTCCTCATCCTCCCAAGAACTGCCTTCCTGAAGAGTTGCTCCCGCAGATATTGGTGCTCCCCCCGACATACTTGTAGGTGGCTATCAAGTCACCTCTCAGCCTCCTCTTAGTCAGACTGAACAAGCTTAGTTCCTGGAGTCTCTCCTCATAGGGCCTATCCTCCAGGCCCCTGATCATGCAAGTGACCCTTCTCTGAACCCTCTCGAACTTATCTGCATCCTTCTTGATGTGCAGTGCCCAAAACTGGGCACAGTGTAACAGCTGCAGTCTCACCAATGTTGAGCAGAGGGAGAAGCACCTCTGGATCTGTTGGCAACACACTCGGTGATGCACGCCAGACTTCTATTTGCCCTGCTGGCGATTTCTTCACACTGATGGCTCACATTCATCTTTTGGTCAATAGTGATCGCCAGGTCCCATTCAGATGCTGTGCCAGCCAGTGGGCTACCACTTATCTTACAGCTATGGTAAAGGTTCTTCCTATCCAGATGAGGTTCAACAGGGAAACATTCTGGGTTCTTCATCTAATTCTGATTAGCCCATATAGCTTCTGCTGATTTGCCTTCATCATATCATAACTCTTCCAATATTAGACTCTATCCTTTGTGAAGGGCAATTTAATTTAATTTTCACATGACAACATGTGATACCCTTGGGTACCTTTAGTTCCTACACCAGAGACTTGAAAAAAAAAAAAAAAAACCCACAAAGAAGAGCCCTGGAGTACCACATTTCCCAAAGCCCATTTTTACATGGGTTTAAGCAAGCATCAGAAGCCACCACAGCCTTATTTGTTCTAGATTTGCCTTTGAGGGGAAATTTTCATAAGAATCGGTAGTGCTGATAAAAATTAAACCACTAATCTCTCATTCTACTGCCTCACATCTACTCCTTAGCCTGCTCTACATAAAAAGAACAAACAAGATTCTTTAATTTATCTTTAAAATACCCACCTCCAGCTGCTGTTGTTCCATTTTGGTTAGCAAAAATTTTGAATAGATGTTGCTTTTCTCCAGCAAATGCTGAAGCCTCTTGTAGCGCATTTCACTAGAGTCTCTGTCCCAGGACATTCGGGCCTATAAATACAGAAGGAATTAAAGTATTTAGTTCTTCAGCTTTTACTGTTCTTGAAGTTAATAAATATCATTCTATTCATCCCATAAAATACCCTTGTACTGTACGTATTGAGATACCTTCCCCCAATAATCATACGCAAAAGATTTATGAACACAACATATTCCTCCCACAAATAGTCAAATGATCTGCTTTTGTGTTTATTTCTTTGCCACGTGAATGACAGTTCTGCAATGGTACATACTATAATAGATATTATTCATTATATTAATGTAACAGCATGCGAGAGAGTTTGCTGAATGTGAACTAAACCTAAACGTTAGTCTCTGAAGTCAGATCTATAGCATAAGTTTACTTGAATTAATCTGGTGCTTGCCAACCTTGACAGCAAAATCTAAATCTACTGGCAGTTTTCAGTGTTCATGTTGTGATACCTACTAATACACGGAGGGTTTCTAGAGATAAAAGAGATAATCTGTTTTAACAACTTTTAGAATAACTCCTGTTCAACACCAACAAAACAAACTAATTCCTAGTGTGGATGAAGCCAAATGATTACTGGACAGGGTAATTAAAGATTATCATACATGCACTTGATAGTACTATCTTTAGTACCTTTGATAACAAAAGTTGATACTGGTACTCTGATATATAAAATGTGAGTAAAAGCTCACTAATAAGAGTTTGTGAATTCCTTTCCTAAGCCCAAAAAACCAGCAGTGTTTCTCAGCCAGGGTGCCCCAGCTTAGCACAATGTGGCATGCAGGAAGTTTTCTGCTAGAATAGCTATTAAACATTTGAAAGGGGATGATTTAGCATCTCTAAAGCAGCATGTTCCCCAGGGCAAGAAATGCAAAGGCTCGCGGTCCAAGTGCCTTACCTGAACAAAATCTTCAAAAGCCTCATTGAGTGAGGAAGGTAATGCTGATAGAAAAGTGCTAGAGCTAGATGGCAGGGCAGTGTAACTGAATGATAGAACAATAATTATTAGGAGAGAAAGGGAAGCTTGCTCATTTCTTTCAGACACAGTACCAGGATCCTGCTAATCTGTGGCAATCCTAATGTGACTGTCCCCTTGACATGACAGTGAGCACTGGAGGTGAACTAGATTAATCACTTAGAAAATGTTAGTCAATACATGAGAGAGGTTCTGAAACAAAGATGGAAGCAGTTCTATGAGCCAATGCAGCAAATTAGCAGACAGGATTGATTTCAAGAGCGGAAGTTTGTTTTAAACTATCTCTTTGTTGCTTCACCCATTTTCAAAGGTTCATCTACACATGTGTGTACAAGTCTTGTTTTTGCTATTTTACTGTTATATTCTTGCTGCCCTTGGTTGATCAATTTCACACAAAATGCACTTAAATGATGACAACCCCTTAAGTTGAGAGGTAACAATGGATAAAGCAGTTTCTGGAGTCTCAACCCTAGGCTATGATGTGGTAAAAAGGGTATGGGCAAAACTGTCTCATATCGAAGTATGCTATAAACAACTCTGGGCTAATTCTAGAGAAAAAGAATAAATAACAGGGGAGACAGAAGGGGGCAGGAATGCAGGCAACCTCTTCCCCCACCACCCAAATTGCCTGCATTTCATTTTCGCCAGGCATGGGAGACTAACTATGCAACCTATAGGAAGAACTGTCTAACCAGCCATGAGCGCACTTTTTTTTTTTTGGAACTATACCCCATTCTCACACAATCTCCATTAGTTTCTGCTTTCCTTGTTTCAGTTTTCTTTCCTTGCTAAATAGTACCTGAGCTCCTGAAGGCTTTGTATTTGTAAGGCCACCAGTACCAAGACTCCAGTTAGAATTAAGCTACTTTTTCAGCTAACTGCTATTGCTGACTTGTCGCTGGGCTAGAACACAGTTTCACTCCAAACAATTAGTGAATCTGAAGGATTTTCCCCTTGACTAATCAAGAAAAATGCAAGAAAGGGGAATAGGATGGTTAGATCCACAAAGAATTTTAAACCTTTGATTCACTCAGTTTGTCCAGAACAGACTTTTATTCTGTTCATCTATTTGCTCCTGTACCCCAAGCAAGATTTTCCTAACGCTTTGCTAATGCTAGAAAGATTTTGCTGTTTTTTTCATCAGATTTGCTGTCATACCACAGAATAGACAAGCAGAGCTTCTGTTAAGCTGCTGTACAAATCACTTGGCAGGGGGTGCACAGTTGTGACAAGCATTAAAGAAATAAGGCCTCATGAACATGTAGGTTCTTGCAGGTTGCTAATGGCCTGAATGTAATGACACAAGTAGGCCCCTCCCTTGCCTGCAAGGTACCAGTAAGCATGTAGGATAGAACAATGACTGTGAGAGAAAGGAATGCCAAAGAAACTGTATAGACATTTAAAATGAAATTAATAAGTCTATTACGTTTCTGGTATAAATTGGGAAAGCATTTAAAGCTTCTCTTTTCAATATTAGCCTTCAGATTGAAATACTGTATTTGCTCCACTACAGAAGTTGCCCTTCTTTTAAAAGTCTAAGAAGGCCACTCAGTTTTGACCAACCATAGCAACAGATAAATGTATTTTTCCAAGGTTGAAAGTTATATCCATACTCACACCCTGTGTTCAGATAAACTAGATTTAACTTCAAAACATCAAAACTAATGTACTCTATGGACAAGTATGCTTTCCTGTTTAAAAAAAAAGTTAAGAAAAAAAACCTAGCAAGTGAAATGGGTTAATTTTCTTCAAATTAATGCATAAATGAGCATACATAACACAAGTTCAGAACCTCCTACCCTCTACTATTATAAACCATCATTTTCCCTTGCTCCAAAAGGTAATGAGAAAGGAGGCCAGTTCCACTTGACTGTTTCTAATATCAAAGCTTGAATATATGCCACAAGAAGCAATAAAACATAAGGGTGTATAGCTCTGGAAAATCAGCTTTGAATTGATCCTGCATTATTACATGAGCAACATTTTCTGGTACTTGAACAACAGATTAGATTTAAAATCATACTAACATTTTCTCCAAATCTAAGTAATGAATACAGAAAACTGCATTTCCTCTCAATTTAAAGAAGTTTATGTTTACAAACAAGGTAATATTGATCTTGAATCAGCCTGTAAGACCAGTGTTAAACAGAGCAGTTAACCTTCCTAAACCATGTCAAGCTCTGTCAGCTTGACAAGTCCAAGTAAAAAATTGCATTACTAGAATAGAGTCATTTCACCCTCACCTCGCCCACACAAGTTGTAGAGCAGTTGAATTCTACAACAGTCAGAAGCTCCTTGGATCTCTGCTCAGGGAGCTGTGGAAGGTGACTGATTCAAAAAGGGACTGGACACATTCTTGGAAGAAAGGGACATAGATAGAGACTGAGCATGGGACTGAGAGGTCCGTCATAGGACATTCTGGTTTTCTGTACTCTGTCCTCTATTGATACGAGACCTGATGCCTTTATGCCCTTTATTTCTCTTCAAGAGAAAAACAGAGGACATAAAAAGGCATGAGTACCCAGTTTCATATCGCCAGAAGATAACTGGACTGTCCTCTACAACAATGGTCTCCAAAGTGGGGTGCACGCACCCCAGGGGGTGTGCAAGATGATCCACTGGGGTGCAGGAAGAAAATATTAGAACTTCTATTTCTATAAAAATACATATATTGGGGGTGCGTGCTCAAAAATTTTTTACTGATGGGGTACGCGATCAAAAAAGTTTGGAGACTTCTGCTCTATTATGATGGCTACCCTAGGTACAGCCTCAACCCTGGTTATACCCAGCTCACTATCTTTCAGCATCCACTCTCTGCCACAGTCCAACACCGTGTGCACCAATTCCTCCTCCTCCATGCTACCTATGAAAGGGAAGGTGGTGGCGGCATCCTCAGGCTGGCAGGCACCAAATGTCCAAGGAGTGGTTCGGATGGACCCTCCTGAGGACTTCCAGTGTCCTGGCTTCATTCCCTGCCAGCACCATGTTGAGGACCAGGACTCAGAAGGATTGCGGGTACCGGGTAGGCAGCTGGTTGCCCATCCAATGGGGCTGGCCACCTGCGACAAAGGACACTGAGCAAGATGGACCTGGCCATGACCCACTCAAGGGTAGCTCTTATACTAAGGATTCCTCTGAACTGATGCCAGCTCTTAACTAGCTGGAGTCGTGGCTCGCGGGTCCCAGCGGTGCCGCCCCCCGCTCACCTTCGCCAGCATCTGCCGCTCCTCCTCCGCGCCCGCGACCGCCAGCTGCTCCTCCTCCTGCAGCATGGCCGGCGTGATCACCGCCGCCGCCGCCTGCGCGCCCATCTCCGCTGGTAGCAGCTCTGCCGAGGAACGCACGGAGCTGAGCTGTGGCCGCCCCCCTCCCAGCGACATCCTCCCCCCAGCTCCCCCGCCTCCCCGGCGACAAGCCGCCCCCGCCCAGTCCCGGCGACATCCTCCCCCCCACCTCGCTCGCCCCCCCTGAGACAATTCGCCCCGCGTGGCCGGGCAGCGCTCACCGCCACTGCTCGGGCTGTTGTGAGCCGGCATTGCCCCACGCGCCGAGCAGAGGCCGTGAGGGGAGCGGGGCGGAGTGGACCCGTCCGGCGCTTCTCAGCTTCCCGCGCTGCCTTCCTACCACGCGCCGCGAAACCCTTGGATCTCACAAGAACCCGCCCCCAGCCTCCGCCCCCCAAAAACCGCGCGCTGCCCGAAACCCTGCGAGAGCGGGCACTGTCGCGAGAGCTTCCAACAGACAAGCGCGGAAGACGCAGCGTCACGTCCCACCCCCAGCGGGTAGAGTTGCCCATCCGGGGCCTCGTCCCGCACAACGCGCTTAACCCCTTGTGTGCCACGGGGGCCAGAGCGCTCGTTGTCTCAGTTATGTGCGGGGTGGCAGGGCAGGTCTGGGGCGGCGGTGGCAGCCCCCTTGCTCGAGAGAAACCTGACTCTGGGGCAGTTGCAGTGGGGCTTGAGGTAGAGTTGCGCACCCCCCTCCCCCAGGCAGGTGCAGTTGCACGCCTGTGGTTCCTGCTCCACCCAAACTTCAAACCCGGCCTTTCTAGGCAGGCAGCACTGAGGGAGACCATTGAGGCTAATCTCTCTTTGTTCCACACGTGTTCATGACACACTCTCCTTTTTAACGCAGGAAGACGACAAATTCAACACCCTGCCTGACATTGGACACCTTCAAGTAACCAGACAGCTTCAGCCATGATCTGCTCCTAATTTACCTTCTCACAGAGCAGCTTTTTACAAATGCACCTTTCCACTCAGGAGAAACCCCAACATTTCAGGTTTCTCCTCTGCAAGGTGAAGTTTCCTTTCTACCTGGGAGAACTCTTAACATCTTTGTTTGCTCCTTTGCCTGATGAAGGGCATCTGAGCCCAAAAGCTTGCAAAGAAAAATATGGTTTTTTTGTAACTATTTATTTGGTCTAATAAAAGATATCACCTCTGCCCCAAGAGTTTTGTCTGCCTATGCCATTAGACCAACAGGGCTACAACCAATCTCCTTTTAAATGGTCTTGATTTTCCACTATTCAAAATACCTGCAGTGTGACTTACCTGTTAGCCATTCCTGGCAGCATCCTTCTCCAGTTTCACAGCCCTGCAGCCTATTTTTGGCTTTAGCTACAAACCTTCTTTTAGGTGTGGTGACATTAATTCAGCTGAAGGCTAATTCAGGTGTGGAAATAACTGACAGTGAAGTGTTGGATGCACTGTTGAGATACGCAGGAAGGTTAGATCTTGTTTAACAAATCCAAATAAGAGATGGACATTTACTTGTAATGACAACAAGACTAATAAAATAATTTGTATTTTTGCCTAAATTGTTGAGTTGCTTAAACTTAATATATTACCTACCAAATCAGTACACAGTCCTATGAAGTTATATGCGTTTTCATTTTGATCTTAAACTGACTTATGTTGTGCTAGGGCCTTAGTATATTGGTAAAGCTTCTAGTTTCTCTTTAACTGGAGAACATGTGTTGTGTTATATATCATTGTGCAACCACACTGTCTATACCCACCTTTCTCAAAGTCCTAGCTGTGCCCGTGCACACGTGCACACACATAGCCCTCAGGCTGAATGTGTCCATTCAGACAGGACTTCCCGTTCAGCACTGTTACGTGCTGTGTCTTGCTCTCTGTAGGCACAGATGCTTCCTGGCTATGGGATGAGCAGTTGAAACAAAGGAATGCAGTAAAGCACAGCGATCGCGCTGGACTTTCATTTCTGTCATTGCATTGCATCTTGCACCCAGCCTGAGTCCCACAGTGACAGTGAGAGAGATGCCTGCTCTAAAACGTGTTGATTAAATGACTTTTCCGTGCTGCAAGCTGCTTTGTGGTGTAGAAATACCAGAGCTATCTTAGGTACCAGGAGCAATCTAGTGGTAGCATGGAGTTCCAGTGGACAAATTTACTCAGTTTCTGTATGGTACAAAGTCCTGCACTTAGATGGCATAATCCCATGCGCCTGGGGACTGGCTAAGCAGCAGCCATAGGCGACACGTGGGGGGGGAGGTGCCACCCCAAGACTGGCCCTTGCTAGCTGGGGAGTGGGGATGCTGAGTGAAGTGCCAGCTGGTGTCCCCCGAGATTGGTGCCTGGCAGCACAGAGAAGCGCCAGCAGCACTTCCGTTTTTTTTTCCACCAGTGCTGTGATCAGCCACTGGGGGGACTCCTCATTAGTGACTGGCCGCTGGGGGATGCCTCCCTCCCCTGCAGTTGGCGATCGGCTGCTGGTGCCCCCCCAAACTCTAGAGGCACCAGTCACCCATGGCAGCAGCTCTGTAGAAAAGGACCTGGGGGTTACAGTGAACAATTAGATGGATACCTGTCAGCAGTGTGCTGCTGTTGCCAAGAGAGCTAACAGCATACTGGGCTGTTTTAGTAGGAGCATTGCCAGCAAATCAAGGGAAGTAATTGTTCTGTTCTGTTCTGCACTGGTGAGGCCACATTTGGAGTACTATGTCCAGTTTTGGGCCCCCTATTACAGAAAGGATATGGAAAAGTTGGAGAGAGTCCAGCACAGAGCACTGAAAATGGCTAGGGAGCTGGATCACATGACCTATGGAGGAGACGCTGAGGGAATTAGGCTTATTTAGTCTGCAGAAGAGGAGCCTGGCAGGGTATTTGCTAGCAGCCTTTACCTACCTGAAGGGTGGTTCCAAAGAGGATGCAGCTAGACTGTTCTCAGTGGTGGCAGATGACAGAACAAGGAGAAGCGTTGCAACTGGGGAAGTTTATGTTGGATATTAGGAAAAAACTTTCTCACTAGGAGGATGGTGAAGCACTGGAATGGGTTGCCTAGAGAGGTGGTGGAATCTCCTTCCTTGGAGGTTTTTGAAGCCTGGCTTGACAAAGCCCCAGCTGGAATGTTCTAGTTGGGGATGGTCCTGCTTTGAGCAGGAGGTTGAACTAGATGACCTCCAGAGGTCCCTTCCAACCCTAATTTTCTATGACTGTATGATACCACAGCTAGATGCTCCTAGTACTCTTGGCAACTTATGTATCTACACTTGTGGTTCTCAACCTCCTCAGACTTCAGAAACACCTTGTTAGACTCAAGGTACCCCTTCAAAAATGCCAGCTCTTAACTCTCACTCATTTCTTGAGTGCAGAAAAATAAGAGAGCAATTCTTCTGTTGTAAAGGACTCAGATCACGTGGAATGTTTTTATTACTGTAGAATCCTATTTGAAATCTCTGCATTTATTTTGTGAACCATGTATATTCATTTACATACCTATCAGTGCTGATATTGAGCTGCACCATGCAGCACTCTTAACAAGATCTGGCACCCCAGGGTAAGAATCATTGCTGTACACTGTACCCTAGTGCACAGAGCAAATGTACCCATAATTAACTAGTTCTGCCAGTGTCAGGTTCTAATATATGGCAGAGTTGTTCTGATTCACTCCAGTAGAGGGCAGTGGAGCACTGATCATGCTAGCCGGATCATTGTTATGGTGGCTGACATTCTGTTTACCTAGAGTATGGCTTCTAGAAGAGTCCATATTTGAAATTTTCAAGATAGAAATCCTTTACCTTGTGTTAATTAGCACAAGCACCCCAAAATAACTCTTACTTTATCATACCCCTGAAAACAGGCGAACTAGAAATACTTACACTGGGCTAAAGATTTCTAGCACCTGATTGTCAAATAATGGGTACTGCCAAGCATTTCTACTATTTAAACTATTTAAACTTTTCTCATGCAAGAACCACTGGGATGGCTAATTATAGAAAGAGATGTACAAAAGAAAGAGGAATGACCAGTTGGGTCATAACTAAGGTGTCCTGTTCAGATGGATGGCACGGTTACCATTCCTTGAGGCCTGAAGGGCTGATTCTGGTTGTTGGAATATAGCTATGGAATGGTGGTAATGTTGCTTTGTCAGACATAGTTCAGAGGTTAGCATGAGAGATATTTGTCAGATATTTCCCTATCTCAATATTTTATAGAAAAAAAGATTTACAGGAATGACCATTAATGATCAACAAAGACATTCTGGTTGACTTTGATGCAACTGAATAGTTATTTTGGAGGCTGAGACCAATGTTTATATTTTCCATATGTAGTTATTCATATTAACATTGTTCATACACAATACATTATTCTGTAACATGTTACATCATGCCAGCTCACATCTGCAGTCCAACCCCATGCACCAGCCCCACTCTTGATCTGGCCCATGGTTCAACTCCGTGTCACTCATCTAGCCCGTAGGTTTGGAAGGCAGAGCACCACTGATCTATTGATTAAGGGATCCATGCTATAAATTCTTAATGGCAACTTGTCCAATTGGCAACTTTTCCCCTAAGATTATGACTCTAAGATGTAGCGATTTGCAGGTTTAGGCCTTCCAGTTGTAGGGACTGGGCTACTATGTAGTTTTCCATAAAATACTGCACAGAAATAAAAAGTTAAAATATATAATAATAACAATCATATTGCAACACATACCATGTAAGTACTTAACATTGTAGAGGTGGACACTAACAGGGGGAGCATGTGTCAACTTCATGTTCAATTCTTCAGGTAAGTGCATTTAATATATTGTCTTAGTACATGGGTAAAGCCTCCCTTTTGTGTCTGGCTCCAGGGACTAGTCTTCTATTAGGACTGTCTGCAATGTACAGTTACAGGAGCTTTTCTTTATCTCAGTAGGCAGGGATTTATCGTCTGTCAGATTTTCAAGCAGGCTCTGAAAGTCCTAAGTTCAATTCATGCAAACAACTGTGGTTGCTACATACATGAAATCACAGTGCCTTTTGTGTTATGGCAAAGCACCAAAGGAGACCTGGGTGGGAGGGGATGGCTTGGTCATTAGAGATCCTATCAAGTATAATATCCCACCTCTTGTGACCATTGCCACATATTTCAGAAGAAGATAAAGGCCTGTCATAACACACCTGGCTAATTAGCAGTCAAAACTTTCAGGGAGGGGTGAGCTTATGGGCAAGGATAAGAACAGGACAGCAAAAGAGACAGATAAAAGTCAGCACAAGGAGAATATTGCAAACAAAGACAGTTCTGTTCTCAGGTCAGGCAAATGGGTGCTGCTAAGGTACAGAAACCCTGGATCATTGTCTTTGAAGTTCACCTGTCAATCTTGTAAGTAACACCATGAGACTGCAAGTCATTTCACCATGCTAATTAGAAGCTGTTGCCCACTCTAGAACTGTTTTTTTCTGTTTAATCTACCCATAACCATAAAAGTTATGCATTGGACTAGTTGTCCTGTCTACTGAGTGGCCAAAGAGACAGCTGAACCATTGCTGCAGGATGGTTTTCTTGTCATCAGAAAGAGCAATACACAGAGTCAGCATATTCTTACTTTACATTGCTCATTCATCTTAAATGCACAGGGCTTCAGCATCTTGAACAAAGAGGGTCAAAGCAAAAAAGGTTACAAGATGATTTAGAACCCCTGGGTCAAATTCATCACTGGTGGAATTGCATTGAAATTCATGAAGTTTACTCCACTTACTCCCAGTCTGAATGTGGCCTTCTTTATATCAGAAGCTGTTAGATGCAACTGAAGTGCAGCCACCTCTGCAACAGTAATTTTCTCCTCAGCTATATATGTCTACTCTTTCTGTAGCTGGGTGTAGAACAAAGGAAGGATCATGCCCTCCCAGTTTGTGCAGTCACTACATTTCCCCAAGGATATTAAACTCAATGGGCTAGCAGGTTTGACTATATCTCCCCTAACTCAGAAGTAGGTATCCATAGAACCAGACAGATCAGTAGGAAATAATCCAAATGGTTGGTGGTCTTACAAGTTGACCTTGATTTGTAGCAGCACATTAAGTTTAAAGGAGGTTCATAGATCCAAAGATTCATAAATATTAGGGGCTGGAAGGGACCTTACAAGATCAGTGGGTCCTGCCCCCTGCACTTGGGCAGGAAAGACTGCTGGGATCAGATGACCCCAGCAACATGGGTGTCACAATGCTTTTTGAAGATTGCCAGGGTGGGTGACTTTACCACCTGTGGGGGAAGCCTGTTCCAAACCTTCGGTACTTGACTCGTAAAATAGTTTTTCCTTATGTCTAGCCTGAAACAATCCTCAATCAGCTTGTGCCCATTATTTCTTGTCCTCCCCTGGGGGTCCTTGGTGAACAGATGCTCGCCCAGGCCCTGATGTACACCCTTGATATACTTACAGGCTGCCACCAAGTCTCCTCTGAGTCTTCTCTTCTCCAGGCTGAACAGTCCCATGTCTTCCAGCCTCTCCTCATATGACATGGTCTCTAGGCCTCTAATCATGTGCGTCGCCCTCCCTTGGACCCTCTTGAGCTTCTTCACATCCTTCCTGAAGTACAGCCCCCAGAACTGGATGCAGAACTCCAGCTACATGCACACAAGAATACTAACTAACTGTGCAGTCCTGCATGGTGTTTTGGATAACAGTATGTAGCCTCTAGGCCTGAAATATTCAAGACAGATGCTGCTATTACTTGCTAATCAGTGAAGCTGGAATGTGTTTTATTTGAGTCTGTCTCATTTCATCAGCAAATGTAGAAAGTCCCTTTGCAGTGTTTGAGCTAGCGAAGTCAGAGCTGCTGTGCATTGGGAAGTGTTGGAAATGATTTAAAAGGTCTTTGCTGGTGGTTGAATTGGGGCATCTTTCAAATGACACAAGTATCACTGCTGTGTAAAGTTTGCTACAGGCAGTCCTCAGACTTACAACACAACTGGATCCTAAAAACTGCATCTTAAGTTGAAACATAACTTGGAACCAATTTTCCCATAGAAACAATGTTATAAATGGCAGATTAGCTCCTTTACCAGGATGGACACAGCTGCCTCCAGCAGGTAAGTCTGTTGTAGTGAGGGGGCAGATCGACACCCTGCAGTGAGGGAGGGATTGGGGCTGGGGCTGGGGCTGGGACAGGGGCTGGGGCAAATGGTGCCCAGCTGGGGTGGGGGGACATGGGGAGGGGGTGAGTGTCTCCCACCGCTGTGGGCTGCTGGTCCGGGAGCTGCTCATCTGGCAGCTCATCTAGCAGCTCTCACTGCTGCTTCTGTCGCTGGTGTGGGAGGGCACAGAGGGGGAGACACATGCCCCTGGATCTGCATGAGCCCCAGGGCAGGCAGGGGCGGGGCTGTGCCAAACTGCACTCCGGATGGAAGGCAGAAGGTGCTGAGTGTGGGAGCTATGCCCTCCTGCCACTTGCCCAGCCAGGGTGGGGTGGAGTCATTGCGTTGCCTATAGGCAAGCAACGCACAGCAGTCAGAGCCACCCCGGCCTCCCCATGCCTCCTGGATGAGGTGTGGCTTTCCCCCACCCTGCCCTGCCCTGCCCCACCGGGGCGGGGTAAGTGGCAGTGGCTGCAATGGCAAAGCATGGGGCGGGGAGAGTGTGCCCCCAGATAAGGGCGGGGTGGGTGGCGAAGCGGAGGCTGTAGGGGGGGGCTGCAGCCACCCTAAAATTCCCCATAGCCCCCACAGCCTGCCTGTAGCACAGCTTGATGCAGCCCTAGCTCTGGCCACCCTGTGCAGATTCAGGGGCACATACCTCACTCATGCCCTGATGCTGCTCGTCCTGGCTAGGTGAGCAGAAGGAGGACATAGCCCCCACTCCCAGCGCCTTCCACCACTAGCTCGGAGTGCAGCCCGACGCAGCCCTGGCCCTGCCCGCTCCACGCAGATCTGGGGGCACATGCTCCCTCAATGCCCTCCCAGACCAGGGGTGCGGAGCGGTGGAAGACTCCCTACCCCCTCCCCGCACCCCCTTCTCCCTGGGCAGCCCCTGTCCCAGCCCCAATCCCTCACTTACTGCAGGGGTGTTGATCTGTCCCCCCACAACACACTTACCAGCTGGCGGCAGCTGTGTCCAGCGTCATACAGTCGAAACCCTGTTTGAACCTCAAAACAGTGTCATAATTCACAAAGGTCGTAAGTGTTGTTTGTCATAACTTGATGAGTCGTAAGCTGAGGACTGCTTGCATTTGAGGACTGATCAATGTGCTGCCAGCTAATGACACAGTCTCACATCAGTGCACAGAAAAGGACAATCCCATTCAAACCTACTCTTACCTGATTCCTTTGTTTCTCTCTCATATAAGGCAGGCTAGGTTGGCACTTTAGGGTGTTTATACATGAGCTTCACAAGTGGTGGTGGGGGGGTACTTTAATTAGAGTGGTTCTGAAAGCCACTCAAATTAAAGTGTCTAGAGTATCTCATGTATCAGTGTCCCAGTGCTTAAAAATGGTGATGGGGGTGCTTTAATTAAATTTGTCAGACAAGCTTTAATTAGAGTGCCCCTGCTGCCATTTTTAAGTGCCACTACATGAGACATTGGATTCTACTGGAGCATGGTAATTACCACGGTCCAGCTAACTCAGTTAATCAAGCCTGCTTCAACTGCTGTAATTACATCATGTCAGAGCAGCCTCACTGCTTGTGTATAGGTGCCCTTAGAGACTAACTGGTTGTTACTCTACAGTCGCTGCTCTGCCTGGAGTATAGTGCAGACATACGGATCTAACTTTAAACCAGCTAGCTTGGATACAAGAAGCATCCTAGCTGCAGCAGTACAAAGTTCAGGGTAGGCTGGAAAACCTGCCTGAGAAGCTGGTTGAATACCGGAATAGTTAATCTGCATGGAGCTGTGTGCTTTCATGGCTAGACTGGTACCAGCCTTCAGGCTAGCTAGTTTGGAGCTGTCTACACTACACAGATGTGATCTGAGCATCAGACCTTCAGCTTTATATTATCCTTGGACTAAACCTTCTATCTTCCCTGTGATCTGCTCCTCATTCCACTCTTTTCCTTATGCCAGTCCTTCCTCTAAAACAGAGGTGGGCAATTATTTTGGGCAGAAGACCACTAAATGAGGTTTGGTGAGATGCCGAGGGTTGTATGGGTAGCCTCCCACCTTTGGCAAGTGCTCTGCCTCCTGACCGCCATCTTGGGACTGGAAATCTCACTTAACCCCTGACCTTTGCCACAAGAAGTCCATCCCTTTGCCCCCCCAGAAATACTCCTTTTGGGAGAAGGTGAGTTGCCATCTTAGAACCAGAAAAAAAACAAATCATACACTAAAAGTCAAACACCTACTATAACATATTTCAATTTTATTACAAAAAATATTTTTGTCATGATTTTTCTTTGTGTGCGCTATATAGAGGGGAATGCATATGATAACTCAAAAATAAATTCTTATGGTTTTATATTGTATTAGAGATATTGTTGGGGATGTGTGTGTATGGTGGGTGGGTGTGTATGTTGGGGTGCATGTTGGTGGGTGTGTGGGTGGGTATGGGGGGGAGTTTGCGAGGGGTGTGGCTGTGTGTGGGGGGACATAGGGTATATTGTGGGGTTGTGTGGTGTTTGTGGCATGTGGGTGTGTGGCTCTGGAACACACCGTCCTCTCCTGCAGGCAATGCAGGCAACACTGGAGGGGTGGTTTCTGGGGTGTGCCACCATGGTGCAGCAGTGGGTGGGTGGGTGGGGGTGCTGGTGGCTGGCTCTGGCTAGTACTGCACGTTGCAGTGAGACGCGCAGCCCACACTAGGCTGTATGTTTCCCCAGGCACTTCCTGCACTTGTGGGGCACAGGAGGGAAGCCCCAGGCACTGGAGCCACTGCTTTCCCCACCCCACTCCAGTGTGTGAGGCTTCCCTCTTGTGCCCCATGAGTGCAGGGACCACGTGGAGAAACAAACAACCTGGCGGGTGCTGTCCGCCTCACAGCGCTGGCCGGAGCCAGGCACCAGCACCGAGCAGAGGGCTCCCTGCTCCCCCTGCTGCTGCTGCCAGCCCCTGCTGCCTGCCAGGGCTGTGCGCCAATGTGGGGAGGTGGTTGTGAAAGGGGTCCCCAACCCCTCCTTCCTCACATCCATGCCCTGCCCACCTGAGCTCCACACTGCTGCCACACCCCTGGGCAAGGACTCTGCGCTGCAGCCAGCCCCACTCTCTGCAGTCCCACCCAGCTGCAGCCCTGCCCCCTCCCACAACTTCCCTACCTGCTGCTCAGAGGGAGCCCTCCCCTGTGCTAGCAGGGTCCATCCTTCTGCCCATGAGGGCAGGAACAAGGAATAATAGGATATGCTGGGGGCAGGTGTAGGCACCTCGCTCCCACCCTTGTGGGTGGAAGAGTTGAGCAGGGCACAATTTGTTGGGGGTTGTCGAGGGACTGGATGAAAGTGCCTGGTGGGCCAAATCTGGCCTGTGGGTTGTAATTTGCCCATCCCTGCTTTAAACTCACTTCTTCTGTAGAGCATTCACCATGACCAACAATACCTGAATCCATAACTTCTTATCCTATCTGCAAGGATAGATTTATATAAGACCGTTGTTTGAGGCGGGGTGCAGGGGGAGTGGGGTAGATGGAAGAAACCATCTCTTTACATATTTTGTACAGCTTGTGGCAAAAGAAGAGAGTCTTGTAGCTAAAGCAGAGGACTAGGAGTCAAGAGAAATGGGTGCTCCTGTCAACTTCATCTTTGACTTGGGGCAGATGATGTAATTATTAATTCTAAAGTGGCTTATGGAAAATGCTATCTAAACGGACATGGCAATTTACAGCCACATCTCAATAGCTGTAACTGGTAGGCAACACAAGGCTGCCTGACTGTTCCTGGTATACAGATCAATTCGTCAGTTCTTCAGCTCTTGTTGAATTTCCCTGCCTAAGTGGCCAGCAAGAGATTAAAGTTGTCAAGGGATAGGATTGATGGTATGGTGTTGTCTTCCAGCAGGTAAGCTGTTATCTCACAGACCTTGTGGAGTGTAAGCCTGGAGTCTGGGGGTCCCTTCATTCTTCTTTCAAAATGTGCTAATGAAAATGGTAAACAAAACTGATCAGTAAGTATAGGCAGATTTCAGCGTATTACTAGAATACTACACAAGTTGGACTTAAGCACCCTATTTACTTAAACTGAGTTAATTGCTCCAATGACCTCTTTTCTCACTCTGTTTAGATGTGGGCATTACTGTATTTGCTCATATACGGGAGAATGTGACCACCACATAAAAAATTTTTTGTCCAAACCCTTTTGATTGTCAAATACAGGCATACCTCGTTTTATTGCGCTTCGATTTATTGCGCTTTGCAGATATTGCGTTTTTTACAAATTGAAGGTTTGTGGCAACCCTGCATCGAGCAAGTCTATCGGCGCCATTTTTCCAACAGCATTTGCTCACTTCGTGTCTCTGTGTCACATTTTGGTAATTCTCACAATATTTCAACCTTCAGCAACCACCACCCTGATCAGTCAGCAGCCATCAACATCGAGGCAAGACCCTCCACCAGCAAAAAGATTATGACTCGCTGAAGGCTCAGATGATGGTTAGCATTTTTTAGCAATAAAGTATTTTTTAATTAAGGTATGTACATTGTTTTTTTAGACATAATGCTATTGCACACTTAATAGACTACAGTATAGTGTAAACATAACTTTTATGTGCACTGGGAAACCAAAAAATTTGTGTGACTCGCTTTATTGCGATATCCGCTTTATTGCGGTGGTCTGGAACCAAACCCACAATATCTCCGGGGTATGCCTGTAATTATATCAGAGATGAATTTACTGTGTTACGTTCAAGTTCCATGGTAACAAAATCACTTCCTGTCTCCTCTGACCATACTTATCTCTTTGCAATGATTTGTGACTGCATTTTCATTTACACAGACACCAGAATCTACTGTGCAGTATGGGGAACAGAACACGTCCTGATAACCTTCTGCTCCAGAACCACTGACTTCTATCACTTGAGATGAATAAGAACTGTCAGCAGTTTCAGAGGTTATAGCTCCTTTTTAGGCCATCCCAACAGGGCAAGATAGTTACAGACTTTGGAGCAGGTCTGATTTTATATAGCAGAAGAGTGCACTATGCCTGCACATGAACCACTACTCCTCAGTAGCAGTCATAATACACAACCAACAGAGGACTAATTTGTTCTTGAGCAGGCAAAATGGGTCACACATTAAATTCAATCAGGTGTTAATTTCCAATAAATCATTGGCTTCATACAAGCAGATACCCAAGTTCTAATAAAAACCAAACACATGCATCAGGAGCAATAAAATGAGTTACTTTTGGGTTCAAAACCAAGACTCTAACTTCAACCTTATTATCCAAACTAAAGGAGACTACGTGTAAATTCTCACGTTGGCGGTAACACTTGTAGCCATTCTTAGCCCAACCACCAGTACATGTGTAAATGGTGAACTGATAACAGCTTGATCCTTTCTAGGTTGGCCAAGGGCCTACTTATGTCTGTGCATTAGTTATACACCAAAATTGTATATACTCTAGTGGACAGAGCATTATGATCTAATTCCAGCTCTCAGATTCTTGGAACCTGATCCAAAACTAGGGCTGTGCAAAACGGAACTGTTTTGTTTTGATGGGACAGTGTTTCGTTTCAAGTTTATTTAGTTTCAGAGTTCTGTTCCGTTTCGTTTTGTCAAAACTGTTTCACTGTTTTGATGCTGTTTCAATGTTTTGCCCATAGACTATAATGGGGAAGCATGAAACTTCCTATAACTTTGTCATTTCTTGGCAGATTTGGATGAAAACAGTGGGGATGGTAGCCCATTCTGAGGGCATGAAGCTTGCCGAATTTCAAGGAGATAGATGCAGGGGTGTGTGGGAAATTGCACCTCAAATTCTTGGAAGCAAAACTTGTGTTACTTGTAAGTGTGAAGGCACAGGGGGGCAAAAACTACAGGGATGGCAGCCTCTGCTGAGGCCACAAAGCCTGCCAGGCTTCAAGGAGGATAGGTACAGGGGTTTCTGGGAAACTGCACCTCAAGCTGCTGACAAGCAGAACTCGTAACGTGTTACTGTGTGTGTGTGTTAAGGGGCAGCTGTTTTCCATCCCTCCCCCAGAGCACTGGGATTGGAAGGGACCTCAGGGAAGGATCACAGTCACTGGCCAGCTGCAGACGTCAATATCAGAGCAGTCCTTCCCCACTACCTCTCCTTAGTTTCTGTTTCCCTGTAAGCAAGCCCAGCTTTGAAACTTGATATGTTTTGAAGCTTTTGAAATGTTTTGACTGGCCTTGTTTTGTTTCAAGGCTGTTTTGAAGCCTTTTGTTTTGTTTCAAGTTTGCTGTTTCAAGCTCAAAACGAGTTGAAACAGCGTCAAAACAAAACACCCGGTGAAATTTTGTACAGCCTTATCCAAAACCCACTGAAGTCACTGAAACTTTCCCTATGAGCTTCAGATTCATCTTTTCTTTTGCACTGTGGGCAATACATCTTTTAAAATTATTGTCACCCTGCCGGTCCATGCAGCTGTTGAATTACATCAGCTTGTAAAGTCTTCTTGATGCCACTTCAAAATGGGGTTCAGGGGAAGGGACACAGCTGATAAACTCTGTAATAGAAAGCAGATCTACATATCCATGTCTCATCTTTCATTGAGAACATAGTGTTAGATATGTTGGTAGATTTGGGGGCCCAGAGGATCAGTTTTAACCTCAGTAAACACCTGTTCCTCAATTGCATTTGCATTCACTTTCAGGCCAATTTACACTACCCAGAGCAATACAAAGAGGCCTTAGAGTACATGTCCCCTCAGGATATAACCTCATTCTCTTACATAATTCATCTGTCTACAGATGGAAGGATAAACCTTTGTAACAGGATTTGACCACAACCATATTTCTAAATGTGACATTTTGTAGGGTAGTTAGGTTCACACAAATAAGCAGACCATAAAGGTGAGTGCCTATCTTGTTTGAAATGTAATTCCTTCTGATTCCACCCTAGCTAGTTTTTAGTGACTCCCAGGGATTTCAGTTCTACAGGAATGAGACACATTTACATCCAATGATGCAATTTGCAGATAACAGACCAGTATATTTATATCTGAATTCTCTAGTTTGCTAACTCCACGCTGTGTGACTGAGGCTGTGGTACAGAATGAGGCACAGCCCTCTGCAGCTGCACACTCCACTGTGTCTGAGCAGAGCTTGGGTGGGGTGAAGACTTCAGCTCAGAGCATTTATTTTATTAAAAAATATGTTCTGGTGAATGAAATATGCAACCCTCACCCTCACCTCAGTGCAAAGGCCCTCTGAATCCTGTGAATGGCATGCAAAAAAGCAAACCCCTTCCTAACACTAAAGATGAGGAATGCAACATATCTGGTCTGTTGGGCTCAAAGGTGGGGTGGGGGGAGATGATTAATTATCAGTGAGGGAGGACGGCTGAAGAGGGTAAGTAAGCACCTCTAGGTATTTTGTTTTTGTTCTCTCTCTCTCTGTGTTCTTTAAATGAATCTTTATTGGATGGGACTCTACTGTAAACAATTCCAACAGCTTTGGAATCTTGTCTGAAGTCAGCAGCTCCCACCTTTTCTACCAGTGTTTGAAATCTACAGATGCCAGAGCCTTGCTTCATATTAGGCCAAAGACTGCTGCTTTTCAGGATCAGTACTACATTAACCTCAAAAGACTTGGAGGTTCAGAGAAGTGTTCCAAAATTCCCCAGGGAGGGGAGGAATTCCTAGTGCCATTGCGCTCAATGTGGGTTTGCCAGAGACCAAAATATCTGGAGCTAAGTCCTGGCCTAACTGAAATCCTTGATAAAATTCTCACTGAATTCTGTAAGGGCTACAGTCTTACCCCCTATATTTATCTGCAACTTGGGGGTCTACAGTGTTGTAAGGAAAGCATCTGCTGTGATCAAGTCAGGTTATACAAGCCAGGTGTATATGGGTGAGATAAGTTAGTACTTGGATGGGAGACTAACAAGGCTGATCACTCTAGGACAGGGGTGGGCAAAATACAGCCTGTGGGGCCCCTAAAAATTTAGAAAATTAATATTTATCTGCCCCTGGCTGCCTGTCAAAGACGACAGGAGACAGTGGCAGTAGGACCCAGGGGGAGCCAGCAGCAGGACTAAGCAGCTGCAGCAGCAAGGCCGGCCTGGCCCTGTGTCCCGCCCCCCCACCAGCTGGAAGCTTCTGCCTGTCTGGAGGGAAACTCAGATAAAAAGAGGGGGGTGGGGGAGGGAGGCAGGGAAGGACCGTGGATGATCACCCTAGCCCTCAGGGCCAGGCTGGGGTGGCTTCTGTGGTTCTGGTGCTGTAGCTGGGAACCATGTGGCACTGGAGCAGTCAGCGAATGGGGGGGGAGGGGGAAGGAGCAGAGAAATGGCTGTGGAAGGTGGCAGTGAGCGGGCACATGGAGCACAGCAACAGCAGGTGGGAGCAAGGGGCCTGCACTGGTGCGCTGGAGCCAGCACCAGTGGGGCCCAGAGCAGGGCAGCAGGAGCACAGGGCTGGGTCAGCAGGAGCTCTATGGAGCCAGACTGGCTCCCCTCTCTCCCTGCTGGTGCACCCCAGCCCAACTCCATAGAGCCCCTGATGGCCTGCACCCCACCTTGGGTCCCCGCGGGCGCTGACCCCAGTGTATTGGCATGGGCCCCATGCAGTGGTGGGGATGGGAAAGCAGCATGAGAAGGGCAGCATTCACAGATGGAAGGGGGAAGTGGCAGTGAGTGGGAGCACGATGCCTGCATTGGTGCCCCAGGGCCAGGAGTGGTAGGAGTGTGGAGCCCAGGCTTGTAGAAGCACTGGTGGGGCCTCTGCCTGCCATGTGGGGGGTGGGCTGTGGGCAAACCCTTCCCCTGCACACATGCCACAACCCTCCCCAGCTACCCTAACCCCCCACACACTCACAACCCCCCACAAACCTCATACCCATGCACAGCTCACACATCCACACACACCCATGTTCCCTCAACCCACATGCACACATGCCCACTCACCTCACACCTAGCCACCCCGCCACAAACCCCTCCACACACCCACACCCCATAAAAACACCCTCCCACAAACCTATACCCATCCACCCAGACCCTACCACAATATACAAGAGTAAGACTTCATTTTAAGCTATTATACAATCACCTATGTGTACACTACACAAGCACATGTAAATCAGGACAAAAATATTTTTTAAATGAAATTAATGAATGTAGTTGTAGTACGTTTGATTTTTAGAATATAATTTGGTATTTTTGGGGTTCTGAGATGGCAAAACCCTTTGCTGAAAGGAGTACTTCCATGAGGCACAAGGGGGACTTCAGGTAGCAAAGGTCAGGGGTTAGGGGCAGGACTTCCAGTCCCAAGATGGCAATGAGGGGGCAGGGCACCTGTCAAGGGGCGGAGATACCCTTGCAGCCCTCGATGGCCAAAACTTGGTAAGTGGCCCTCCACCCAAAATAATTGCCTGCCCCTGCTTTAGGAATCGGTGTTGGTTGTAAACAGCCATCCTTCTGCAAGTCCAGACACACAGCACATTGGACACCTACACAGATGCCCAACACCTGCTCTGATGCATGTTAATTAGCATGCATAGGAGAAGACTCTACTGAGTCTCTATTGAGTCTGCTGGAGTGTGCCAATTAGCATGCTCCAGCAGCCTCCATGTCTCATGTATTCAAAACTGCAGTGGGGGTACTTTAACTAAAGCTCAACAAAGCTCTAGTTAAAACTTTAGTTGAGCTTTAGTTAAAGTGCCCCTGCTACTATTTTGAATAATGTGGGTGCTTTAGTGGGCATCTAATTAAAGCACCACCCCTACCCCCACACCCTGGAGCACATGTAAAGACACCTATTGACTTTAGAGGGAAAGTGGAGTAGACATAGGACACACAGCATTTACTCCAGAAAAAATGCTGTTTTCTGGTGTAAAGTACTTACACCAGAAAATGTTTTTCTATGCAAACATAAAGTTTGAATGCACTTGTAACCATAAAGGCCTGATGGCATTTATTGTAATAGCATAGATCTTTACTTTGGCATCTTGGACAAATTCCATCTCAGCCCATCTGAATGTATTCTGGAGTTTCAAATGGATATTATGTTCTTTGCTTCCTGTCATAAACTTGACTGGTATTGATATCTTGCTTAAAAACCTGCTGTCTTTGAAACAGGAATTGTAAAGAGTTTTGGAATCACAAGGGTTTAAACATGCTATAGAACAGAGAGACTAAATCTCCTAAGAACTCAATACGTCCTCCTTTCCAGCAGGCCGTGAGGAACTATTCCTCTCAGAATATTGGTGCTTTCGCTACTCTCTTGATCCCAAGGGCTAGGGACAGACATTCAAAAAGCCTGAGTCTGAATTGATTAAATCTTTGCAGGTTAGTTTAACTTGGCTAGGCTAAATCAGTTTTGTAATTGGACAGACATCCTAGAAATGCAGGCACATGCCTGCAGCGGCTCAGGCTAGATGCCAGGGGGCGCTAGAGCAGCCCTCCCTTTCTTCCACAGCATGGATCTGGGGGGTATGTGGCTAGGTTCCCAGGACCTCTGACTAGCCCATCAGGGAATTCATAACTGTCTTTATCATCCAATTAAGAAAACAACAGAAGGACATTACTGGCTATCTGCTGATTCTACCCCTTGATTCTACCTGTTGATTCAGCACGACCATAGCCTGCATGTGGTCTGCTAGCTAATACACAGACACCTCTCTACAAGGTAGAGGGGATGGGGAGATTCCTGCTTAACAAGAAGTGGTGAGTGGAGTGGGGAAGCAGCCCACAGTCTCTGGAGCTCCAGCAAGGGAGCAGAGGAGAGGCCAACCCTGCTGTGGAGCAGAGAGCCTGCCCAGCCCAGAGAGCATGCCAGGATGCTGGGGGTGTCTGGTTTATCTTATACCAGCAAGGGGTCTGAGACAGACATTGAATAAACTGTTTTGAGTCAAATCAGTTAAGTCTGATACTAAATTCATCCAGGGTTATCTCAAACCGGTTTCTGCCATTCTCAAATTGGTTTACGTGCACTGAACATCTGTTCTGTTACACGGTTAAACCAGTTTCTGATCACTTAAACTGGTTTGTGTGTAAAGTTTGTCCCTAACCTCCTAACTTTGTCATCCTGCTTTTAAAAAACAAGGCTTAATTCCCATGGGGGAGGGAGGAGGGGATTTTGTTCTAATATTAGATAGAGACTGTCTATCATAGTGTCCAAAAGTGTTCCTTGAATAAAAGTTTGCCTTTAATCTCTGTATAAACAGATTTAGAAGTGGTATCCAGAGAAGCCCTTTGTCTGAACTGAGTGTAGAATTGCTGAAGATCATGTTCTGCCTGAGAGAAGGACTAGGGCAGACTGAAAGAAATCTCTTCCTAGCACCACAAGCTTATTATACATAATCTAAGATTTCATTGTTGCAACTTTGATGCATTTGAAGCAGTTTGATCACAAGGCAAAATTTACATTCCCCTCCTCCTAAAGCACAAACCTGTATCCTGCCAGCTAAGAAAGCATCTTCATGAGCTACAAAAGGTATAGAGTCTATGGCACCTATTTGAGCAGCAAGACGCACAGGTACACACAGGTACGCTTTTGTTTATTACAGTACTCAGCTTCTGTGGAAATATCAGGAGAATTGGATTTGGCTTAAAGCAAAACCCAAGGAAACCTGAGCACGGTGGTCTAACATGTTTAGGAGCCAGTGGGGAAGGTGCAGAATGTAGCGTATAGCATATTTGTAAAGGCCTGTTCTTGGAATTCTGAGCCCATAAATAACATTTGTTATAAGTTATTAGGTACCTGCCCCAAGGGCTGCCAGAAAAGAAATAAGCAGACCAAAGGAGCTTAAGCACATTCCAATCTGGGGAGGAGAAAGAGGCTGCAAAGACATCTCCAGCAGACTTACTGCAGTCCCTTTATGGGCCTTTCCTTTTTCTTACCTGGTAGGTAGAAGGGAAAGAAAATTATTTCTTTCTTTGTCAGTGGTGCAGACACAGCTTTTCTGCTGTGACCACACCTGCCATGGTGCTTTAAGCTAGACTGACAATAGCCAGAGGGTGTTTTGGTGATTGCTCATATCACAGGGAAGTGACAGTTATACATCACAGCATGTCAAGCTTTAGAGAAAACTCACAGCAACAAAGTGGAAGTATTTAGATCTGTGCAGAGGTATTAGGTTTAGTTTCACCTGTACAGTATTTGAAGTCCATTTGAGGTAAATTGTCATTTACTAAAGCTGAGAAACAGAAGACAAAGTGCTGCAAGTTGATGGACGTCTCCCCGAGAGGCCTCAAACCAGACACAGATAAAAAAAACTGATCACGATAAAAGATATGCTTACCTCTTGTTCACTTACCTCAGCAGCTCCAGAGAAAGAAAATAAGCTTCCCCCTACTTCTTCCTTGAAAGGAAAAGTTTAATCCAAAACATCATGAAGCAGAATGCTTTTTCAATCCTGCATTCAGTGATCAATCTCATTTCTGTGCTTGTGAACAAGGAGGCAAATACCCCATGTCTTTGAGTTTAGGGCACTGTGCATATTCATTCTTGAATTGATGCACAATCATTCTGGTAACAGAAGTATAAGACCTGGGCTTCCACACAGATTATAATTTGGAATAAACTGCATTCTTAAAATGTCCCAGCTGTGTGAATTAGTGGCACTGTGGCATTCACATCATGTTAACAGTGACAGAATGCTCCTGTCCACTCTTAGGCTGCTATCAGACATTAATAGATTTGTGTTTTTGGGGAACGGGACATTAAATTCCTCAAACCCCAACTACACAGCTGCCAACTGCAAGGGGGCTAGGGGGAGAGGTCACCTACAGGTGGAGAGTGAGAAGCTGCCTGCTCTGCAGCTGGGAATGTAGAAAAGCAGTTAGGGCTCCCAGCTGCATGCTGGCTGCACACCAGCTTTTATATGACCCCAGGCATAGCGAGCCCAACAAAAAGGAAGCCTTCCCCTGATGTTGAGCTCACAGTGCCCCAGAACATTAAAAGGTGGGCATGCAGCTGCTAACAGTGGGGAGAGGCTCCCTGATGCCAGACTCACAATGCCCCCATAGTCCAGCTGGGGACGGGGAAGCTTTCCCATCCCTTGCTGCTTGTGCAGGCACCTCTAAACTAGTACATGCAGCTGGGCATGGAAAAAGCTCCCACAGCCCCAAATGCTTGTGCTGGGTACTGTTTTAAAGGGGCACATGCAGCTGCCCCACCCCCAGCTGCACTTAATCTTTTAAAGAACTGTCTGGTGCTAGCGACTGCAGATGAGAGAGCTTTTCCATCCCTGCTGGTTGTGTGGGTGCCTCTTTAAGTCAGTGAGTGCAGCTGGGGATGGAAGAGACTCCTTCATCCCCCACTACATGCCCAGCATCCTCAGGTATAAAGCACGGAGCAGCTGAGTTCAGGACCTGAAGCTGTGCCTAGCCTAACCTGTCTCAATCCTCCTGCCTCACTCTCCCCAGGGCTGCCTTGTGCGAGATTCCAACACTCATTTAAGTGTTGGGATTTGACACCAAGTAGCGCCATCCCAATTTGGACCCAATCTGTCCCCGTCTGATCCTGAGGATCAGGCAGGGGAGAGCTGTGTCCCACAATCTGAAATTTCCTTGAGGTGCACTGAAATGTGGCACTTTAAAGGACCTTTTGGAGCCTGTAGGGCAAGGCTTTTTAAGTTGCTGAGTTTTAGTGAGTCAGCCCAGGACAGCCTCCAGTCAAGTTCTAGGCTCAGCGCTGCCCAGATCCTGCGGCTGATAGTCAGCTGATTGTCGGCACTGGAATGACAGCATACCACATGTTCAGCTTATGGTGCCATACAAACCAGCCTCAAAAATGTCACACATTTTTCAAGTAATATCTCTATGCTTGGTTTGCAATTTTACGACACCATAAATTCCATGAATGTGTGGCCAGTTGCTATTTCTGGAGTGATTAACACCTTGATTGCACAAGAAATATAATGTGTACCAGGGGCCTAAATGAAGTCTGCAATCCTTTGGGGAAAAAGGGTGCTTCTTATATTACCCCCCAAAGAAGGTAGAGAAGTGCAAATGATCACTAATTTGCTGGAAAATAAGTCCAGCAATGCATTTATTCAAAACAGTGGCTTGTTCCATTTATAATTATTTGCATTCAATGAACAAATATTTTAGTAATGAAAATGACAATTCCCCCACCATAGGGAAAGAAGGCTTCTCAGTTTTCTTCACATTTCCTTGGAGAAACTGTCCTGTTTTCAGTGCCATGTTGAAATATTACTGATTTGTATTTCAGCAGTGCCTTGAGGCCTCACTCAGGGATTAGAGTTCTGTTGTGCGAGGTACCGTTCCACTGTGCATACACAACAGATCTCTAGAAGAAAAAAGTATTTTCTCTTGCTCCTGCCTCAGTGACAGAACACTATTCCAATCTGCAAAATGGGTAAGAATGCTACAGGCTTCTTTGTAAAGTGCTTGCAGTTCTACTGATGAAAAGTTCCAGCTAAGAGTGTGGACACATTGAACAATTGACTCGTTCCCAGATATCACTGGTTGGGAACTAGTTCACCATTGTCACAGGTCAGAGGTATCCACAAGTCCATTGTGGGGGGAAGAGGAAAAGGAGAAATGCTTGCACCAATGCTTTGGAGATCCCATAGATTCATAGATTAGTAGGTGACCTGTGTTTGGGGTTTTTAACTTTTTTCACTTTCCCTTCTCTCCTAAACATTAGTTAGAGAGAAGGGAAAGTGAAAAAAGTGCAGTGAAGTTCATTAGCCTTCACTTGATCAAACTCTGTGGTGTGCTTGCCCAACTTGGGGAGCCTGAGAGGGAGGGAGTGCTTTGACCCAATTTTTTGGGGTTTCCCGGGGTGAGGTGGAGACATGATGTGGGGCTTTGGTCAAGTAGAAGTGACGACACAGCTGTTTTTTAGAAAGATAGATAGCTTTTATTGAAGCAGTGCAAGGGAGTTCATTGATATAAAGTGCCATGTAAAAGAAAAAAAAAAGGAAGCAGTAGGGTTCTGACTACATACAGAGGGTTCAATTGCAACAACCTGGGTGGCGGGGGCAGGGGGTGGCTGGGGAGGGGAGGCATTAAGGGTGGTGAGTAATGATGCAGTGTTGGATGTCTGGAGGACCGGCCAGACCTGTGTCATAGAACACCTGGTATCTACACAACAGTGAATAACTTCAGAAGAGTAGTTAGTTTTCCTGGTACAATTTTGAGCCATTCCAGGCAGGTTTAAATCACAGATCTGTCTGCTTCAGATTTAAACTGCATTTAAAACAGTTTAAGTGCTGTGTGTGTCCATACTCTCTGGTTTCGGATCATTTCCCAGTTTCATTAACTGTGAGATTCACCCCCTTGAGAAACTCTCTGAAGACAGCAGAAACTACAGTGATATATGTAACATGATGCCAAGCATTTTCCAAGTCTGATACCAATCAGCTCTGCTTTCTCATTGGAGAGTGAGACATATAATTTATGGAGATTATTTGCATATAGGTTTTGCTTGTAAAAATGAATCAATTATATGAAAGGGATATGATAGCTTCTGCACCATTTCTATGTAAGTTACATTTCCTGGTAATAGCTCTGTGCTTCATGTACACACCTGGTGAGGTACGTTTTCATGGCTTCTGGCAATGGGTAATTTCTGAAGAAGTGAGAGTTTGCCAAGAAAGGTTTAATATCAATTATTGTTGGCCCATGCCCATTCCCTGTGCCAACTGAAAATAACCATACACAAACTCACACTCTCTCCATTGTACAGTAAGCCAGTTAGAAAAGGAGGTGGTTTTAATTACAGCAAAATCAAAACACTATAATTGGAATCCAGCTGTGCAGCCCCTAAAGCACTGTATAAAAGAAATATGTCAGCTTGATAAGGGAAGACTAAATGGAGTCTGGATCTGGTAAAACCATGATTTGCTGCTTAAGACAGAGGAATGCAGATCCACTGGCTTACGAGCAGACTGTACAGTCTACTGACAGCCAGACAGATTGGACATAAAAGGACCAGATGATGGGGACCTGTCTTTCATTGATGTAGACAGCACATTCCACCCCAGGCACAATTGCTAGTTTGCAGCAAGGGGAATAACAATGTCTGATTTTCCTTTAATTTTGAACAGTCCCAGAGGCAGCCCCAGACATGCCTATCCCTGACAAGGAAATCTATGTGGGAGGCAGCAGTACAAGTTGTAGGAGGTCCATTTACTAACTGTATGTCTGGAAGTGTAGAGAAGGAAAACATGATACCCTGAAAACATTTCCTGACTAAGGAACAAGATGGTGGGTACAGTGGTCTTCAGCAGCAAACTGGGTACATATCAGCTCTGAGTACATGCTGTCAGGGAAACCAGTTTAGTCAGCACATATGATTAATAGATTCATAGAAGTTAGGGGCTGGAAGGCATCTCAGAGATCATCAGGTCCAGCCCCGTGCTCAAGGCAGGAAAGACTGCTGAGGTCAGATGACCCCAGCAAGGCGTGCATCCAGTCGTCTTTTGAAGATACCCAGAGACAGTGATTATATCACCTCTGGCGGGAGTCTATTCCAGACTCTGGGCACATAAACCATAAAGAAGTTTTTCCTAATGTCTAATCTGAAGCCATCCTCTATTAGTGTATGACTATTATTCCTAGTCTTCCCTTGGGATGCCTTGGTGAACAGGTGTTCTCCTAGCCCCTGATGTTATTCATTGCTTATATACTTAAAGGCTGCCACCAAGTCCCCTCTGAGTTTTCTCTTCTCCAGGCTGAACAGTCCCAAGTCTCTCAACCTCTCCTTGTATGGTCTGTTTCCAGACCTCTAATCATTCATGTGGCCTTCCTTTGGGCTCTTTGCAGCTTCTCCACATCCCTCTTGAACTGCGGCACCCAGAACTGGACACAGTACTCCAGCTGCAGCCTTACCAATGCTGAGTGAGCGGGAGGATGACATCCTTTGCCTTGCTTGTGATGCATGCCAGAGTGTTGTTCACTTTGACAGCTATAGCATTGCACTGGTGGCTCATGTTCATTTTATGGTCGATCGTGACCAAGTCTCTTTTGGTTGTGATGATGACTAATGTAGCACAACTGAGCCTGTAATTATATTGTGGGTTATTTTTCTACAGATGGAGCACTTTACATTTCTTGGTGTTAACCATCATCAGGTTTAGATCCGCCCACTTTACAAGCTTGTCCAGGTCAGCCTGTATCCTCAACCTGTCTTCCAGTGGATCTGGACTTCTCCATAACTTGGTGTCATCTGCAAACTTTGCCAGTACACTTTCCACACCTGTGTCCAAATCATTGATGAAAATGTTAAAAAGCACTGGTCCAAGTACTGAACCTTGAGGGACACCACTGGTCACCTTTTGCTATGTTGACTTGGTCCATTTATTAACACTCTCTGTATCTGACCTTGGAGCCAGTTTTCTAGCCACTGGACCATTAAGTTGTTGAGGCCACAACTTGCCAATTTTACCTTGAGTACACTGTGGGAGACCAAATCAAAAGCCTTTTTGAAATTCAACTGTATGACATTGACCTCATCTCCAAGTATATGATGTTGACTTCTTGATGGCCTACATCCTCTTCATCCTGACATCAAAGTAGAATTATAATCATACCCCGGAGACAAGCAGGCTTGTACCAGACTTCTACAATGCTTGGAGTCACTGGCAAAGCCCTGAACATCAGTCAGATCTAAATCTATCTTATTTATATTCCACCTACCTACTCCGGTATCTAGAGTTGGGTCTGAAACACCAAATTCAAACCTGGATCTGTGCCTCCCTAAACTACAGAGGGTTCAGATCTAGGGCTTTGGTTTTCTTTATTCCTAAGTGTGGCCAGATTAGCAGGCTCACACACTTGGAGAAAAATAAGTTACTGACATCAGAAGTGTCATAATTTTTTCTTAGTTGTCCCCATCTGAGTGCTTAGCATGTACAATCCGGCTTAGTTTACAATGTTTAACAGGATCTTAGGCTTGTTTTAAGAGAGCCAGAACAATTACAGCCAGAAGAGGCATTGATTTATCCTTTCTTCCTTTATTCCCATCCATCAGTTCAGCAGCAACCATGGAACCAAATTATATCTTCCATGGTTTAGCATTTGCCAAGTGTTTGACCACAAATGGGATCAAGATAGGCAGTAACTCAAACCACTGCAAGTAAGTAGAATGTAGAGAAGATTTAGGACATCAACACTAAACTCTTGATATTCTTAAGCTTTGGGGTAGCAGATGCCCAGAAGAGGCAGGGCTGCTGATAGAAAGCTGTTTCTCAGCCCCTTTTGACTGATATTGCCAATGTGAACCCTGGGGACAGAAGTAGGGGAGACTGTTAGGTAAGAAGTCATCCTCTTTCTCTTTCACTGCAAGAAACTGGGATGTATTACTTATTCACTATTCCCTCCATCCTCAGTTCCTCCTACCTCTTTTTCCCTTCCATCTCCCCACTGCTCCCCAACTTTACATCATGGAACCAGGGTTAATTCTACTGGGTACGTTCTCCCTTTTATCCCTACTCTGCTGCCATTATACATAGAGAGGGAAGAAGTGATTGTTTTTGCTACTCTTAGGGACTCCCCATGTTTCAGCCTCATCTCCCACTTCAGCCCTTATCCCTCCCCTTTTTTGTTCTTTTGCCTTCTCCCTTTCCAAATCCCACCATTTTCCTTTCATGTTCTAGCCATTCCACAATTTGCCCACTGTACTGAGGGCCCCTTCTGAATGCTCTCAAAGCACTGACTAGGTATTTCACACAGGCTCTTGATCATGTCTGTCAGTCTTGTGTTCCTGTTATATATACCTGTCATTTGATTTCATGACAGATGACATGTGGGGAATTACAGACACCCACCCCGACTTCACAGATTCCTGTGGCCACCTATGATATCTGCAAGTTCCATGGTCCATTGCTACATATAATTTCAGGTAAATGTTCTTCCCGAGTCCTTTATTTCCTGAAATCAACCTGTGTTTACAGAAATATCCAATGTGCATCCATTGGTTTGGTTTTAGAATCACTCTCATGGGCCCCCCAAGCCATGTAGTGACCTCAGCCGCTACCTCGTAACTTTTCTAAGCAGGTCAGAATATACAACTGGGGCCATATTTTTTGAAAGGGCTCAGCCCCAGTTTGCATACCAAAAATGGGTGAAAGCAGCTCTGTATGTTTGTCACTGAGCTGCTTTGAACTTTGGGTCATAAGTACTTTGTAACATCTGGTCATGAGAACCTCTGATTTTGGACATTTTTGAAAAATTTGACTGTGTTTAATTGCCTAAATAGGATGTAAATCTCATTTGCAAAATCTGCCTTGTGGTTGTTTACAGATAATCCCTGGTGCAGTTAATTCAGTTAAGATCAAATCTGTTTGGATTGCTGGGATAATGTGATCTCTCAGTCCAGTCTGCGCCTTGGAAATAACAGAATCTGAACAAAATTCATCATGTCTTGGACTCTGCTTTAGATAGAATTCAAGAAGTAGGAGCAAGTACACAGTGCTATTGTGATTGCAGGTTATTGAGATTTAAAGCTGGGTCACTTCAAGGTCAATATTCTCTCTTAAAAACAAACACCCCACTCTCCCAGGAATTATTTTAGAAGGCAAGGAAGGAAACAATTTTGGAGCAAAACCAGTGAAAGATAAATTAAAATATGCTTTAAATTGGTACACAAAATAAATAGCTTGTTTTCAACTCATTGCCATTCATTTAAGAATCACCCTGTAAGACAAAAGCATCAGACCGATTATTTGTTCATTCTGCTGTTGTGATGTTTGGTCTGCCTATTGCAAATTAATATAAGGTGGTGTTGCAGCATCCTGAGACTACATTCCATGAGCCTCATGAAACTTCAAAATTTTTATCAATCTTGAAAGCAATGTATATAAAGTATGGACTTCCTATGTATAGGGACCTACATAACTTGTGGCAAGAGAAAACAATTTTCATGGCTTGGTCATGGCCTGAAGAGCTGATTTCAAGGTCGTTTCACTCTCCCCTCAGTGCTGATTGGTGGAGAGGCCCTGGGGGGAGGATGGATGAAGGAGCAGCCTTGGCTGCTGCCCTTTGTGCCTCCCCACCCGCCAGTGCCTTCTCCTCCTGGGTGGGCAGCGAGGCTGGGCTTCAGCAGCAGTAAGGACCACTGGCTCCCAATGGGGAGCCAGCATTTTATTTTTATCAAAGTTTTTTCTTTTAGGTTGATTTTCTGGGAAACCATGGCCAATGCCATTTTTTCACGGCAACTGCAGAGATCATCATTTTTTGCAGTTTCCGCAAAAACTGAAAAATCCTGACTTAAGTAGGGGCCTTCCTATGAGCATACTGTAGCAGACCTGGAGAACTCTGATCAAGCTGCAGCCTTCAGTTAATAAGTGTTGTTATATTTATATTAAAACAGTACACATATAGCCATTCATTGTACAGTGAACAGGAACACAAACAAAAAAAATGCTATTTTGACAGATAAAAGTTAGGAAATGCTTCCAAGGCTAAAGTGAAAGGGCCTGACCATAAGCCCTTTGAAGTCTTTTTTCACTGACTCCAATGCATTCTGGATCAGGATAAGGCTGATGCTAAACTGAGTTGGAACTGAGTAGTCCAAAAATGGGGGTAGTTTTTAGAAAACCATCCATGCTATTGTATGATGAACTCGATAATTTTTTTGTTACAGTTTATAGCACTGATTACATGCTATGCATAAAATCATGTAGCACCTATATTAGGATTTCTGATGGAAAAGCTCTAAGAACTTTAAAAAGGAAATGGTAATATTTATTTCATTTGTATGATTGAGCACCGGAGGTAAAGTGTGCACCCAAGGTCAAAGAAGAGGTCACTGGTAGTGACAGTCCCAGTTTTCCATTTACCACATGGAGGGGATGCTAAATTTAATAGAAAAAACTCCAAACTAAAAACAAAACACAACAAATTCTGTGGCTTTATGTGCCCACATGGAAAAGCTATGGTGTAATGGTAAGCTTATTACAGTCAGGTTACCATCTTAAATTGAAAAACAGTGGAGCCAGATATATCCTCTGGGATGTCCACAGGAAATACACACCCAAGAACTGTATATCGGAATCATGCACATACTAAAGACCATTGATTTGACTGCAAATAAACAGCTTTTAAATAGAAAGAAATTTCTAGAAAGAAATTTAAAAGAAACAGACGGTAGAACTGGGAAGGACCTGCTTGGGTTATCCAGGCCAGCCCCTAGCAGCAAGACAACACTCTCCTCTAGACCAGTGGTTTTCAACCTTTTTATACCATGACCCCTTTATAAACATTGATGGCCTGTCCTGACCCAGTGTCCCTCACTCCTGACCCACTGCCCCCAGCCCCAGCCCCCCAGTGCGTGGCGCAGGGGGTCCCAAGCAGCCCCTCAAAGGCTGGAACTGTGACAGCCCAAAAGGGAAAGGCTCCATTTTTAAAGTTTGTTGATCTTTTTTTTTAAAGTTTGTTTGCGACCCTTTCATATATGCTCACAACCAACTTTTGGGTTGTGACCCATGGGTTGAGAAACACTGCTCTAGACTGATTTTTTTGGGGTGTGTTATATGGTCTTCACTTGGCCCCTTCTAGTATCAGAGCCTCTGTGGCAAATTATTTCATTTCATTGGCCTGTCAGCTTTCCTAATGTTTACTGGTTTCAGGACACAGTAGCCTAAGGACTGTTTATATTATGTAGTTATATTATGGGGCTGCTGCCAGCAGCATAAAGTGGGGTGGGAGAGAGGGGCATGTGCTCTGGGCACTGCCTAAGGAAGAGGCACAGAAAGAGAGGGGGGTGAGGGGTGCCTTACTCTAGATCCCCACCTAGCTTGCACTTCCTGACTGCACACTGCCATAGTGTGGACAGTATGTGTCAGAGATGGGGTGGCCATCAGAGAGGACAGTCTGGTTGTCCTCTGTCTTCTACTGATATGAAACTGGATGCCTTTATGTCCTCTATTTTTCTCTTGAAGAGAAAATCAGAAAGGCGTCGGGTTTTGTATCATTAGAGGACAGAGTAACAGAAAACTGGAATGTCCTCTATGATGGCCATCCTAGTCATAAAGCACAAGGCTTTCTGGGGACTGTGGTTTTGTAGAGTGGCAAAAATTCACTGCTGGTGGGAGGAAAGAGAGGGAAGAGAATTGATCCTATTTTTTGCTACTGAAAAAAAATCAGCAATTTTGCCCACCCTCCCCCATGGGTTTGTTAGAAATATTATTAAAAATGCATTATCAATAGCTGTTAGCTCCCATCAATAGGGTTGTCCTTTGAATAAGCAAGGCTGCCAGCCCTCCTTGTCTCCTTAATGAGAGAGGGAAGGGGGGGGTTGGAAACTGAAGGAAAAACTCCAAGAGCTCTCTTTGTTCTGCAAATTTACTATCTCTTTGTTACACTAAATCACACTTTCCTTGATGGCTCCCACGGTTTTTAGGCTAAGATAAGAATAATTGCCATCTTAGCCTTGAGGTTAAACCCTCCATAACCTCCAGTGCTTTCTGGGCAAGCGCAATAACCTAATACATATTAAGCCTATCCGCCCCGCATACTTAAGTAGTTAATTATAATACACATGGGATGCATGATCTGACGTATTCTCATGCATGTTTGTATGAACCGGAAATGAGTTGTAAGAGTTCCTGTTTCTGTACACGTGCCAGAAAAGAGGGGATAAAAGCCTGCTAATGATTGTACTCAGGGGCAGAGGGTTTTGATCTTTTGTCTTCTCCCTCTGACCCTATTTGCAAATATATACCTTTTGTCTCACCAACAATGTGTGCCTAAGGATTTGTTATTCAATGAGCCTCCAAAGAAAACGAACCGAGAGAGAGTTTTTTTTACTTCAGGTTTCAACAGCAAAAAAACCCAAAAACCCCCCGGTAAAAGTGCCTAGCAGTAGCAATGATCCCCAGTGCTACTTAAGAACTAGAGTTCCCAGAATGCCTTGCAATCCATGACACAGCCATATTTGCTCTTTGCTGCTGCTGCTATGGGCTAACTTGTGTGGTAGGGTAAGAGAAAGAGAGAGAGAGAGAGAGATCTGCTTTGGGCACTTTATTTATGTGACACGCCTCTGGCTGCTGCTACCAGTTTTGCATGCCCCCAAAGTGGAGATGTGGAATACAGCAGCACATGTGTGTGTGTGTTAGAAGCAGTCAATTTAGCTGCTCCATCTCCTTGAATGAGAGTTTAGCCAGCAGAGAAGAACTCGATATTCAAAAGCAGATGGGGGATGAAGCTGAAATTGGTTATTTATTCCCTGTTCTTTATTCCCAGTTCCTTATTCCTGGTTCCTTTTTCAAAGCTAATCTAGACCCCATATAAACTTGTTGTTAATGAATTACACATCATAAAGAGAAATAATTTAATTAGCAATGTATATATACTAATTAATATGTAAAATAATATCCCACATCAAGTACAGAGTCCTAAATGAAGGTCAGATTAGGATGGGATTATGGGGCAAAATACTTCTTGTGCCATCCCAAACTTCCTGTTGATGCCACTGGAGGACTGTCCCAAAGAACCCTGACCACAGTCCTGCCCGGCCCAAAGCACGATTTGGCCATGCCAGGCTGCCAACGGACAGCCCCCATGCCCACTGTACTAAGTATAATGTCTTGAATAAGGAACTGGCTTTTGGGCTCAGGTATCCAGGTTGTAGCCATATTAGTCTAAAGGAAAAGGCAATCAGGACTCATAGTAGAGATGATATCTTTTATTAGACCAATAAGAGTTTTGAAAAAAAATTTCTTTAATTGCAAGCTTTTGGGCAGAAACACCCTTCATCAGGCATCGGAGAAAAGATTGTAAAAGTTCTTCTAGGTAGAAATGAAAGTTCATATTTCATACGATTTCACAGAGGAGTCAATAGATGGAAAACTCCTCTGAGCAGGCAGTTCATAGCTGGTATGGAGCCTCTCACCTTCTGTGAGGATCTGCGATGATGCAAATTACCTTGAAACAAAGGCAGGAGCAGGTGACCCTGGTGAGGTGACTTTCAAGTCTCCTCTTGAAAAACTCTACAGTAGGTGACTGCTCCATCTCTGGAGGGAGTTTATCCCACAGTCTGGACACCCTAACTGTGAAGAAGTTTTTCCTGGTATTAAGCCTGAAGCAGCCTTCCAGGAGTTTGTATCCACTGATCCTGGTCTTTCCCAGGGATGCCCTAGTGAACAGCTGTTTACCAAGCTCCTGATGCACTCCTCTGGTATAGCAGTAAGCTGCTATCAAGTCCCCTCTCAACCTTCTCTTCTTTAGGCTACAGAAGCCCAGGTTCCTCAGTCTTTTCTTGTATGGCTTGCCTTGTAAGTCCCTGATCACATGGGTGGCTCTTCTCTGGACCCTCTCAAATTTTTCCACATCGTTATTGAAGTGTGACGCCCAGAACTGGACACAGTACTACAACTGCAGTCTCACCAGTGCTGAGTACAGTGGGAGCATCACTTAGTTTTACACAAGATGCATTGGTTGATGCATGCCAGTGTGTTGTTTCCCCTGCTAACCACCGCCTCACACTGACGGCTCATATTCATATGATGGTCAATCATTACTCCTAGGTCCCTTTTGGCCATAGTGCAAGTCAAGGCCCCATGCCCACTTTGGGTTCCTTGATAATGACCCATGCTTTCGGGCAGGGGACTTGCTGGGGTGGGATGGGCTTCATCTCTCTCCTAAAGGCAAACGTGTCTTCTCTTCCAGGTTTGCTGATCTCGTACAGCGAGCTTTAAACTAGGCTCGCCGGGGGCTGCAGGAAGACGAGGAGACGCCATCCAAGCAAGACAGGTGACAAAGGCAAGGAGTCCTAAGGTAAGGAATGGGGGTCCAGACAGTCTCCCTAAATGGGGTGTGCCACACACAGTCTTGCAAGGCCTTAAATGCCTATATACTAATGCTCGCAGTATGGGGAATAAACAGGAGGAATTCGCCCTCAGAATAGCTCGTTCAAACCCAGATGTCATAGGGCTAACAGAAACGTGGTGGGATTCGTCCCATAACTGGGCAGTTAGCATTAGGGGCTATAGGCTTTACAGGCGGGATAGAGAAGGAAGGGAAGGTGGGGTCGTGGTGCTCTATGTCAAGGAGCAATACACATCCTCTGCCAGCAGAATGGGGTCAGAGGAAGGGCAGGCTGAAATGCTCTGGGTTAAGATTCAAGGGGGCCGTGGGGAGAGCGATTTGACAGTGGAGGTCTACTACAGACCCCCCAACCAAGGGGAGGAGCTGGACTGGGAATTTCCGGGCCAGCTTGCAGAGGCACTTAAGGCAAGGGATGTAGTTGTCATGGGTGATTTTAATTACCTGGACATCTGCTGGGAGGAACAGTCAGCCAGGACGGACCATTCCAGGAGGTTCCTGGCTGAGATACAGGACTTCCACTTAATTCAGGAGGTACACGGTCCCACCAGAGGAAACGCCCTGTTGGACCTGGTCCTGGCCACAGGTGATGACCTGGTAAGGGGCCTCCAGGTTCTTGACCACCTGGGCGATAGCGATCATCGCTTGCTGGAATTCACCATCCAGTGCAGGGTGCCAAGGGCCTGCAGCAAGACATCGACATCATCAGGGCTGGAAGGGACCTTGGGAGATCATCGAGTCCAGCCCCCTGCCCAAAGAGCAGGAAGTCAGCTGGGGTCATAGGATCCCAGCAAGATAAGCATCCAATTTACTCTTGAAGGTGTTCAATGTAGGTGCTTGAACCACCTCCGCTGGCAGACTGTTCCAGACCTTGGGGGCTCGGACAGTAAAGAAATTCTTCCTTATGTCCAGCCTGAAACGGTCTTGCAGGAGTTTGTGACTGTTCGATCTAGTCATCCCTTGGGGCGCTCTGGTGAACAAACGTTCCCCCAGATCCTGGTGGTCACCCCTGATAAACTTATAGGTGGCCATCAGATCACCCCTGAGCCTATGCTTTTCGAGGCTAAAGAGTCCCATGGCTCTCAGCCTGTCATCGTAAGATCTGTTTTCCTGACCTCTGCTCATGCGCGTGGCTCTCCTCTGGACTCTCTCAAGCTTCTCCACATCCTTTTTGAATTGTGGAGCCCAAAACTGGACGCAGTACTCCAGCTGCGGCCTCACCAAGGCCGAGTATAAGGGGAGAATGATGTCCTGGGATTTGCTCGAGAAGCATCTATGGATGCAAGCCAGTGTTTCGGTCGCTTTATTAGCCACAGCATTGCATTGCAGGCGGTAGCCCTAGACTTTAGGAGGGCCAACTTCAACAAGTTGAGATTAGTGGGTGAGGCGCTGGGGTCCTTGAGGGCAGGGGAACTCAGTGTCCAGGACGAGTGGTTGTTCCTTAAGGAAACAGTACTCAGGGCCCAAGGGGAGTCCATCCCAACAAGAAGCAAGGGGGGCACGAGTGCCCGAAAGCCCCCTTGGCTCACCAAGGGCGTCCAGGAATGCCCGATTGCCAAAAAGGCGGTGTACACCCGGTGGAAGGAGGGTGCTATCTCCAAAGAGGAGTATACATCCTCTGCTTGGGCCTGTAGGGGGGCTGTCAGGAAAGCTAAGGTGGACATAGAGCTAGGACTAGCGTCCAAGATCAAGGATAATAAAAAGTCCTTTTTCAAATATATAGGGAGGATGAAGAAGGCACCAGGTAATGTGGGGCCCCTGCAAAGTATGCTGGGCAATCTGGTGGTTGCGCTAGAGGAGAAAGCAGAACTCTTTAACCAATTCTTCACCTCCATTTTCTTGTGCAGGGACCAGGACTTCCCCGCTGTGATGCCAGATGGACTCGAGAGAACACCTCCAGACCTCAGGTTGGGGAGGACCGGGTTAGAGAGCTTCTGGAGGGGCTAGATGTGTTCAAGTCAGCAGGTCCAGATGCTCTCCACCCCAGGGTGTTGAGGAAGCTAACTGGGGTTATTGCAGGGCCCTTGACACGGCTTTACGAGCGCTCATGGTGCTTGGGCCAGGTGCCAGATGACTGGAAGATAGCTAACGTGGTCCTCATCTTCAAAAAAGGGAAGAGAGAGGACCCAGGCAACTATAGGCCCCTCAGTCTTACCTCAATCCTGGGGAAACTCTTTGAGAAGATCCTCAAGGAGCACATCTGTGATGGGCCGGCTTCAGGGATGATGCTCAAGGGCAACCAGCATGGTTTCATTAGGGGCAGGTCATGTCAGACCAACCTGACTGCCTTTTATGATCAGGTCACAAAGGCAATGGATGCAGGTGTCGCCATGGGCGTAGTCTTTCTAGACTTCAGCAAGGCCTTTGACACCATCTCCCACCCCATCCTCATTAAAAAACTAGGCGACTGTGGCATTGATGCCTGCACAGTCAGATGGATTGCAGATTGGCTCAAGGGTCGTACTCAGAGGGTGGTGGTGGACGGGTCATATTTGGCCTGGGGGGAAGTGGGCAGTGGAGTCCCCCAGGGCTTGGTCCTTGGGCCTGCGCTGTTCAATTTCTTCATCAGCGATTTGGATGACGGGGTTAAATGCAACCTGTTTAAATTTGCTGATGATACCAAAATTTGGGGTGAGGTGAGCACGCTAGTAGGGAGGGAAAGATTGCAGCAAGATCTTGATAGGTTACAGGAGTGGGCTAACAAAAACAGGATGTGTTTCAATACTGACAAGTGCAGGGTGCTGCATTTGGGCAGTAGTAATCAGCAGCATACTTATAGAATGGGAAACTCCCTTCTTGAGAGCACAGAGGCAGAAAGGGATCTTGGAGTCATTACTGACTCCAAGATGAACATGGGCCGACAATGCAAGGTTATGGTTGGCAGGGCTAACCGGACCTTGTCGTGCATCCACAGGTGCATCTCAAGTAGAGCCAAGGTGGTGATCCTCCCCCTCTACGCGACACTGGTCAGGCCACAGCTGGAGTACCGTGTCCAGTTCTGTGCGTCCCATTTCAGGAGGGATGTGGACAACATTGAGAGGGTCCAGAGGAGGGCCACCTGCATGATCCGGGGACAACAGGGCAGACCCTACAATGAAAGACTGAGGGACCTGAACCTGTTCAGCCTTCACAAGAGAAGGCTGAGGGGGGACCTGGTGACTTTCTATAAACTCACTAGGGGGAACCAGAAGGGTTTGGGGGAGACACTGTTTCCCCTAGCGCCCCCTGGCATGACAAGGAATAATGGACACAAATTATTGGAGAGTAGGTTTACATTAGACATCCGCAAGAACTACTTCACAGTTAGGGCTGCTAGGAGCTGGAACCAACTTGCAAAGGAAGTGGTGCTGGCTCTTACCCTGGGGATCTTTAAGAAGAGGTTTGATGCCTACCTGGCTGGAGTCATTTGAGCCCAGTTTTTCTCCCGCCCAGGCGGGGGGTCAGACTTGAAGATCTATATGGTCCCTTCCGACCCTACTTCTATGATATGATTCTAAGCTGTCACCTCCAAGCCTGTATGTATTTTCAGGGTTTGCCCCCAGATGGAGCACCTTACACTTGGAAGTGTTAAACTTCATCTGGTTCTGATCTGCCCAACTCTTGAGTCTGTCCAGGTCCATCTGTATCCCACTTGATGTGGGATATTATTTTACATATAGTACATATACATAGGTAATGAAATTCTCTCTCTTTAGGATGTGTAATTTATTAACAACGATCTTAAACTGGGTTTAGATTGCCTTTGAAAAAGGATCTGGAAACCGGGAATAAGGAACCAACTTCAGCCTCATGGTGGGGGCATGGGGAGGAAGGAGGGATGAGGTGGCTGACATCATAATGTTTCACATGCTCTATCTGATATAAACTACCCCAGTGGAAGCTGGAAGTGCAGATTAAGTCTAAGTTGCTGAACAACTAGTTCCCTTTTCCTTCCTTTTTTAATGTCAAGTAAATAATATGTACTCTTTAAGTGAGAAATAGCGGGCATGTCTATATGAGACACTTTCTGCGCATTAACCTAATGACACAACACAGTAGCATGGTGGTTAAAAGCCATGCTAATAGTTTTCTGTGCAGTGTTATTAGCAGGGATAGGGGTTTTCTGTTTCTCATGGAAGAATGGAGAAAAAGATGGATTTTCCTTCTTTACAGGAGGAGGAGGGGTCAGGCAGGGGGCCCCACGTGCATGTGTATATACACATAGCCACCAGGTAGCCTGGAGAGCAGCTCCTATAGGTAAGAGGAGTGGGGTAGGAATTGAGGCCCCCATAGGGAGGGAGGGAAGGAAGGAGTCGGGCAGGGCTGGGCTGTTGCCCAGTTGGGCAGCATGCGGGACTTGGGGCCCAGGGCCTGGTGATGGAGTGCCCTGTTGCAGGGCCTCAGCGGGAAGCAGGACAGGGATGTTGGTGGCTTGTCCAGGGTGTGGAGTGATAGGGCCCTCTTCCTGCTGCTGCATGCACTCCCAGGGGCATTGGGCAGGGGCCGGTGTGGGCTGCCCACTGTGGGCTTGGGCTCTCTACCCTGCTGCTATCCCCTGGAGCCTCTGAAGCCCAGTGAGTGCAACCTTGGAGCTGCAGGGCACAGCAGAGCCATATGGAGAAGCCTGTTGCCACTGCGAGCTCTGTGCTGCTCTAATGAGGTATCCCCTGCTTGTGAGGGGCACAACCCTGTGCCACCATCTCCACTGCTATTGTGTGGGCAAGGGGTGCCTTGCCAGGGCAGTGTGGAGTTCACAGCAGCAATGAACTGCCCCATATGGCCCCACTGTGCCCTGCAGTGCTGGGTCACACCCACTGGGCTGCAGAGGCCCCAGTGGAGGGCAACAGGGCAGGGAGCCACAGCCCACAGTGGGCAGCCCATGCCCACCCCTGCCCCACATACAGATCTGGAGAGTGTGTGCCCTGGCAGCAGGGGGGGGCAGGGCACTGTGGGTGGGGGGCAAGGGGCACCAGCAGGCCTGGGTGGGCTGTGGGGGGAGGGCAATTGGCACCACTGGGGCAGGGGGCTGTGGGTGGGGAGTGAGGGACCTGGACCTGCATTCTGTGAGTTAAAAGGGGCAGGGGGAACTCTGATTTTCCATGATAAAAACCCCCAAAATCAAATACCAAAATTTAAAGGTATTTAAAATGTATTTTATTATAGTGGTTGAGGCACTAGTAGGCTTCCAAATTGCTTTAAAATTGTAAATATATCAATAAAACATTGTGTTCAACTGATACTTATATATATAGTGGCCTTTCATTTTAATTATGGATTTGGGGGGTTTTATCAGAGAAAAATAGAATCCCTGATTATTAGGTAATACATAGTAAGCATAACAAAATTGTTAGTGTTCTGCATTTTCAGTTTTTATTTCAAAAAAAAATTCTGGGAATTTTTCAGCGTTTATCTTCCAAACATAAAAAGTGGGTTGAAATTGGGATAAAAGGAAGAAAAGAAAAGGAAAGAAAAGGAAATTGGTTTAAATCAGGGAAAATAATGTTTCCACGGCAGTGAGGGAGGGACTGGAGTAAGGCTGGGATTAGTGAAGGGGCAGGGGGAGGGGTGCAGTGCAGCCTGTTGGGTGCTCCTGGGGCTGGAGCAGGGTCAAAGTGGGGAGAGCTGTCAGTGAGTGCATGGCACAGGGTGGGGTGGAGGGGCATGGCTTTTGCTGCTATGTGCCCCCTGGGAGGCCTGTGGCTTGGGGAGCTGCGCCAGGCTCTTCCCGGAGGGGAGGGGGTGCGTGCCCCCAGATCTGCATGTGGGACAACAGCAGGCTGCCACCCACCCCAAGCACTGGGAAGAGCCTGGTGCCCCAATCAGCAGCGGCAGCCTGCTTTTGTCCCATGCACAGATCAACCAGGAAAAGCCTGGCACAGCTCCCCAGCTTGCAGCCCTCCCAGGGGGTGCATAGCAGCAAGAGCCACACTCCCCACCCCATGCCCACTTACAGCTCCCTCTGCTTTGCTCCCTGCTGCAGCCCCAGGAGCTGTTGCCAGGCTGTGCCGTGCCTCTCCCCCCTGCTGCAGGAGCCTGCTGCCAGGCTGCCCTGGTGCTTGGGGGAAGGGCAGAGTGGCGTGTGGCTGGAACCGGAAGGGGTGGGGGGACCCAACCCTGACCCCAGCATTGGCCTCTCCTGCCCCAGGACAGGGCCGCAGCTGGAGCCACTGGATGCAGCTCAGACCTGCCTGCCCTGGGAGCGATTCCCACAGCCCCTCGTGTCCCAGCTGGGGTCAGAGCTGGGAGCCCTGTGTCCCCAGGCAGTGGCTCCAGCCAAACCCCCCGGCCTCTGCATGTTCACCATCACACCCCGCCCCCCCATGTGCAGCTGCTGCCACCACCCCCCATCATTTTTTACTGATTTACACTGAAAAATGGGGGTAAAAAAAAAAAAAAAAAAAGCCTCCGAAATGGAGAGAAAGAGGGTTCCCAAGAAGGCAGCCTAATGTATACTGGGACATGATGAGGGAAAACCCACCAAATTCTCAGCAACAGTACTTCCAAACCATTTGAAATTTTCCAGAAGTAAAAAAAACATGCTTTCCCAACCCTAGGGATATGACTAGGTATTTCTATTGTCTACCTTTGGTCAGTCTGTAATAACTATTGAAAGGTACAAGAGTACAGATTCCAACACCTTCATTGCAATCGGACTAAACAATGTGGGTAAATGAGTGGGACAAGAACCGATGTTAAGACAACATGACTAGCTCCACAGATGCAGCATGAGACTGCTCCAGGCTGGTCCCTGTGTACCTGCTTTTGAGCCCTTGGTCTCTGGTGTGCTTGACAGTGGCCATAGGGATTAGCCCAGGGTGGCCTCACTGGCCAACTGAGTTTGAGGTATGTCAGTAGGCATTACTGGAGAGAAGGTAGGTGGCAAGGGGACATGCTGGTCAGCTCTACCACTGACTTACTGTATGACCTTGATTAAGTCTCTCAACTTTTGTTTCCCTGTCCATGCTTTAAGCTCTGAGGCAGAAGCTGCCTCTCTCCTGCTGTATTTATGCAGCCTCTCGTATAGGCAGGCCCCCAATTTCAGGCATCATTAAGGCCTTGGTCTCAGTGCACTTCCACTGGCAAAACGTTGGGCATGCTTGCATACAAAGTTTCTCTCACTCCACTTTGCCAGCAGAGTTCAACTGTATCTGCTGGGTGGAGTATGGCATCTGCCACTGTCTATGGTGGCTGAAGTTGGGCGTAATCACTCCCGTGCCTCTAGCTGGCTGCTATGGTCCATTCAGTGGTTGGTGCCTTCCCAGAGTCCACTTCATGCTCTGGCAACACAGATACCGAGGGCAGCTGCGAGGGGCTTCCAGAAGCTCATCGGTACATATATGCTCCACCACAGGGAAGGAAAACAGAAAGGAGTGTAACAAGAGGTTACTTTGAAAAATGCGGGAGGTGAGGTTGATGCGAGACAATTTAAATCCTTCCTTCTTCTCTGGTAGCAACAGTGTTCATTGTTTCCATAGATTACACAGTGCAGATGCCTGTACCTACTGCCTGGCTCCTTTAGGTTTCCCCCTGGTTTTATCAGTTCCTGTGAATAATGCAGAATCACACAAAAGGTATGCAGTTTTTCAAGTACAGCTCAGACTGGGTAAAAGGGAATCATTTCTCTTTTCTTACACGGACAAGAGCATTGTACCCAGCAATTCAACTGGATGAAAAGTCAATTCCTATTGTAAACAATTTACTACTGGAAACTACAAATGCTACAAGACTGATCATTCAGCCTGCCTAACCTCCCAAAAAAGACTAAGTTAGTAGATGACTTTATGATGCTTAGAAGTTACCAGATTAAGCCTTTGCCTTAACCTTGTATATAAGAAAATATATTTTGAAGAGTTAAAGTGTGCACTACTTCTTTCAAGCTACAGCTGTAGAAAGAAGTCTTGAGGTTGGGCTTAACTCTGCCTCTGGGCCTGTTTGGCTATAGAGGGTTGTCTTCTATTAGGATAGTCTTTGCTGCTCTTTAATTAGACCATAGCAGGGAGTTTTGTGGGGTTCTGGTGTGTTTTACATGTTCAGCTGTTGGTGATGTCCATCTGTCTGGATAGAGCCTTGAGTCTTTTCATAGTATGTTCACCTGAGGAAAATGTTCCTTTGGATGGAGATCCAGATACCATTTTGCTTCTATAATTTCTTTAAGGATTAGGAGTTTGCTTCCTTGTCCTTTCTTTACTTATAAGGTTTAGTAGGGGGAAGGTCCAGAAAACAAATTCCACATGCTTTAGTCCCAAGGTTTGTCCTCTATACCAACTCAAATCTGAACAGGGACATGAAAGATTGTTGAAGGGTAGGTTTGTAAGCAAAACAGGATACTGAAAGCAGGTGAGAACATAACGGGGAAATAGTTGTATAGCCCTAGGAAACTAGAATTGCTCACAAGGATAAGGATTTGAAAGTTGACTCTGCTTATTGTGTTAATATCTGTAGACCTTGCAATAAGAAGCCAATATGAATTGAAGGAATGACTACAATCAGTTTCTTTCCCCCTAACCTTGGAACATCACCCCAGCTATGCATTACAATTAAACCTGTTCCAAAGAATAAAAGGCAGAGCTTGGAGACTGCTATTAATCAGGATAGCAGCTGCTGTCTCAAAAAGGTAGAGCAGCATTACAAGTGTAGCAATAAGTGTAGTCCAGTGTTCACCAACATAAAGGGGCCAGTTAGGGGAAGAAATAGAGTTGTGCTGAGAGCAGACATCCACCTGCACAGAAGACTGAGATTTCAGAGCTTATGATCTAATTTGGAACAAGACCTGACACTTTCAGAATTCTTCACAAAAGAAAATTCCCAGTTTTGTTTCATGTTGATCAAGATTTTTGTCAAAATATAAAATGTCCTCCTTTTTACTTTATGTTGCAATGATGTAAGTGAAAAGAAAAGAAAAAACCCCCACCAAACCAAACAAAATCAAACCGATCATTTGTAAGGAAAAACTAAGATATTTTGTTTTAAAAGAGAATAATGTTTTGATATGGTCAGAACTTTTATTTCCTCTTTTCCACTGAAACAAGTTTTTGGTGAAGTAGTCTCACTTGTGCAGAGAGGCCTAAGGGAGTCAGGTACCCAGTCCCTATTAGCTTTCACTGAAATTCTGGTGCCTAAATCTTTTTCAGTAAATATTCCAGCTGCATTCTTTTTTCTTTAAAAGATCAGGATTGGAGACAGACCACTGGTATCCTGTCCCACGTGGTTATTTTTACTTAATGTACACAGTTAACCTATTCCTAGAAGATCTCTGCTAATGTGAAAGAAATACTTTCAACTACAGGACCAGACAGCACATCATTTACATACCACCAAAACCACCCAGCTTGTGCTGGATCAGACCTGGGAGGGCAGGAAGAAAGGGCAGCTGGAAGCTTCCTAGCCGCAGCACAAATTTAGACAAAGGCCTTCAGCTCCACAGGCTGGATCCAGTAGCATCAAATGCCTTCATGAAAACTATACTGGTAGAGCAAAATACTTCATGTTTTCTCTACAAGAGTTCATTCTCAAGGACACCAACATCCAACCAACAGTGGGAGAACACTTCATAGTACATCATTCCACCTCCCACCTGGATGTGCCTGTCCTAAGAGGAAAGCTATACAATACCTTTCAGAGAGGACCTTGAGAACAAAAGTTAAGTATTAGACATCAAACATCATGCACTTAACACAGACAATGAATTTATGATTCATTATAACTTACCTGCTCCCCTGGTAAACCACCCCTGCTCCACAGGTGATAATGGCCCTTCTTCCCTTTTCAGTGGTCTTATTCTTTTGCATAATTAGGTTTATCTCTAGCAGCTGTTCTTTACTTGGTCCTTAACTACTGCTGATAACTTCTCTTTGCTCCAGAGATTTACTGCCCATTTTAAGTGGTCACTTTGATTAGCATAATGGAATTAAACAAAAGTAATTGGTTTAACTGGTAGCTTAGACTGTATCTGCTTCTTTCCTGGACCTGAGGAAAGGCACCTAAGTGACTGAAAGCTGGTTTAATATCTCCCTACAATAAGGTTAGTTCAAAGAAGAGAAATTATCAAATAAATTCTGCCTCTCACCTATTCCCTGCACTGTCGTGACCACAATACCACACCTCTGCTTCCTTAAGCATTTCTGAAACTCCCAACAGACATCTCAATACTTTTAAAAAGTTTGTCCCCTTGAGACTTACTCTGATTGACTTTGTATGAGAAAACTCATATCTGTATCAGTGGCTCCAGGATTTGTTCCTTTCTGAATGGAGGTTGTGTAATGGATAGGAAAGCTGAAGGTCTAGGGGAGACTGTGCTTCTTGAAGAATATTTTGTGCACTTCTGAGTGCCTCAATACCTAGGGCAGGGTCACGCAATTATTTTGGGCAGAAGGCTACTTACTGAGTTTTGGCAAGCCATCGAGGGCCGCAAGACAGGCAGCCAGGGGCAGATAAGTATTCATTTTCTAAATTTTTAGGGGCCCCAGGGCCGGATAGAATGGCCTGGGAGGCCGCATCTGGCCCGTGGGCTGCGTTTTGCCCACCCCTGACCTAGGGTGACCATATGGGACAATGTAAAATCTGGGACACTACCCCCCACCTCCCCAAGTTAGTGGCGCTGCTGCAGGCAGAGCAGGGTAAGTGCAAGGCATAGTGGTACAGCTCTGGAACTACTATTAAGGCAGCTAAGGGAGTCAGTGGCCTATTAATGATCCAGTGTTCTTTACTTCACAGGTGTTAACAATCATTTCCCCTTTTTTAATGGCCATACCACTAATCCACCTAACCTATTTTAGGGGAACTTTGCTGTCTGTTAGGGCTCCCAGCTCATGCTGTTCCACCTCTCTGCCCTGTGCCTGGGATGCTTGTTTTAATTTTCACTGGCTGTGATACAGGACCCTCTAAGGCAAATCATGATGTATGGTCACCCTGTTAATATTAGGATGCATCCAGGTCAGCCTCCACAGCGCTCACTAGTAGACTCTTTTTTCTCAGTTTCTGCTCAGGACAACTTCTTGTGGTTCCAGAGCTATGGTACTTTTACCGCAATGACTTGACCTTACAGCTGAGCTATGGAAGAAATAATTGCTCTTTCCACAATGTCTACATCCAAAACAAATGAGCCTTCAATTCCCAGGTTCATTTCTCGGTCTGTATCAAACAGCACACCTAAAGGATTCTTCCCTGAAGCCCTCCCCCACTCTCATTCTCAATAGGCTGGATCCGTATTCCTAGCCTATCTACTAGGAATTTTACCCTCCCAAACATATCAAGGTCTTCTCCACTGAGGCTGGCAACTGTCTCAAGTTGCCTGATCCCCCACTGATGAGGATCAACTGGGGGGGTGGTAGATAGTTGGCTCATCAGCCATCACAAGCAAGTGTGAACCCAACTCCCTTAATTAGGTAACTAAAAATTACTTGTCATACTTGTCATTACTACAGAGTGGCTATGGGGCTTGAGATGTGTGCATTTCAGATACTTTGGGTGTACTGCCACATGTATGGAAAATTCCTCCCTAGACCTCACTGGTGGCCAGCTAATGCCTTTAGCATTACAGTGGAGAACTCCTGGCATTTTTTTCTTTTCATAGCATCTGAAGAAGTGAGCTTGGGCACATAAAAGTTCATGCTATACACCTCTGATTTAGTTAATGTATAAGGTGCAAATCTGCCTTGCCTTCATCCTTTTCCTAGCCAGTGTAACCACTTAGGATATTGCCATCCCTTCCATACTCCCCAAACAACCAGGTATGCACAGACGTGGGTTTTTCAGAAATTTCTGAATTGGGAATTTTTCTGAAAAATTTTCCAATGCCTTAAATGGAGCATGATCTGACTCACATTTAGTAAACAAAACTAAAAAAGTACCCCATGTTAATTTTATGTCCCAATAGCCACAAATATTTGAACTGAAATACTTGATTAGGAAAAAATTAAGTATAGCACACTTAATGTGGTTTAAATGCTATATTAAAACAAATTATGTAGAAAGAAATTATTTTACTGGGATACTTGTAAAAATGTAAAGACAATACACAATAGCATGAACTTCCCTTACATTGTTTGTTTAAATTTAAGAAAAAAAACGAAGGCACTGAAAACTGCTGACATACTAATTTTAGCCCACCCAAAGAACTGTGCATGATATGCCATGGTTGAAGGTCCACTCATCTACTTCAACAGAGTTTAACTCTTTTCCACTGAGGTCATTGCAGCACCTCCAGTTTCACTGCCACTATCTGCAGAATCACTTGCACTACTTATTAGTTCCATTTCAGAACCAGGTAGAGGCAAATCTGATTCAGAACTACTTGAACCACATTCTCTTTTTCTAAAGGATGGCTTTACCAATGAGTCTATGGGCAAGGTCAACTTATCATCACACTGAATCTTCTGCACTAATTCTCCAGAAGGAAGAGATTCTGAAAAACAGAAACAAGCTTAGTGGTGCACTCATTTTTTAGTCTATTCTTCTTTTTTGCCTTGAATGAGCTGAAAGCCTTCCAGTTCTGTTCACAAGAAGCTGCTGTTGGTGGAGTGCTTAGGATGCTTAGAGGAATCCTGGACAACAGTCGGGTGTTACGGTATCCCTACGTGAGAGGAGACATATTCTCTGCTGCCCTCCAAATGATATCTTTGCTCCAAAGTTGTTCTTTTGCGTGGTACTCGGCAATGTCTGTCATCACAGCTATTTCGTCAATGTTGGGAACATTCTTAGCTAATTCCATAATTGTATCAAGAGCAGTAGATAATTAATCTTCTAATAAATGTTGCCCTCCGTATTCAGGATCCAAAAGGTTTGCTGCTAGATGAACTGGATGAGAGCAAAACTCAGATCTCTTAGTAAACATTTGTTTTACTTCTTTTTTGGATAGAGGTGAAGAAGGCAAAAGCTCAATTAGATTTTCATTCAGTTGTTTGAATATCTCTGGAATATTTGAAAGGCTTGCTGTATCTCCTTCACGTTTCTGGACAGCCAGCGAAACTGGTAGTAGCAAATTGAATACTCCTTGATCTAGAACCCAGAACACATCATTATCAAAATCTGCTTCTAAATGTTCACTGGGGTGCTGTGTCATCAACTGAAGCCCACTGCAAACAGTTATCTGTGCACAGCAAACTATGTAAACACTTTGCAGCTGAGCCCCATCTAGTTTCTCCTGGCAATAAAAAGGCACTTTCCTTCCCCTGCTTCTCTTTCTGTAATTTCTTCAAAGTCTAATTAGCAATATGATGATTGTTCAATACCTTCACAAATGCTTTGCAGTTTGCCAATATTGTCTTAATTTTAGTCACACTTACTATGTCCTTTGCCAGAAGATTCAACCCATGAGCAAGACAGCCAAATACTATTAAATGAGGATACTTTCCCTTTAATATTTGCCATGTACTTTTCATGTTACTCGCAATATCAGTTACAAGGGCCTGTATCCTGGAGGGACCTGCACTTTCAATCTCTTAACTCAGTAATTTGGCTATTTATTCTCCTGTATGATGACAAGATTTGGTAGCACTTGCTTCCAGGAATGTTGGTTCAGGTGTTGCTAACATAATGTTCAATAAAGGATTTCCTTGTGCATCAGTCCATCCATCTGACATCAGAGTCAGTGATTCCGCTTGACCAATCCTTTGAATAACCATTGTCTGAACTCTGTCATACTCTCTATCTAAGAGGGATTGTGATAAGCGATAACGTGACAGTAACTTATACAATGGGTGAATTAGTTTGTAATGTTCCTTCCAGTATTGATTTTCAGTTATGGAAAGAGATGCATCACTTGCAAATATAGCTTGAGATAATGTCTCAACTGCTTTTTCTTGATCTTCTTTTGACATTTTGTCCACAAAGCCTGATAAAAAGCTTGACTGTCTTGAACAGCTACTTATGGTGGATTGCCTATCTGGTGACAGTGATCTTGAAAGAAAGGATCCTGCTTCTTCTTCCCCCAGATCTGGCAGCTCAACATTTTCATTTTCCATTTTTTGCAAATCTGCTATTTTACTTGAGCTACCAAGTTCCTGCAACAAAAGGGGGAAAAGATTTTTTATTTTAGCCTATTCTAATCTGGCCTCATCCATTGGAAGGAGAAGGAGAAGTGGCAGGGAGCTTGCTTCCCCCATCTCTGCCAGAAAGAGCACTCTGCCGCTCAACTTGCCGCTCAGTTGCCCTGGGACTGCAGAGCCAAAGGGATGTATAGTCTGGTCTCTGCCATCAGCCAGAAGACTAAGCTTGCTCTGCTGGGTTGAAATAGTTAACTATTTATCTATTATGTAATTTAAAAAAAAATTATTGTTAAGGCTAAGCCAAGTTGGGTACTTAGTGCAAGTAGAAAAACAGGATACAAATATTTTAAATAAATGAACAATAGTCCAGAGTTGCATTAACAGCTTTTAAAATTATAACGTTTTAAAACAATATAGATGCTAGTCTACACTGTGTGTTGTATGAAGGAGTGAGACAAAGCTCACAGCATGGAGGGCTGGTAGGGCTGCAGCTGGAGACCGGAAGGGAAGGAAAATACTCACGCCACTTCCGGAGCAGCATCTTGCTTAGGCTTGGAGGAGGGAGACTGCCTAAAGTATTTCTGGCCCCAGAGAGGGGCAGAGCAGGGTCAGTTCCCTGCAGGCTGCAAAGAGAGACCAGCAGCAAGCAAAGACTGCAGATCCTGCCTGAGGAATGCTGGGGGAGTGACCACATGGGGCTGGTGGTAATCTCCAGAGGGGAGCTACAGCTGAGGACCCGGAGATCAAGGCCTGGGATAATCTCTGGAGCGGAGTTTTTCAACACAGGCTCTGGAGGAAGGCCTGAGGGAAAACTACAATCACAGGTAGAGCTTTCCTGCACATGGGGGATACCCCAATGACACTGTGAACATTCATAGGGGTGCAGAGAAGGCCAGCACATTTGCAAAGACTGGACTAAGGGATTTTGTCTTGATTAGGATGATTGGGATTTTAAGTACCTGATCCTGGATGAAAGGGACATAGTTGGAGCCTGACAAGAAGGCTGAGAAGCAGCAGAGGTTTTCTTTGGTTTTTGCTGTTTTCTTTTGATTTTTGAGCACAGGCCAAGACCAGCCCTGGAAGGGTGTACCTAACAGAGACCCAAGGTCATCCTGGGGTAGAGGGCTAAAAATAAGACCACAACAGGCAGCACTGTGACCTAACTGCAGAAGAATTTGTGAACAACATCTGGAGAGGCTAGGCATGGGTAAAGGGGAGGTTTTGGAGCCCCACAGAAGAAACGGGGATTGAGACCAGGCAGGATCACCATGGGCAGTGCCTCCAGGGAATATACATCATCAAAGTCATGGCAGGAGAGAAAAACTTTCTGGCAGACCAGGTGATCCAGAGCCAAGGTCCACCCTGTTGCCACCTGTAAGCAGACAAGCTCAGGGCCGTGGTAGCAAGCCCTATAATACCTAACGCCATCACATGTTGTTTAACATACTCATTTGTTTATTTACATAGGATTCCTGAAGTAGACTTTTCTCAGATGATGTTGTTCCACCACTTCGTTATATTAGCTTTCTGTACATAGCTTGTACTCTTTCAGGACAGTTTCTACATGTTATTAAATGTTTCTTCATTCTTGTTGCATTGTTAGCATACTCCTGCCTGCAATATTTATATTTGTCAACTTTCTTCCTTCCTTCAGTGACTTGAACCTCACTATAATGATGCCACACAATAGTTTGTTTGTTTTTTTCTGATGAGGCATTATTATGACTACTTCAGACCAAAAGCACTAAAAAACTAGCAGGTCTTATGCAAACAGTTCCAACTTCCCCAACTCAAGAAAAGAAATGAGACACTGCTCTGTGCGTTTGCTGAACTGAAAGTGAAACAAAAATTAATCACAGTTTTAGTTTTGGTTTTGCTTTCACTTGCAGTCTGAGATGAAATAAGAATTTTAGCTTTGGTTTTGATTTGACCTGCACAGCCAGTTAGGTGAATTCATAACTTGATTTTTGGTTTGGATTATTATGTGATTGTATTTACTCTCCTGTTTACAAATCAATAAAACATATATGTACTGTCTCACACACTTTCTAGGGATAATCACCTGAAAACCATTAATTTCAACTTTGAAACTGCTAAGCTAGCCTAATATTGTATTGGCACCCATTCTTTGTTACTAATGAATTTTATGAAACAATGAATTTTTAGAAATGGAAAATTTCCCACAGAAAAATGAAGCACTGGAAAATTTTCCATGGAAATTTTTTCAGCCCCACATCTCTGCAAGTATGTTCAAGAAATATGTCACACTTAGAAATTAAACAGCATCAAGTACATTATAATCTTCCTCTTATTGGAGTGGATATACTATACTATACTATACTATACTATACTATACAGGAATAAGATAACATTCCTTTAAATTCCTTTGTTTGGAAAAAGAACAAGGGTAACGTTGGACCCTTACTAAACTAAGTGGGGTACCTGATAACTGACACTCAGGAAAAAGCCAGTCTCCTTAATGACTACTTTGCGTTGGTCTTCCATCAGCCTAGTGGGATCACCCGGCCTGACAAGAGGCAGAACCACCAGAGGAAAGGTGAACCTGTGCCCATCATTACCATTGATCTTGTGAGGGAATACCTTAAGAGGCTGGACATCCATAAATCAGCTGGCCTGGATGGAGTATACCCAAGAGTGCTAAAGGAGCTAGCTGACATTATAGCACAGCCTATGGTGAGGATATTCAAGAACTGGTGGCACTTGAGCAAGATGTCTGATGATTGGAAGAGGACCAACATGGTGCCTATGTTCAAGAAGGGGAGAAGGGAAGATCCAGGGAACTACAGGCCAGTTAGCCTGACCTCAATACATGGAAAGATCCTGGAAAAAATTATCAAGGAAATCATTGCCAACATCCTAACAGAAGGTAATGTTCTGAGAGAGAGCCAACATGGCTTCATGGCAGGTAGATCTTGTCTGACCAACCTGATTTCCTTCTACGACCAGGTGATGCATCACCTGGACAAAGGAGAAGAATTGGATATCATATTCCTGGACTTCAAGAAAGCCTTTGACCTGGTGTCCCATGATGTCCTCATGGAAAAATTGGGGAATTGTGGCCTAGACAAGTTCACAGTCTGATGGCTGGGGAACTGGCTCTGCGGACAGACCCAGAGAGTTACAGTTGATGGAAATAAATCAACTTGGCACACTGTGACCAGTGGTGTCCCACAGACCTCTATTCTCAGACCTTCAGTGTATTTATAAATGATCTGGAGTCAGGTGTTATAAGTGGACTGGCTAAGTTTGCTCATGGCACCAAACTATGGGGAAGTGCAGCCACCCTAGAGGATAGGCTGGCAATCCAGGCTGACCTCGACAGGCTTACAAAGCGGGAAGACCAAAACCTGATGGCTTTCAATGCTGAGAAATGCAAGGTGCTCCGCCTTGGGAGAAAGAACCCACACTACACTTATAGGCTCAGCAGTGCTATGCTAGCTATCACTGCATCTGAAAGAGACTTGGGGGTCATGACTGCCCACAAGATGAACATCAGCCACCAAAGCAATGCTGCAACCAGCAAAGCAAACAAAACTCTGGCCTGCATCTTCCAACATAGGTGAGACCACAGCTGGAATACTGTGTCCAGTTCTGGGCTCTGCAATTCAGAAAGGATGTGAAGAAGCTCAAGAGAGTCCAGGGGAGAGCCATGTGAATAATTAGAGGACAAGAGAGAAGGCCTTATGAGGAGAGGCTGAGAGACATGGGACTCTTCGGCCTGGAAAAGCATAGGCTCAGGGGTGACTTGTGACAGCATATAAGTATATAAGGGGTGTGCACCAGGAACTGGGAGAACATCTGTTCACCACTGCACCCCATGGGAAGGCTAGGGCCAATGGTCACAAACTCCTGGAAGACCTTTTTAGGCTGGACATAAAGAAAAACTTCTTTACAGTCCAATTCTCCAGGGCCCGGGATAGATTGCCCTCAGAGGTGGTGCAGGCACCTACTCTGGTTTCCTTTAAGAAACACTTGGATGCCTGTCTTCCTGGGATCATTTGACCCTGCTGACTGCCTGCCCTTTGGGCAGGGGGCTGGACCCAATGATTTTGTGAGGTCCCTTCCAGCCCTAATGTCTATGAAATCTATGAAATAGTTTGTGAATCCTCTTGTAGTACTCAGTGTGTTCTATGTTTCAGAAACAAACCAGAATGGCAGTGTAAATATGCATGCATTATTTGCTGTGTATATTGACTAAATACAGTTTACGGCTTATAAGAGAAGGGTATAATATACATTGAATAAGGGATATAGTAATGAAGGGGTTATAGAATCATAGAATGATAGAAAATTGGAGTTGGAAGGGACCTCAGGAGGTCATCTAGTCCAACCTCCTGCTCAAAGCAGGACCTTACCCAACTAGATCATTCCAGCCATTGGTTGATCATTCCAGCTTGTGGCTACTTTGGCTAGGAACAGGAAGCATGGCAGATTTACGCCTTACCGACTAACAAAATAAGACATGTACAGCATGAGCTTTTGTTGAGCAAGGCCTTAAAAACATCCTAGGATGGAGAATCACCCCTCTCTAGGTAACCATTCCAGTGCTTCACCACCCTCCTAGAGAGAAAGTTTTTCCTAATATCCAACGTCAACTTCCCTTGCTTCAATTTGAAATTACTGCTCCTTGTTCTGTCATCTGCCACCAGTGAGAGAAGTCTAGCTCCATCCTCTTTGGAACCACCCTTCAGGTAGTTAAAGACTTATAAATCCAGCCTCAGTCTCCTCTTCTGCAGACTAAATAAACCCAGTTCCCTCAGCCTCTCCTCATAAGACGTGCCCCAGACCACTAACCATTTTTGTTGCCCTCCACTGGACTCTCTACACCTTGTCCACATTCTTTCTGTAGTGCGGGGTCCAAAACTGGACACAGTACTCCAGATGTGGCCTCACCAGTGCAGGAAAGAGGGGAATAATTACTTCCCTCAATCTGCTAGTAACGTTCGTACTAACGCATCTCAGTATACTGTTAGCCTTCTTGGCAACAAGGGCACACTGTTGACTCATATTGTTCACTGTAACTTCCAGGTCCTTTTCTGCACAGCTGTTGCTTATCCATTTGGTTCCAAGCCTATAGCAATGAGTGGGATTCTTCAATCCTAAGTGCAGGGCTTTGCACTTGTCCTTGTTGAACCTCATGAGATTTCTTTTGGCCCAATCCCCCAATTTGTTGAGGTCTCTCTGAATCCTAGCCCTACCTTCCAGTGTATCTACTACTTCTCCAGATTGATGTAATCCATGAACTTGCTTAGGGTGCACTACATCCCATCTTCCAGATTGTTAATGAAGATAGTGAACAAAATTGGCCCAAAACCGACTCCTGGGGCATTCCACTTGATACAGCCTGCCAGCTAGATCTCAAGACCTTGATCCTACCTGCTGAGCCCGACAATCTAGCCAGCTTTTTATCCACCTTACAATCCATTCATGCAACCCATACTTCCTCAGCTTGCTTGCAAGAACACTGTTGGAGACCATATCAAAAGCCTTGTTAAAGTCCAGATATATCATGTCCTCTGTTTTCTCCACATCCACAGAGCCAGTCGTGTCGTCATAAAATGTATTATGATTATGCATTAAAGCAAACAGACCTGAGATAATCACAGTGCCCCCTGGTCTATATTTTGTCCTATAAGTGGAATGTAAAACAACAACTTCCTCTCTCTTAACCCCATGCCTTCACCTGGACATACTGTACACATCTGAACCATTGCCAAATTAGCCAGAGAACTATTCCACAGGAAACTAGTGTCTTTTGGGACCCTTTTGTTTATAGGAATGACCACTTTTATTTCCTTTTTAAAATTTTGTTTTGAAGTTGGCCTCTGAGAGACATCACAACATGCCATGGCTTTGATGGGGGATGTAGCTGGCTAATGACATTTACAGCCTTTTCCTGAGCTCTTATTCTTATTATGTATTGCACTACTGCCTACAGGCGCCATCTGATACTACAGTAGTATATACAAAAGAGAGAGACAGTCCCTGCTCTGGGGAAGTCCCTGTCTAAATTGACAAGATAAAAGGAAGGGGAAAAGAAACAGGCATAGGGAGGAGAAGCAACTTTCCTAGGGTCACAAAAAAGGGAACAGAAACTGTCTCTTACCCCACAGTTCAGTGCTGGCTCCAGTGGACCTCTCTTGATATACATTGCAATGCCCATGTTTCACATGCTGAGCCTTACCAGTGCTGTAGTCCTCATAAAAAACAAAGGCTTGTCCATATGAGAGGGCTGCTGCTGTCACTGCTAAGCTGAGGAGGCTAATGACAGAGCCCCCTTGTAGAGATGCAGCATATGGCAGCAGAAGAGATTTTATCTCCAGCTGAGCTATGCCACCCCCGCAAAAAACCAGAAGGTTAGCCAAACATAGCTGTATCTAGATAGGGGGTTTTGCTGGCATAACTGTATCAGCTGCCCAACACAGGTATGCCAGGAAGCCTCGTATGACACTGTAGCAAGAACTGGGATCAAAACCCTGCTACGGATCTGCAGAGTCAGCCAAGCCAGCAAGGAACTCACCTGAGCATGCCTAGGAGACTCACTTGGCCACCGGTGCACTGAGGAAAGGGCCTGGGGACAAGAGAAGGAACAGTCCTCTAGGGGTCTAGGACCACATGTCAAAAGGAGCCTGCCATTATTAGCCCAGAAGACTGATAAGGCAATTTAAGAGAGAGCCAGAAGAGGGACTGGTGTTCAGCTTCCCTCGAAGAGGGAAAGACAAAGACAGGGAAAAGTTCAGCAAAGACAGGGAGCTGCCCAACGTAGCGAAGGCAGGGATTTTGGGGGAACCCAAAGAAGTATTTGCTCCATAAACCTGAGATAAGAAGAAAGAAGAGTGGGGATTCATTTATAAATCCCAAATGAATTATAGTAGAGATTAAGAAGAAAGAGGGATTGGTTTATGAACTTTGAATGACTTGGTGGCTATAATTGAGAAACGTGCCGTAAATTAATTTATAAATTTTGAATGACTTATAGTCGTCATGAAGAAATGAGAAGGGGATTGATTTATGAATTCCAATGGATGTATAACAGTGATTAAGAAGGCACATAGTGATTAAATTTGTAAAGTTTCAATGAATTTGTGGAATTAAGGAATGATAAATAAGTTGATCTGTGGACTTATTAAATTAATTCATGAGTGTCATGAATGACTGCACATAATAGATTGAGCAATAAGAACTGAATTAATGTTGTGTTTACAGATAACCAATTATCTTGGAACCTGGATAGTAATTTAGTGAAAGAAGAAACAAGGGTAGTGAATCAGTGAATGAAGGAATCCAGGGTGGCCTTGAGAGAGGCTCCCAGCAGGGACCCAAACATCAGACTCGTGGGAGTCTTCCACCACAGGCTTGAGACAAAAGGGGCTGTCATGAGATCACTGAGTACAGACATGGGCCTTTGCACCCCATTGACTCACTGGCCTTCTTCTCCTCACAGGCTGGTGCCAGTCAGCACAATTGGGATGGTCTTCCTCGCTCTTATGTCATCTGCCATGACTTTGATAACTTAATTAAGAGAGGAGGAATGGTGACTCCCCAACCCAACGTTGACTGGCACTTGCTGCAATGCCAGATCAAAATTTCTTTGCAAAGGAAAATAAAGTAAACAAAAAAACCTTGCTGTCCTCACAGTGTTTCTTCTTCTGTTGCAGGGAACTCAGAGGAATCCTCTCTCCTTTCCTTGCTTTCACCCCACAAGTGTTTAATTGCTGGAGCTGGGAGCAGGCTGGGTTTTTTGTTTTCACTCACAGTAATTAATGCTGTGCAGCTTACTTGACTGCCCATGGTGGCCAATTAATGCAGAAAACTGTCTTTCTCCTCTCTTTTTCTTTTCTTTTTAGTTGTGAGCTCGTCCGAGCTTGCGAGACTGAACAGGTTTCTTGCCCCATTCCCGGGGACTTCAGTCTGGGGCAGCAGAAGGGTATCCACCCTACCTGCCCGCACCGTCCTCTCCTTCTGTACTCCCTCTTGTCCCATCTCCCAGGACTGGAAATAGCTCTGGCAGCTTAATTAGGCCAATCCATCTCACCCAGCAAGGTGATAAAGTGGGGCCAGGGCAGACCAGGAGTTCCTGTTGCAGCATAGTTATGCCATTCTAGCTGGGCAAATTCCCCTGGCTAGGGGCCCACTCTTGGTAAGCACTCTTGGGCTCTTCACAGGGGTAGGGTGTAGGAGAGGTGGAGCCCTGCAGAAGAACCAGTTATTCAGCTAGATGGACCCTCACTTAAGAAGTCATCCAATGTCTCCAAGAAAATCAATCCATTAGGGTGTGGCAGGAAAATGAGAGGGAGGAATGAAGGTCTGGTGTGTTCCAATATAGTGGTAACTCAAAAGTCTGTGCACCCTCACAGACACATACACACATGTAAGACAAAGACTGAGCCCTCAGTTTTCTGTCAGATGATGGAATTACCCAGCCAAAATGGTGCCACAGGATGTGTGTGAGAGATTGTATGCCTCCATTTGTCTTTACTGCCCTTCCCAGTCTGGTAGTAGGTTGCAGTGATGTAACTAGGGCAGTGCAGCAGGGGCAGCCATCCCAAGCATTGAATTTTAAGGAGAGTGGAAAAAAGAGCAGCAGCCACAGCTACACCATTGCACCAACTGGAAGTAGCCACTACCCCTGTGTGTGGCAACTGTCCCTTTGTGTCATGCTGGTGGCATAAAAAGAAGCAGAAACAGCTTTTGGGGAATGCATCTGCCTACCTCCTCTTTCTGACCAGCACCGGCTCAGCTCAGCTCCAGGACAGAGATAATCTGTATTTGAACTCCACCATTGACAAGTCCATTAGGAGCAGGGCACCACTGCATGGGCTGCTAAAAAAATCCTATTCTGCCAGCTGAATGGTGGCAAAGGAGGGCAGGGTGGTTTTGCCAAGTGATTGTCCCAAGCATAGCAGCAGTGGAACATCAGTTCTCCCCAGGAAACCACATTCATCTAACACTAGGCAAGTCAATATTTCATCCCATTACTATAAAAGTTTCTCATGCTTTTTCAAAGTTTGGACTGCACTTTAACTGAAGAATGTCTTGGATGGACCACATAGCCACCCATATAGCAGCGGCCTCTGTGGAAAAAGTCAGGTAAGTTCTTAGCCACCTAATGTGATATAGTAAGTTCTGAGCAAGGAAGAACCAGCAGCACAGCCTACATTTTCAAGAATGGGCACTGAATTTGGAGGCCTTACTATTTCAGGGGCCAACTTGAGACACATGCTGTAAGCACTGTTTACATTATATACTGTATTGTAAGAGACGGTCCCTAGGCCTTGTCTAACTAGAGAAGACAGGCAGAGCATGGGAGTAAGGAAATATTATTGCACTTGTTCTATAGAATAGGACCTGAGGCAGAGAATAAAGCCACAAGGACTTTCAGGAGTGCTAACCACACAAAATTCCTATTAAATAGACTACGCTTATGAGTACTCCCAATGCCCAAGAAAATGAGGACCAGTGCCCCTCCAGTTGAAAACCAAGGCACTCAAGTGTACAGGTTGCTTTTAAAAACCATGTGCATAGTCAGCTCTCTGTAGAACTCTCCTGCAGGCAGTGCCCCCAAAAGCACAGTCTGAGAACCTCCTCTGTGGATTGTGTATGTGTACTTTAAGTAGGGAAGTTTTGTCAGCTCTTGTGCTTGTTTCCTACCTATCCCAAGTCAAACAAAGGTGACGGGAACAAGAGGATGCAGCTGTATACACAGGGGATCCTGGAGCACAACAGCTTTCCATGTTCAGTGACTTCTTTGGGTGGAGGGCTTTCCCATGTCTAAGGAAACTGATTTATATATCAGAAATGCAGTAGGCGCTGACTCAGTGGTTTTTCCGCTTCCTCTTACATCCTGTGCAACTTGATAGTGAATTTCCTGCCGAGTGTAGAATTCACAGAATACATCACGTGCTTGAAGCCCAGAAATGATGAAAGGAAAATAATCCAGTTTCCAGATCTCTCCTTATTGCAGGAGTGCACACAGGAGGGATGGAAGGGTCAGAGGAAAAGTAGTTGAGAGTTTTCCTCTTCTAGTGTGTGCCAGTCATCACACTGTCTTTACTAGGTTGTTAGAAACCTAGTCCCATTCTTACATCTGCAGCTGACATCTTAAGGCTGTCAGCTGAGATAGCTGGGTCTTTTTTTTCAGTGTCTACTTTCGGTCATTCTACCCCAGGTCAGTGTGTAAAGATGTTTACCAGTACTTGTAGTGTATTACTCTGCCACTAGATTTCTCTGTGTTGCACAGAGGTCTAGGGGTGTGTGGTCCCTGGTCAACACAGAAGACAAAGTGGGGACTCAAGATTTGTGGGATCCTGTTGGTGTATGTAGTTGTAGCTGAGCCCTTTAATATAAACACCACAGCTTCAGATGATATGTGATTGTTCATATCACAACACTGTTATCCCAGGGGCATAGACGACTGCAAAACATTGTTAATGCTGTAGTTTACACCTTACAGTCTTAAACATTTTCTCCTGTTACATGAACTAACATAACAATCGGGAAATAGAACCAGGCAGCTTAAACTATGGGCTCAGAGGCCTCAAGAATGTAACCAAGGCCTTGTTATATCCTGAAGTTCTTTCCTTTCCTACCATCTGTTAAATATTTTCAGTGCTCATTAAAGATGCTGAATAGATAGCACTGGAGGTTGAAGACTTCAGACTATCTGCACAAATGGATGGAGACCCAGCCCTGTACTGCCAGTAGATCCTGTGTTATCAGAGTGTGTTTTTAAAATTAGACCATCAGAGAAAAAACAGTAATGGGGAAGATGGAACTGGAGGGAGACTGAAGCTGCATGGCCTCAATATGAGCTGTGGGAACGTAATTGGGCTGAAGGCAACCAGGTTTCTCATTGCTTCTGGGAATCACAGCCACCTTACAACCCTTGTATGGGTTTTCTTGAAGAGCTTGGAGTGATGCTATGATCCCACCTTATTCCATGCCCACCTGCCTCTCTTCAGGGGACAGCAGCAATCAGCAGCTGAGCATTAGGAAGGTATAGGCCTCATCCTGTCCTAAGGAGAGCATAAGGACTGTGACAGCGCCTAGTTTCTGTAGCACTGTTGAACTCAAGTGCTCAAAGCATCAAGAGCTAAGCCCCCTGGCCCTCCAAGCATGAATCAGCTTTAAATCCCTGCAATTTAAATAAATTAATACACTTTTTTTCTTTTGACCTAACATCTGTTTTTTTGAAGATAAATTTACTTCAGGTCGTCAGACTCTTAAACACAAGGGCTGGAAACTTACTTGATTAAAACAGTAAGTTCCCTTGATTCCTGTCACTTTCACTTCCAGAAAAGAGTAACTATCACAAGAATTCTGACAAAATGCAGGGGGCAGTCAGGAAGGCCAAGGCAGAGATGTAACTGGGACTGCCTACCCAGATCAAGGACAACAAGAAGTCCTTTTTTAAATACATAGGGGGCAAAAAGAAGGTACCGGGTAATGTGGAACCCCTGCAAGACACACCAGGAAATCTGGTCGTCACACCAGATGACAAAGCTAACCTATTTAACGACTTCTTTGCCTCCATTTTCCTGAGCAGGGATCGGATCAGTCCTCCCACCAGGCCCCCCCTCAGGCCCCAGGGGAGGCACACCTTGGCCTAGGGTCAGTGAGGACCTTGTCAGGGAACTTCTAGAGGGACTGGATGTATTTAAATCAGCTGGTCCAGACGATCTCCACCCAAGAGTGCTGAGGGAATTAGCTGAGGTCATTGTGGGACCCCTGGCACGGCTTTATGAGCACTCGTGGTGCTCTGGTGTGGTGCCAGAGGACTGGAAGAGGGCCAGTGTCGTTCCCATCTTCAAAAAAGGGAGGAAGGAGGACCCAGGAAACTATAGGCCAGTTAGTCTTACCTTGATCCTGGGTAAGCTTTTTGAGAGAATTATCCTGGCACATGTCCACAAGGGGCCAGCGGGGGAGATTACGCTTAGGGACAACCAACACGGGTTCATTAGCAGCAGGTCCTGTCAAACCAACTTGGTGGCCTTCCACAATCAGGTCACCAGATCCTTAGATGCAGGGGTAACAGTGGACATAGTTTTTCTGGACTTCAGGAAGGCCTTTGACACTGTCTCTCACCCCATTCTCATTAAAAACTGGGGGACTGTGGTGTCGACACCTACATAGTCAAATGGGTTGCTAACTGGCTGGAGGGCCACACCCAGAGAGTGGTGGTGGATGGGTCATTTTCGACCTGGAGGGATGTGGGCAGTGTGGTCCCCCAGGGCTCAGTCCTCGGGCCTACACTGTTCAACATCTTCATCAGTGATTTGGACGAGAGGGTAAAAAGCACCCTGTTCAAATTTGCTGATGACATTAAGATGTGGGGGGACGTGGGCATGCTAAAAGGGAGGAATAGGCTGCAATCAGACCTAGACAGATTATAGGGGTGGGCGGATGAAAATAGGATGGGATTCAACACTGGCAAGTGCAAGGTGCTGCACCGGGGGAGGAAGAACCAGCAGCATACCTACAGGCTGGGGAACTCCCTTCTCATCAGTGCAGAGGCAGAAAAAGATTTTGGAGTCATCATTGATGCCAAGATCAACATGGGCTGGCAGTGTGGGGATGCAGTCAGGAAGGCCAACCATACCTTGTCATGCATCCACAGATGCATCTCAAGCAGGTCCAAGGAGTTGATCCTCCCCCTCTATGCGACACTGGTCAGGTTGCAGCTGGAGTACTGCATCCAGTTCTGGACGCCGCACTTCAGGAGGGATGTGGACAACATGGAGAGGGTCCAGAGGAGGGCCACCTGCATGATCAGGGGGCAGCAGGGCAGGCTTTGTAAGGAGAGGCTCAGGGACCTCAACCTGTTCAGCCTCCACAAGAGAAGGCTGAGGGGGGATCTTGTGGCCTGTTATAAACTAGTGAGAGGGGACCAGCAGGCACTGGGGGAGTCCCTGTTCCCCCAAGCACTACCAGGAGTGACCAGGAATAACAGTCACAAGCTGGCAGGGGGTAGATTCAGACTAGACATCAGAAGGCACTACTTCACTGTCAGGGCGGCTAGGATCTGGAACCAACTTCCAAGAGCAGTGGTGCTGGCTCCTACCTTGGGAGTCTTTAAGACAAGGCTAGACAAACACCTTGCTGGGGTCGTTTGACCCCAGTACTCTTTCCTGCCATGGCAGGGGGTCAGACTTGATGATCTGCTCAGGTCCCTTCCGATCCTAGAAACTATGAAACTATGAAAACTGTGGGAGGTGGCCAAGACAGGTCCTTTCTCTTTCCCCTTCCCTCACAACACTTAGGCATCAAACTAGTTCCCTATATTTTTTGTAATCCAGGATGGCTTTTCCTAGGCAGGGGCACTTATGGTTAAAAATAATAATAATCTCTTTTCTTTGTGTATATCACTCAATCTTGGACACAGAAAAGAGGCAAGTCACTTTTAGGCTGTTTTTGTTAAGAGATTAAAAACCATTTACAACACAAAACAACAGCAGCATTTCCAAACCGTGTTTCCCAAATTCTCAAATTTCCCAACATTATTTCAATATAGAGCATTTAATATTAACTCTCATCACTCCCATAAGCTTACATGTGCATATACATTGGTCATAGACACCTAATGATTTTCAGTCTTTGTTTTCAGTCTTTTTCACTTCCATGTTCTTGTACAAGGCCAACACTGGGAAGTTTTGGTTGCAGAAATAACAGGGGAATGGTTATTGATTGATTCATTTACTTTGTTTGTTTAGCTTTTATATTTAAAAGCCTATTGCCACTGGAATTGTTAGAAAAATGGGTCATTTCTACTGGCCTTGATAATCTGTTGAAAAGAAGGATGTTGACCCTGAAGGAAGTTTAGGGGTCTGAAGGTTACCTTTTAACAGCCCCTTTTCTCAGTGAAATGAGTTTTTCAATGTAGTGAATGCAAAAACAAACTTTATTAAAATTCTCAAAATATGACTATTGTTAGCAAATAACAAATAAACACAATATACCTTGGTTCCCCTTTTCGAGCCAAAAAGAAATAAGTAGTCATACAATTTAGAATCTCTAATCCTTACAATCCTAAGAATTTCTAAGAGGTAGTTACACTACGAGGGAGATCTTTATCCAAATTCAGAGACCAAATTCCAAGTGGCATTGGATCTTCATTACATCTGCAGAGGAGAACCTCAGCAAAGAATGCCAGAGAAACACAGCTCAGAAGACTGAGTTCCTTTTTTGTCTCCCCCCTCAAACAAAGGCTGACAAAATTATGTTGTCAGAACAGACAAATATGGCCAGAAAAGCCATGTTTTTATGTCATACTGTAATCAGGCATGAACACATTGTAGTCAGGTTCCTTTAGTAACACTTCCCCATGCCTCATAACTTGGCCTAATTTGAACTTAAACTTAACACAGCCAAAGGCCTCCTCAAACTACTATAATGCAAGCTAAAAGGATTCAGAATGAACACAATGGTCTACAGGGGGCAGCTCAAGGTAAGTGATGTTGGGGTGGTGGGAGGGGAGGTCTCAGGTACTCATTGATTTATTTGAGATGCCTTAAAGGAGTGGTTCTCAACCTTTTTTGTACCAGGACCCATTTGTAAACATTGATGGTCAGTCCTGACCCAATGCCCCTCACTCCTGATTCACTGCCCCCGCCCCTCAGTGTATGGGGCAGGGTGTGTGTGGGCCATGGGGAGCACCAAGTAGCCCCTTGCAGAGTGGAACTCTGCCAACCTTCAAGGGAAAAGCATGGTTTCCCACATTTTTCTCCTTTAAAGGAGAATCCATTTTTAAAGTTTGTTGTTCCATTTTTAAAGCTTGTTTGCGACCCTTTCATATACTCTTGCAACCCAGTTTTGGGTCATGACCCACAGGTTGAGAAATGCTGCTTTAAAGCAACCCCTTGTTCAGAAAGGGTTCAGTGCCCTGCCCTTTGCAAACCAAGGCTATTTCTCTAAAGTTGGGCATCTCTCAACATGCACTGCTGGAAATCTTGGCCTAGGTTCTAGGAACTTCTTAGATTTGGTGTTTAATCTGGGGCCAAATTTGACCTGAGGAGATAAGTCTTCAAGAAGGGCTGGGTAAGAAAGAATTTGTAAAGGAGGAAATAACTTTCAATAACATAATTATTAAAATAGGAATGTGCCATACTAAGGGTGTGGAGTGATAATTACCATCTTTGCTTAGTGCCCAGTCTTTTGAATCACAATCATAAATACACATCAGCACAACAGCTTGTTTTTCAAGCTAATTAAAAATTAGGCCCCCTGGGCAGTAGGCAGGGGGTATTCAGGTTACAATAGAAACAAATGAGTACTAGGAAGCTATAAATGCTTCCCATTTGAAGAACAGGGAGGTATGTGGCATGATGGGGGCTCTTTGTCTTTAAACTGTTAGATTCCTTCTAAGGCACATGTGAATGAACTTGCAGCTGTGCAGGCAGCTCAGTATTCCAGCGTCTCTGTTTTTCTCCCCAGAAGAGATTTGTCATGTTACACAATGAAGTGCTGAACAGGAGGTGCTGTTCAAAACCCACTGTGCCACTCAGAGGGTTGGGCACCAACTTGCCATGGAGTAAGGTGGAGAATGGCCTTGAGAAAGCCTGTTAGAAGTTCAAAGAGCCACTGAATATGCCTAAGTTCCCTCTTCCCAGTTCTCCTTCAGATACAGTGGACTGTAAGTAGGTATGTAGATCCCTTGGTCTCAATGGACCAATGATAATCTGTATCAGCTGACAATCTGGCATTATCATTTCTAACTTTTGATCACAGTTCAGGCAATTTCTAGAAGTCCCCATTTGTTTTATCTAGCATTGACAACACCAGCCCAAGAAATGTTACTGAAAGGTGGGAAAGGAGAGAGCTGGCCAAAAAAAGGGGTTTCTAGTTTGTGGGAAGCTTAGGGTTTTTGAAATGTGGTTTTGCACTGAACCAATCTGAAACCAAACCTTTTCTAGATTCTCTGTGAACCACAAATGCTGAGACAATTTGGAAACATCAGAACAGATTAAATGAAACAGGTTCCTTGGAGCCTGTAGCAACCAGAGAAATCAGCATTGTTTTCACTTTCTTCACTGCTATTTATGGCCATGAAACTGAAAATGATAAATTCTCTGAGCAGCTGCAGCAGGCTCCCAGTCCCACAATATGGATTTGTAGCAGAGATCCTGGGAACCCTTTGAGAATTTCTAGGCTCTGGGCCCCAGTTTGGCTGGCAGGGAGTCTGGAAACTCTGAGTCCAGTTCCAGATGGGTTTCTCAGTGTTACTGGGGGCTAAGCCTTGAACAGTGCAAAGGCTCACAAGGCTCTGAGGCTCCCAGCTTCACAGCAGAAAGTGTGAAAGTTTAGCATGACTGGCTGCCTTGAGCTCTGTTGCACTGGACCCACTAGTTTAGGGGTGATCCACTTGGCAGTTCTGCCTCAGAGGCATGGACCTTGAAAGCATCAGATCCCAATGCAGGGGTGGTCTGCTAGGAATCCAGGCAGGGCTCCACTGAAATCCTGCCTTGGCTTTGGTGCAAGTTGGTTGATGTATGGAATGACACATTTCAGGCTAAATGAATTGGTGTTTTGAATCAGAACTGTGCTTTCTAGAAAATTTCTGAGTAGTCTTAGTAGAGAAAGAGAAATGGCCTAACCTCCAAGAACAGAAAACCCTACTTTTACTTGTGTCAAGGGACTTGTTGCTGATCAGCAGTACAATATACGCACCCAAAATAGCAGGAACAAAAACCCCAAAACCAATGTGATTGCAGAGCTGCTGGCAATATCTTTGAAAACTCTTGGTGATTGAGAGAGGTCCCAGATGTTTGGAAAAGGGCAAATATAGTGCCCATCTTTAAGAAAGAGAAGAAGGAGGATCTTAGGAACTACAGACCAGTCAGCCTCACCTCAGTCCCTGGAAAAATCGTGGAGCAGATCCTCAAGGAATCCAATTCTAAACACTTGGAGAAGATTATTAGGAACAGTCAGCATGGATTCACCAAGTGCAAGTCATGCCTGACCAACCTGATTGCCTTCTATGATAACTGTCTCTATGGATGTGGGGAAAGCAGCAGACATAATATACTTTGACTTTAGCAGGCTTTTGATACTGTCACAGCCTTCTTACAAGCAAGCTGAGGAAGTACGGGCAGGATGAGTGGACTGTAAGGTGGATAGATTAACTGAGTCTGCTCACAGTGCATTGGATTAATAGATTGTGAGGCTGGAAGGGACCTTGGAAAATCATCATGTCCAGCCCCCTGCACCAAGCAGGAAAGATAACTAAGGGTCAGGTGACCCCAGCAAGGTGACTGTGTCTCTTTAAGACTTCCAGGCTAGGTGATTGCACCACCTCTGGAGGGGGCTTATTCCAAAATCTGGACACCCTGACTGTGAAGAAGTCTAATGTTTCTAATGTTGGGCCTGAATCGATCTTCCAGGCATTTGTGGGCATTACTCCTGGTTTTCCCCTTGGGTGCCCTGGTGAAGAGTTGCTCACCGAGCCCTTGTTGTACTCCCTTAGTGTAGCGATAAGACGTTACCAGGTCCCCTCTCAGCCTTCTTTTCCTCAGGCTGAAGAGTCCCAAATCTCTCAACCTTTCCTCGTATGACTTGCTTTTTAAGATTCTGATCATATGGGTGGCTCTTCTTTGGACTCTCTCAAGCTTGTTCATGTCCTTGTTAAAGTGTGGTGCTCAGAACTGGATGCAGTATTCCACCTGCAGTCTCACCAGTGCTGAGTAGAGCGGAACAATCACCTCCTTGGTTTTGCTGGAGATGCATCAATTGATGCATGCCAGAGTATTATTTGCCCTACTGGCTATAGCATCGCACTGCTGGCTCATATTCATACTGTGGTCTATTATTACCCCAAGGTCCCTTTTACTGGTGGTGCTAGTCAGTTCGGTGCCGCCAAACTTGTAGGTGTGTTGGGGGTTGCTCGTCCTGAGGTGGAGCATTTTACATTTCTCGACGTTGAACTTCATCAGGTTCTGATCCATCCAACTTGTTAGCCTGTCTAGGTCTGCCTGTAACTATAGCCTATCTTCAACAGTGATCATGCTCCCCTATAACTTGGTGTCATCCACGAACTAGGCCAGTGAGCTTTTCACTCCCACATCCAAATTGCTAATAAAGATTTTGAAAAGTACTAGACCGAGCACTGACCCCTGCAGGACATCGCTGCCCACTTCTCGCCAGGATGACACAGATCCATTCACTATGACTCTCTGGCTCTTATCCTGCAGCTAGTTTCTCACCCACCTGACTGTCTCAGAGTTAAGCCCACAATCCTCCAATTTTCTTGCAAGGACATTGTGGGATACTAGATCAAAGGGCTTTTGGAAGTCAAGGTATACAATGTCAACCTGCTCTCTCGTGTCCAGGTGGTGAGTTACCTGGTCATAGAAGAAGATGAGATTGGTAAGGCAAGACCTGCCCATGAGGAAGCCATGCTGACTGTCATTCAGAATCTTACCATCTGCAAGCTTACTGTAGATAGACTCCTAAATGAACTTTTCTAGGCTTTTCCCACGGATGGAAGTTAGGCTGATTGGCCTATAGTTACCCAGGTCCTTCCTCCTGCCCTCCTTGTGGATGGGCACAACATTGGCCCTCTTCCAGTCCTCAGGGACTTCTCCAGAGTGCCACAAGTTGTGGAAGAGTTTTGCCACAGGTTGTGGAAGGGGTTCTGCAGTGACTTCAGCCAGCTCCTTCAGCACTCTTGGATGAAGATCATTGAGTCCCGCTGACTTGTAAATGTCTAATTTTTTATATTGGTCATACACCACTTCTATGGCAATAGTGAGAAAGCGATTATTTCTACTGTGCTTATCCTCTGCTCTACCTGGCATGGTTTTCCTCTTGATCTGGTGAAAGACCAAGGCAAAGTAGCCATTCAGGAGTTCAGCTTTCTCCTGGGTGCTGGTAACCAGCTCTCCTGAGTTGTTGAGCAATGGCCCTGCATTCTCATTTGTTTTCCTCCTGTTCCCTATGTACCTAAAGTTTAATTGAGTCTGTTGGAGTATGGTAATTACTGTGCTTCAAGAGACTCTAGCACCACATGCATCAGTGTCCCTGTGCTGAAAAATAGTGGCGGGGGCACTTTAACTAAAGCTTGTTGAATGGGACTAGTTGATATTAGTTTGGGATCTTCTGTATAGAAGGCAGCATGATAAATTTGCTTTTGTCTCTAAGAGTGTGCTGAGCACAACAGTGCCCTTCCCCACCCCACCCCCACCATCCCTATCCAGACTCCTCTTTTATTTACTACAAGAGTGTGAGTGTGTATTGGGTGCCCATTAAGGACAGTGGCCCAGGCTTTTGAATGCATTTAATGCTTATCTCTTGGTCCACCATGCCCAAAGCATGCTACCACCTATGTATAAGGGTCTCGTGCGTCTTAGTGCTCTGGGGCCATCCTTCCATAGAGACAATATAATACATTTGGTAGCTGTACTAGGAGAAGGAAGCTGTGCTCATTGACATAACTCAGACCTTGGGAGCCCTAAAAATTTTAGTCATGGTAACTATTCATTAGGAGATAGTTCTTGGTTTATATCACCAAAAGCTGAGTTACTGTAAAAAGGCAGCTGGTGTAAATCGGCACAACTCCACTCACTTCAATGAAGAAGAGTCAGTTTACACCAGGCAAGGATCTGGCCCACAGTGTTTGTTTCAAAGGGAGGGGATAAAGAATGTCATATGGGGGAGAGGAGCAGGGGTGCAGCTGGACTAATCTGGCACCTGGTAGAAAGTAGGAGATGGAGGGAGCCATTGGGGCAGCTGGATGGGATCTTTTCTGACAGTTCACTGCCTGTTTGGTTTTCTCAGCGCATTTGCACCAGTGCTAATACACATCAGGTCCCCAAACCAGATCCACTTCCTCAAAACCTGGCACTCCAACAATACAAACGCTGGCAATACAAACCCTATCATCTCATCAGGGACCCAATCCTGCAGCTTTCACATGGGCATTATGCCCACTAAAATCAACAGAACTCCTCTGGTTTAACTGGTGTAATAGCCGATTTCATCCCCATGGCTCTGAAGTCAATAGGTGTCTGGCTTCAGAGAGGAATGTGGGATCAGGCACTGTCTTAGCAAACACAGGGGAGAGGCTCTGTTTGGGTTGAGGTTTTTTTGCTCTGCCTCAACTCAGCTTACGGGACATTTACATGGGCGACAATGGACTATTAAACATAGTTCTGGTGAGGTACATATCCCGCAGACCAGCTTCCAAACATGCAATTCTCCAGGAAAGCTGCGGCTTAGCAATGGGACTGTTTGGGTAATAAAATGAGACCTTCACGTCTGCTTGCAGTTTTATAATCATTCCACAGACACTGGATCATAGGGGCTGCAGCACAAACTCTACAATCCAAGCCAGTGGGGCTGGAAATAATTTAGACTTTTCTGCTCCCCCCTCCCCTTTTAATAATATTCTGTAGCCCTATTAGAGGAAGGCAGAGATTTGTACAAGTCAGTGACACAATTACTCCTGAGGGGAAAAATGCCTGCATTCCTTGCTTTCCTTTCCCCCACTTAAACACTAAGTTGAGATGATTTTTTTTTATTGATATTATGCAAGGGGCTAGGCATTTTTTTCCCAGGAGGTGCTTTGATAGCTAAGGTAGTTCAAACCTCTACAGTCATCTTGGCTTATCAGCCAAAGGAGATACATTCCACAGGGCTGCTCCCTTTATAAGTCACTGCTGGCTGCATGCCCGTTTACAGTTCAGCAACCTCTGAAAAGAACAGCCCCCTGGCTGCTGCTGCTGCCGCCGCTGAGAGCGTTTTAGTTTCCTCTAAGGAAAGACTCCATAGTTCTGGAAAGTGGGAAGGGAAAATAGACATCGCTCCGTGGGCTGCTTCTCTCCCCCTTCTTTCTTCAGAGAGCCTGCCACAGTGATAAGATGAGAAAGCTGGGAGCCAAGGAGCATTTGATTTAAAGCAAACAGTGATAGCCCTAAGGACAGCCAGGGGCGTTGACCACTGGAAGAATGGCTCTGCCATACTCAAATCCTCCTGCCTGTCAGTGACTGGACTGAGGTTTGCAGGACACGTCTCCATTTGGATGGCAATTGAATGTCTCCATGATGTTCAGCTGGCACAAGACATTCACCGTTGGAGCTCTGTGGAGAAGAGGTACATTGTGGCATACAGGGTCTGCTCTTGATTCCAGGCAGCTCCTGGGTGGCTTTTTACTCGTTAGTTTTATCAAATGGGGAGGTACATGGGCATCTTTCCTGTTTTCCATGTTGCCAGTAAAAGTATGGTATTACATGTCACTTATTGCCTGTGCTGTAACAATGGGTTTTTGATTTTGATGTTGCCTGCCTCTCAAGGCGATCTAGGAACTTCACAGAAAGATGCAGAGCAAGGGCTAAATCTTCTGAAGTCCAGAGAACCTGTTTTTTACCACTGATTGATTGCACCCAGCACCGCTAACTATGTGTTTGTCCTTAAGTTCTACCTTAGATCCGATACTCACCTACGTCATCCGCTCCTTTATCACCCACCCAGAGTTTGCAACATGACTCAGGATCCAATCCAAATCTCATGGTGGTCCTTTATTTCAGCAATCCCAAAGAGCCAAAAACAACCTTCAACTAATATTTCTACAAAGTAGTGCCACAACAAATAGGCTCCCTTGGTTGTTCTGGTGATAATAAGCCTTATCAGCAGTTGATCTTGCTGTCAATTAAATGGTGCACTTGGCGCTTTATAAATTACTTTGTTTTAGCATAGGTAAGAGTTTGGGTCAGCATTGCTCCAACATGTCTATTACAAACATTTGTCCAGGGCTTTACAGCACAGCCATAACACCTGAGTCTTGGTTAAAGCTAGGCTAAGAAGGCTACAGCTCTTGAGTGGCGGGGAGGATGGGAGCATTCTCTATTTAAAAATGAAATGTAGGAGCTTGGGAGAAGTGAGACAATCCCAGCATCTTGGCCACTTTGCAGTTTTAAGACAGGATGGGCTGTAGGAGGGAACAAGGTGAACTGCAGGCTTGGATATTTTTGTATCGCAAATGCAAACTAGTTTCTATCCATATCAGGGGCTTGTAATGTTAATATTACAGGCTTAAATTTGGTCAAGGCTGTTGAATCACTCTGGGCAATGAGATTTAAAGAAGTTGTTAAGAATGCAGGACCAGACTTTGAGCTTCCTGATTCTGTATTTACACGGGTGTAGTGCATCAATTACAGGGTACTTACTCCAGTTTGTACCAGAGTTACTCAGCTCAGAATCTGGCCGAAGACCATGAAAATCAGTTATGAGGTTGGACACCAATGTTAAATATGTTTCTTAGGGCATACACTCCTATTCTTTTACCCTGTCCCATTCAATGTTTATGAGATTTACCCAAAGAGCCTTGTCTGCCTATGGCCATTTGTATGCATCTTCACTACATGGTGCAGTCACCCTGGTTTCATAGCACGTAGCTGCATGGGGAAGGTGGAGGTGAGTGAGACTTCTGGATGTGGTGGACATTGCAAGGTAAGTCCAGAATGTGTTGCTGAATTTTGTGATCTTCAGGGCTCCCAAGAAAGATCTTTGGTTGCACAATCTGGTACTTCTCACTAGCACCAGAAATTCAGCTCTTGATAAAAACAGGGATGAAAGACAAAAAAGGCATCTGAGGAAGTGACAAACTCTGAAGTGACTATGGGCATAATTTACTTGGGCTTTATCTACACAAAGGCAGCATGGTTAATAAGTATATTTTGAAGATTTGCACTAAAGTGGTCTATCCAGCATGGGCATCTATCTTTATTTCTCTCTCTCTTAAGTACCTCATGACAGTGATCCAAACCTTTATGATTTTGGATTGCTGCAATGTGCTCCACACACAGCAACCCCCGGAGACCACACACAACAGCTGAGGCAGCATGTAGCTGCCTACTTGCTTGCAATATTAACCATAACAAATAAATTTCCATGGCGCCCTCATCCTGGACACACACAGATATATATTTAAAGGTAAACCTGTTTCAATCAAAATCTGTACTGAACCATACTGAATACAAAATAGACTAAACATTTAAATAAAAATGAATGTATGTATTCAGAGGCCTCTAGAAAAAAATCTTTGATTTGCAGGCTGTGTGCTTGTCTACAGCAAGAAAGAATGGGGGAAAGACTTCTAACCATAATAAAGATCTGAATATAAGAATAATAAGAATCTAAAATATTAAGCTATATAACTACTGAAATAAATGTACATATTTATAGCAGATCCTTTTGGGTAGTAAAAGGATATATTAAGCCAAGGGGAAAAGCTCTGTTAGTATATCCATTTTGACATGGTTATGTCAAGCAATGAGAATGTACCTTATGTCAGCCAATAAGAACATGTAAAAGTTTATGAAAATTGAATATTTAAATGGAGGCTTTCCATCTGGGAATTTAAATGACCTTGTTTCCAGTCAATCTGCCCTGGTTCTGGCAGCTGCAAGGAGCCAAACTGGCCCAGATGCAATTCTGAGCTACTCTGACTCACACTGGTGGATAATAGCCTCACTGATCGCAAAGGGATGAGATTGCTGGAGCACAGTACTATACTTGATATGCTTCAGATTATATTTACTAACCCTCTTGAACAGTTTCTCCAGGGCAAGTACTGCTGGGCCTCACATGTACAATGTGCTGCCATTTACAAAACTGGGAAAGGTGAACCTTTTGGCTTGTGGTAATTTGCAGTCTGGCCATAAACCAGATTCTGATTCCCCAAGGCACAGTGTGAACATATCACAGCAAGGTCAGGGAGGAAAGAAACTTTGCTTTTTGCCTGGAAGTGTCCTTCACCCTGTGGAGAACAAGAATTACTGTTACACTGGTGGGTGGAGACCTTGGCAGGAGAACAGACCTCATTGCAATGGGCATTAAAAAAAAATCAGAAAAATAAACTTGCTCAGATTGTTTTACGCTAGGTGCAGGCCACGAGGCATGAAGTCAATTTTCTTGAGTCCCAGGAGAGGCAGCAAGTCCGATCCAGTGCTCTGGATTAGACCCCATCTCTGTTAAGAGCAGCCAAGAATTTGCTGCATTTCTTGGAAATTCTGTGGCAGGGCTCAAAAACTGCATCTGCAAGAGCAGCTTTGGGGAGATAATGAAAACCAGGCCTCTCCCTCACTGCTGGGGTCAGCTCTGCATTTCTGATGAACCTGTCAACAACTTGATACTGCTGGCTAAAGGAAGGAGTGTGTGGAACTTCAAAAGGAGGAAAAAAAAATGAAAAGGCATTTGAGAAGTAGAGGAGGCATGTGAGGATTTGAAGCTAAATTTTCCTTAATCAACTGAAGAAAAGCATGGACAGAGGTATGCACTGTCTACCAGGCACAATTCTCATCTTTCATTACCATCAAACCTTACAGGCAGAGGGAAGGAAAAAGGGGCAGCCATGGTGATGCTGGTGGCTGCTCACAAAGGAGTTTAGGGGACAGGCAGTTACCGTAAAAAGAACCCCAAGCATCTACAAAGCATTGGCATAAAGACAAAAAAAGTTTAAAGGGCCACCACATTTGGCTGCAGTCGGCAAGTCATAGGAACAGAGGATAGAACTGGACACTTTTGTAGCAATGAAGCATCCTAAACAACTCTCCATTCAAACATGTGTATTGGGGACAGGGGCGTCCACCTGACCATTGCTGTTTTTTTCTGCCTGATGGGGCATGCCAAATGATTTGGTGCTTTAGTTGACCACCTGACCCACTGATCTAACCTTTACACACAGGCTGAACAAGGAGGTGTTTCTATACAACAAGGTCTATAATAGGAGATGGTATATCAGAGTTCATTACTGGCTAACCTGTGTTTGTTTAAGTAGAAGGGTAAGTGAGCATGAGGCCATGAAAAGGGAGTTGTAAGAAAGGCAGGTTGCTATGCTATTCCCAGTAAAGGAAACGAGAAGTTTTGCTTGCGCTGGTTTCCTAATTCTTAATCTGGAAAAGGACTTCTTTATTCTCCCTCATTTTAACAATGAATTAAAAAAAATAAGACACAGAGGGCCAGTACTAAAAGAGTTTGTCTATGGGAGGAGGGCCCCAACAGGCCAGATCCAGATCCAGATCCAGATCCAGATCCAGATCCAGATCCAGATCCAGATCCAGATGTGCCGTGGGCAAGCAGCAACTGTGGCAGCATCAAGGTTAATGAAGCTGTCTCTTGCTCCTACTGCTAATATGTGTTCCCAAAAGGGTTCTGTAACCCCAACTTCAGTGACAGGCTGTCCTATCCCTGCTCACCCCACACCCTGAATTCCTATCCTCTCTGGGAGCCCTGCAGGTCAGATGACAAGACTCTGGATCTGGCATGCAGGTCATACATTTGACATGCCTGATTTAATCCTGAGGCTGCTGTCAATGAAAAAGCCCCATCCATTTGTTCCCACTCCTTGTATGTCACAAGTAGAAGAAATGATCATGTAGTCACTCACAGAGTGGTGGCAGGTGTGCCCGGAGCTGCCCTCAGGAGGATACCAGAGTCTGGAATACTCAGAGCATCCTTCTTCAACACCGAAGCAGACATTTTTTCCAGCATATGGTGCTGCAGACTGAGAGTGAGCAGATGGGGTTTGTTTGTCAGCAGCAATCTTAGGACACTGCCCTACACAATATACAAAGCAGGTATTTCATTTGTTCTAGTCCTTCATGTGTCCATTCTTTCTGAAGGTGGTTCACCTGCCTCTCCAGACAGATTATTCCAGTGCTTAATCACAGTCAGTGTTCCCTACCCTAAGGTTTACTCTAAAGTTTTACTTTGGTTAAGATTTTAAAACTTTCCTTAGTGGAAATTCCAGTAGGCTCAATGGAAAGTACCTAGATACAGCTTAAAGTATGTCTTCCCAAACAACATTACAGGGAGGATGCTAGTTTTTGAGATGACTGGGAAGCTGGGCGTGACTGAAATGATTATTTTAATGCTGCTGGAATGTGTGTGTTAGGATGCCTCTAGCCTTGGTATTATTTGTATTTAGTTCAAAATAAATAAGTTATGGGCTCAAAGGCAGAAATTATTGATTGAGGCTATCTGGCTTGTGTTATGCAGGAGTTCAGAATCCCAGTCGTAAAATCTATGATTATATAGACTTTAAGTCTATAAATTGTGGCAGCCTACAATTATATAAGAGGGGTACATTAGGACCTGGGAGAACAGCTGTTCACCAGAGCTCCCCAAGGGATAACAAGGTCTGATGGCTATAAACTCCAGGAAGGCTGATTTAGACTAGACATAAGAAAAACGTTCTTTATGGTGCGTGTGTCCAGGGTCTGGAACAAATTCCTCCCAGAGATGATGCAAGCACCCACTCTGCACTCATTCAAAAAACATTTGGATGTATTTCTTGCTGGGGTCACTTGAGCCCAGCTGATTTCCTGCCTATAGCGCAGGGGGGAGATGGACTCAGTGATCTCACAAGGTCCCTTCCAGCCCCTAATGTCTATGAAATCTATATTCATAAATAGATAACAGGCATTTCTACATGTTCATTAATGCACAGTGGTTACTGTGCATTTAATTTAGTTCTTATATCATCAAGTACTAAGTAAATGTGCAGTACCCAGCGTTACTGTGCAGTAGCACCAGAAAATGCCTTTTTAGTAATGCTATTATGCAGTAGCCTAATAATACTGTGCAGTCATGCATTAGCACTGTCTGTACTATGATATGCTACTGCACAGTATTATTAGGCATCTGTGCAGTTAAAGTCTTGTATAGGTGCGCCCACTGAGAATGATCCAGTTGAGCTATGTTGATTCCCACTACAAGATAGTGGCTTCCTCTGAAGCAGGGATAGACACCTCTGGCATAGGTGCCAGAACATGGCATGCGCGGGCATTTTGCTTGGCATGTGTGCCTTGGGGCGGACAGCGGGGAAGGGGCTGGGGCCACACTGCCACAACAAGATTGGGCCCATCGCAGCTCCTCCACTGTCCATTCCTGGCACGCCAATGTCTTACAAGTTGAGTTTGTGGGTGTTTTTGGCACTCTTCCCAAAAACACTGCTGACCCTTGCCCTGGACCATCACTGCCCTATTGCCACCCCCCCTACCCCCCCCAAAAAAAAGCAAAAAAAAAGCCAGGTCACTTGCTGCAAAGAGAAACAAGCTGTAGAAATTTCAAGTGGGTGTTTCACTTGAAAAGCCATTTTCTCTCTTTAGTCCACCAGTTATCTACTATTGTAAACAAAGCATCTATCTCTCTTTCCCACTCTATTGCATCCTCAAAACCCTCTCCTATGAATTGGACATGTTAAGTCAGTTGAGCCACTCTTTATACATAACATACTCTAATTCTCTTATTATTTTTGTCAACCTTCCCTGATTCCTTCTCCTAATTCATCAGTCTTAATATTATATTGAGTTTAATATCATAGGCCAAGTGTATCTATGTTTCACCAAAAAACAAGCAAAACTATTTTAGACACTTTACAGATAGCAGAATAACTGACACCACATTGCTTTCACAAATGTCTTCCTTTTCCATTCCTGTACTATCCCTGTACAAATCACAAATTTATCAAAATGACTCATTCAGGCTTTTACCATTGAGCTCAGTGTCATAGCAAGGAGTGTGGGGGGGTGAGTGGGGAGACCACTTCAGGCACCCAAGTGAAGGGGTGCCAACAGGCACTGCCCAGCTGGGGCAGGGTGTGGGATGGAGCTGCAAGCGGCTTGTTTGGGGTGGGGGAGGCGGTGCGGGGATGGGGGAAGGGCAGCTCCTGCTGCTGCATGCACTCCTGGGCATGCATGGGACAGGGCACGTTCCCCTTGGATCTGTGCATGGGGCAAGGGCAGGCTGCCACTGTGGGCTTTGCCCCATGCCCCAAACTTCATTGCTATGGCACTGATTGAGCTGATTTCATCAGATATGCAGGTTCCATGGTATATTTCAGTGCCCAGAGTGGTAAATTTAACTCGTAAAATCCTGTTTCTGCTGTAAACATTCACAGTAATTAATCTGAAATCTATTTCCCTATAAATGTACTGCAATAACAAGAGAAAGTATACTTTTTTAGGCAGCACATAGTTAATTTACAGAATTCATTGCCACAAGAGGTGGTTGAGGCAGATACCAAAACCAGGATCAAAAAGGGACTAGATAAGCACATGGGTGATAGATCTATTAATGGCTATTGAACCGATTGGTTGCAGATATTTCCTCTGGCCTCTCTAAACCAATAATGGTCGAGGTCAGGGGGTGGGGTGTAGTAATAGGGGCTAGATCACATTAGATATATCTGATTTGATTCTCTCCCTCTATAGCATACATTTCTGCCACTGTCAGCAACAGAATACTGGGCTAGAAGGACCATAGGTTTGACCAAGTGGGGCACTGCTAATGTTCTAATATTTGCTTAAACCTCACTGTTCTAGTAAACACTATCGCTAGGACATAGATTCTGAAACCTTCATATCATAGGGGCCTTATACATATTAATAAGAACTCTGAAATTGGTGAAGGGAGGAGTTACTTGTGAGATGATCACAAAATCATTCTGGAAACTTCTAGGGCACTAGTAGCTTAAGAGGAATTCTCACAGAGATACCCAGGTCAGATGATGGTACAATAGATCTTCAGCCATATTATTCTTCTGACTTGCACTGCATGACAGGCAGGAGGTAGGAATAGTCCTGTAAGGCAGAGATGTTTCAAAGGCTATTTGGGCTGCAGGCTCAGAGGTGAACTGGGAGCTAAAGCTTTCTTTGTGGATGTGTCTACACGAGATGCTAACTGTGCAGTAGCCTAATAATACCACGCAGTACAGCATCACAGCACCAATAGTGCTAATACGCTACTGCCCAGTAGTATTATGCTACTGTGCAGTAGTGTCACTAAAAAGGCATTTGCTGGCACTAATGCACTGTAACTCTGGTTACTGCACATTTATTTAGTATTTGATTATATAAGTACTAAATTAAATGTATAGTAACTGCGCATTAATGAATGTGTAGATGCGCCCTGTGTTGCCAAGTATCTTATTTAGGCAGCCAGAGCCCTACAACATAACTATAGGGCTATAACAGCCATCTATCTGGAAGGCCAGCTAAGCACGAAGGGTATAATCCTGATCCCATTAATGTTAATGATGAAGCTTACCTTTATTTATTCATGTCAGGATTTCAACCTGTGGGGAATAATCAGTGACTGATGGTAAGCCCCTTAGGGTGAGGGTGAGCTGAATCCTCTAGGCACCAAGATGCCTGCCCACTTGCAGGCCCTTCTGCTCAGGTGAACATCCAGGACACAGCAAATACCCAGCCACAAAAATACTGGTAGTACAGCATTATTGGCACTGTGTGAAGTCACTGTACTACACTGAGGGTGAAGCATAGTTCTAGATGGTAGTCTTCCCTAGTTAACCACACTCCCATTCTTAGCACACATGATGGAGATGTCAGCAGAAAAAAATACCTATTGTTGAGAAAGGAAGTGATTCTTTTTCTCTTAAATTCTGGGAAACATAGATCTCATCATTTGCGGTGAAAGGGCTTTTAACAAAGGGAAATGCCACCTGTGCTATCCTGTTGGGAACATTGGAAAAATACACAGCAGTGAATAAGCAACTAAGAATAAAGGGCATTTATAAAAGGAAAGAAATGGGGAAATGGACACCTATGATACCTCTGAATAGGAAATGAAGCCTTTCACTTGTAGGTCATTAGCTTAAATCTAGGCCACTGGTGTTTGAAAGTCATTACTCTCTGATGGTTGTTCAGAACTTCCTGCAGTTACTACTTTTTTAACCTGGTGCCTGCAGTGTGACAGAGGTGAGTTAAGGGATCTTAGCTCAGTTCCCAGAGGGCAACAATCATCTGACTGGAGTTATTCTCAATGGCAACTTCAGTAAAACAATCAAAGCTTGAATGGCTGATGGAAACTGAACTAGCCCTCTGTCTTAGAGTCAGTTCCTTCAGAACACGAGTGAGGTGTGTTAGCAGGACAATAAGTTTGGAGCTTGCAGTTTTCTATTGGTTCTGCAAATAAGCAAAGCACCTCAATCTTTGTGGTTGTGATTACTGGTACAAGTAGCATGTGTATTATAGCAGCCCCTTGTCATCACAAATAGGACCCCCTGGTGGCCAATACTATTCTCCTGCAAGTACCATCACTGCACCACATTCACTTGACAAAGGCAGGTTGGAGGACATTCTCAGTCATCACTCCTCAACTCTGGAACTCTCTCCTCCATGAGACCATGAGCTTGGACATCTTCTGGAAGTGCTATAAGTCAGACTAGACTTAAACACTGCTTAGCAGCTTTTATTTTAATACTTGATTGGTTTTTACAAGTTATTTTTTTCTTTTGTTTACTTGTTTTATACATTATTTGCTCACTTCTATAAGTCTCCCTGAGCCTTTGTCAAGAAGAATGGTTTAATTCCATCCAGGAAGAGCACACACCAACTGCAGATGCTTCCTCAGCCTGACAAAAGGTATTTATACCCAAAAGCTTGCAAAGAAGAATTTTTCCACCTATTTGAGTTGGTCTAATAAGAGATATCAGATTTACCCAAAGAACTTTGTCTACCTATCTCCTTAGACCAACATAGCTACAGCCTATACCCCTGTATACATACATACATACCTACATACACATGCACTAAGATCAGGCTGTCAGTTGGCGCTACTCTCCACCACTGAATGTACATCCAGACAAAGCAAAATGATGAATTCTCAGACACATGAGACTAAGGTACCTTCATTTATCAGTATGCAGGACCATGCTGATTAGAACTGAAAACAGCAGTATTTAAAGAACAGGTGTACCAATAATGGGACCCCCAAGTAAGAAAGCTGTAGAATCAAGGCTAAAGTGCTGGATTCCAATTTGGTGGCTCAGTCCTATATTTACAGGTGACTGAAGCCTGCACTATTCAAAGATTTAGAAGTATTATACAGCATCATATAAATTTTGAATATTTATATCAGGGGCCAAACATTGCTCTCAGCTATTTTGGTGGAACTGCATTGACTTCACTGGGTTGTACTGGTAGAGCCAGGAGGTATAATGTGTCCTTGTGTTTTCTAAACATAGTTTCAAGATGCAAAATATGGTTCATGATATTGAGCACTGCTAAGTTTGAGGATTTTGATAGGGTTTTGGTTGCTCATTACAGGCAGAAGCCATTTGCACAATTTGATTCCAGACTAAGTTTCTGAATAGCTTGGTGACATCAGACTTAGCGGTTGCATTCAGCCCTCTCCTGCATGTCCTCCTAGTAAAGCTGTGCGAAGCTTCAGTCCCCAATTCGATTTGGTGGAGATTTGGCCTGATTTGGTGGCCAAATCTCCAAATCCAAATCGAATCAGAGGACCCTTGAATCTCTCTGAATTGAATTGGAACCCTCTGAACTGATTTGGAGAAATTTGGACAGATTCAGTGAGTTGGACGTAGACACAACTTTAAATGTTTATTCTACATATCTCTAGATAGCGGGGGCTCTGAATGCTGCAATGCTGGGGTGCATGGAGTGTCCCACAGAAGTATGGGGTGCTCCCCAGTGTGCTCGGTGGCAGACCTGTAAGTGGACCAGAAGCACTTCTGGTCCACTTCCTGGTCCACCAGGAAGTGTGCAAGGGGGCCCCCCCCACGCCTTCCTGGCTCAGCGACTGGTGCTTCCTGGGTCGAGGGGGGGCACCCAGGTTTCCCCTGCGGCCAATCGCTGAACTAGGGGAGCATGGGGGAGCCCTCTGCACACTCCCCAGCTGACCCGGAAGGGGACCAAAAGTACTTCTGGTTCCCTTCCAGTTTGCTGCTGAGTGTATGGAGGGACCCCCACACTCCTGTGGGACACTTCATGTGCCCCAGCACCACAGTGATCATGAGCCGCGCTTGCTACCTCAAGGTATGTAGAAAAAAAACTTTTAAAGCTGTGCCTGTGTTCGAATCGCTGAGTCACTGAACCAGCATCGAATCTTCAGATTTGGATTCGGCCGAATAGAATCAGGGACAGTGATCCAAATCAATGGATTGAATCACTGTCCCTGATTCGGGCCAAATCCAAATCAAATAGGGCCTGTTTCACACAGCCCTACCTCCTAGTTCTGAAGACACAAAACGATAATTTCAAAGTAGTTGTCTGGTTAGCTGTGAATCTTTGTTCCCTGGATCAGAAATCCCAGCAGCAATGCACTTAGGTCTGCTCCTACTGCCACTGGTTATTGTATAACAGGAAAAACGTGCTTGGAAAAGGAGATTTCAGCTTTTACGAGAGACCAATAAAGGTGAGGAAAGCCTTGAGGTCACTGGAAAGCTTAATCTTATCTTTCAGGGTTTTAAAAACTGACAGTTTACATGTAGGCATCCGGCTTAGTTATTTGAAAAGGATGCCAGGTAAAGTTATTGGAAATTATTTGAGATGCAGCTGTTCCTTTCACTGCTGTTTAAATATGTTGTTCAAGAGCCCATTGCCATGACACCACTTAGCACCTTCAAATATTAGCTAACTACTGTAACCCTCCTTGCCTCTTTCTGTATTAGGTAAGTATGTGTTGTTATCCCTTTTTATTTTACAGATGCATAGAGGTGGATGACTTACACAAGGTCAACAGTAGCAGGGAGAGCATTAGAACTAAGGAATTATGTTCCAGCAAGAAACAATTTTTTATTATGATATAGTGACTGAAGCTATAATAGCGAACACCATCCTTTAACAACTTTTTTCCTCAATCCCATGGGAGTCTGTTATAATGAGGTTACACTGTACATACAGTTCTCATAGTAGATTGGATTTTCTCTAGCAGGTGTTGAAGCAATACCCCAGGCTGCTGCTAGAAATTTCTGGCTGGCTGGCTGACTTAAAGTTTATATTGTGGTATATCAGTGTAGCCTGGGTAGTACCCAATTATGTACTCCCCTCTCCAACTGAACGAAATGTTAGCAGGGTAGGTATGCTGTGGGGTGAAACTGCTGGCTGCACACAGTTTCCCTCCTTCCCCTATAGAGCCAGATCAAGACACTCAATAACTTAACTAAAACAAAGGGTCTCCATAAGTGTCATGCAGCCTTATACTCTGTATTGTGTATGATTTTTTTAAAAGTCTGACTACTGCAGGCTTCAGTCACCAAAGAATATAGGACTGGAACCAAGAAATTAGAATATAGTCCTTCAGCCTTGAAGTGGGCTCTTCTTGTTTGGGGTCCCATCATTAGTACTGGCTGACATCTTTCAGCTGATGCAAAAAGGAGATCTAGTGGGAGTGCTCACTAGAAATAGCAGACTCAAGCCTAGTGGCCAAACACCAACATGAGTAATTGTTCCACCAACCTTAATCTCCTGTGTACACCTTACTGAAGAGGTCATTCATTTCCCCATTTACAAAAGCTTCATGCAGCATTGATGCCTCACTCTCTTCCCAAGGGGCTTTTGCTTCTGTAACAAGTGAGTGATGCCTCCATCTTCTTCACTTTGTTTTGGAGTCTTTTGAGATGAAAAGACATTATTGCATAGAAATTTAGCAGACCAACTCTTCAGCTGGTAACTGACACGGTTCCACTGACATCAAAGGAATTGTTAATGTATACCAGCTGAAGACCTAGACCCCTCTTAATGTTCAAACAGTAATTAAACTATTTGTCTGTTAATTGGCTAAACACTTGAAAAAGTCACAAACTAGGATTTCTGTGTGGTCCTCTTCATATTTCTTGCAAAACTGATTTGCTTCTTAGAAAGCCAATGGCTTGGATTCCAAAAGTGTTTATTATAGAAAGAAAAAGAAATTGTTCCTCTCCAGATGCGAAAAGCCTGGTCTTGTGGGTAAGGCATTCCCAATACCCAGAAAATCTGTGCTCAGTTCTTGGTATGGGACAGGCCATGGGAGCATAACATTGAAATTAATGAGAGTTGGGTGCCTAACTACTATGAAAAACATGGTGTCTCTGTGTCCCAGTTCTGCTTCTGTAAAATGTAAATAATAGTGTTTTCCTATTTCAGAGGGAGTTGGGGGTTGAATGTATTGTGGTCTTTGAGATGCTCAGATGCTGTTGATCACAACCCCAAGATACCTAAACAGTCAGAAGTTTCATGTTCAATACTTTTTCATTTCTTTCAACTATCATCAAACTTCCTGGTGTACTAGTGGGCCTTTGTGGTCATTTAAAGTATGAATTAGTGAATCTGACAGCTCCTTTTGAAAGCAGGGAGGCATAATTTTAATATGGCACTGATTAATTTCAGGCAAAGAAATGTTTGAGTGTGGGCCAGGGGAAACTGGTTAAGCAAGAAATAAGGGACATAAAGAAAATCCCAAGCAAAGCAAATACAGGTTGTGATTAACAGCCAAATTTAGTACAGATCCCTATGAAAAAAGAATGTTATTCACTCTGCATTGTAATTCCTTTTCTTCCTGGGGAATAGATGACGAGGGCATTTATTTGTTCTTAAAAACAAAACCCAGTACTGAATATTATTTCCCTGCCTCCAACTCTCACTGTCTATTTGTTTGGGCTTAAAGTGCTATTCACTGGAGTGATGCCATCAGAAAGGCCCAGTACCCTTTTCTTTTCCATGTGATTATGGTGCATTGTTACTGGGTCAGGGAAGAGGAGTTTGTGGCCAAGCAGGTGGCCTTCATGCTACTGAGTCACAACTGAATCAAACTTTCCCTGGAATGGTGTTATGAGTAGCCTGTTACTGGAGGTGGCATTTGGTAGGTGAAATGTAAAGCTGAGATCATGACCCTTTATGGTTATCTAAATTCCACCGGCATTCATCACAAGAATGTTACCCACAGTCCAACTTGAGGAGCTCTGTGAATACATTTCTCCTAGAGTTTCCACAGCCTATTGTCATTATTCTTGTCCCAGATCTGTAGGGTAGACTTGAGGTTAACTGTTGCCTCAAGCCTACCCTAGAGTTCTCTGCATATCAGTGGTGAGAGAAACAGAGAGTTCCCAGGCAGAGATTTACATGCACACGCACATGCACATACACACATACATACAAGCAGAAAACAAAGCTCCCCTTCCTTTCAGTAAGTGTTGGTTTAATTTGTCAAGCAGTGGATATTTAAAGAGGATGAAATTCAATGCAATTTGATTCCCTGTTAAATTCCCAGTGATACACTGAATTCCCAGTAACAAAAGCCACTTCTATACATAAATTTTAGATATTATGTAGTTTGAGGAGGAGCAGCAGAAAGGAATCCTAATGGATCCTTAAGAGCAAATGGTACTCGCAGGACTAAAGCAGAGGGATGTTTTTTAAGTCTCCAGCTTGAACTTACCAAGACCCAGAGCAGGGGCGAGCAATTATTTCCAGCAGAGGGCTGCTTAATGAGGTTTGGTGAGTTGTTTTTTTGGCCTCATTGGTAGCCCCGCCTCTTGAGAGGTGCTCCGCCCCCTGGCCATCATCTTGGGGCCGGAAGTCCCACCCCTAACGCCTGACCTTTGCCACCAGAAGTCCCTTCCCTTGTCCCCCCAGAAATACTACTTTTGGGAGTGGGGGTTGCCATCTTAGAACCAGAAAAAACCAAATCATACACTAAAAGTCAACCACCTACTATAACATTTTAATTTTATTACAAAAAATATTTTTGTCATGATTTGTGTTTTTATACTGGATATAGAGGTGTGTGTGTGGGGGGGGAGTTTGTGAGAGAGTGTGGCTGTGTGGGGGGGCATAGGATATGTTGGGGGGTTGTGTGGTGTTTGTGGGGTGTGGGTGTGTGGCTCTGGAACACACTGTCTTGCAGTCAAGACATGCAACACTGGGGGGGTGGGGATAAGGGGTGTGTGTGTGTCTGTGTGTGTGTGGTTTGTGGGGTGGGAGGGTTGTGGGGATCCCCCACCCACTCCCCCTATGGTGCAGCAGCAGGTGGGGGCACTGGTGCTTGGTTCTGGTCAGCGCTGCACATTAGAGCAAGGAGCACAGCCCCTGGCTGTGTTTCCCTGGCACTGCCTGCACTCATGGAGCACAGGAGGCAAGCCCCAGGAGCTGGAGCTGCTGCTTTCCCTGCCCAAGCCCACTCATGCCTGGGGCTTCCCTGCTGTGCCCTGTGAGTGCGGGGAGCACCGGGGAAATAAACTGCTCGGTGGGTGCTATGCTCCCTGCAGTGCTGGCCGGAGCCAGGCACCAGAGCCAAGCAGAGCCCTCACCCCTCCTGCTGCCGCTGCCCCCCACTGCCTGCCAGGGCTGTGTGTCATAGGGTGAGTGTGGGCAGGGTTCCCGTACCCCTCACACCCACACCCTGTCCACCCGAGCTTCATGCTGCTGCTGTCCCCCTGGGCAAGAGCTCCATGCTGCAGCCAGCCCCAGCCCCAGCCCCAGCCCCACGCTCTGCACTCCCACCCAACTGCAGCCCTGCCCTCGCTCGCAGCTTCCCTACCTGAAACCCAGAGGGAGTGGGATGCCGGGGAAGCCTGCAGCAGCAGCCCTACCAGGTGCTAGCGGGACCTGCCCTTCCACCAATGAGGGTGGGAGTGAGGCATGATAGGATATGTTAGGGGTGGGTGTAGGCAACTCGCTCCCACCCTTGCAGGAAGAAGGGTTGGGTGGGGCACAATTTGTTGGGGGGCGCTGCAGGCCAGATGAAAGTACCTGGTGGGTATTTTGCCCACTCCTGACCTAGAGACTATTAGTGCGAAATGCTACAGGGAGGGAAGAAAGCCAGAGGAAGGATGAAAGAAAGCAGGAATATTCCTGAGACAGGCCTGGAATAGGGGAGGTCTCTGGGCCATTCTGAAAATGGTACACATTTATTTTATTTATTCTATTTATTCTATTTCCAGCTTTTGGTTTCTTACCTTTCTAGCTAGGAATCATTACATCACCAGGGACCACTGTGTGAAGTAGTTTTTGGTATGTAGAAAGGAAGAGAGAGAGCATGGGAATGGAAGGAAATGAAACAGGAGGCCAGATATCATGCAATGTACATATATATGCTTTCTGGGGTATTGTAGCTCTTCTGAAGTGCTCCTATCAACCAGTCAATGGATGAAGGGGTTATAAAAACCTTGAGTTTGATCCCAAGCTGCAAAGTTCAGAGGTAAATCTGGACTTCAGCTTTTATAAGGTTCATAGGGGGTTGGATCTAGAGGCTTGGTCTGAATCCATCTCGAGGATTACCTGGAACATGGGGTTGCAAAATGTTAGCTTGGCAGACACAAAAGAAACCGGGGCTCAGATCTGCAGGTGGTATATCGGTGTAGCCCGGGTAGTGCCCAATTATGTACTCTCCTCTCTAATTGAAGGGAATGTTAGCAGGGCAGGTGCGCTGTGGAATGAAACTGCCGGCTGCATGCAGTTTCCCTCCTTCCCCTATAGAGCCAGATCAAGACACTCAATAACTTAACTATGTACAAATTTATTAATATGCATATAAAAAGAGTTAAAATAGAACATATATACAAAGGACCTGGGAATTACGTGCAGTGTGTGTGTGTGTGTGTGTGTGTGTGTGTGTACACACACACACAAATCTATGCATATACTCTGGGTGCAGGTGAGGAATCTGGGAAACAAAGGGTCTCTGTAAACATCATGCAATCTTATACTTTAGTGAAATACTAATCTACAAAGCATGAGGTGCGGGGTTCACAAAATACGAGGGGCAGGGTTCACAAAATACGAGGTGCAGAAACATCAGATGAAAAGCTAGATCTCTAAAGGAACAAACGACCAGTCCTTGTCCTGGGGCAGTGACAGTGCCCCAAAAATAATGACAGGGGAAAGATCCCCAGGGCCCTTCAGGCTCCCTGCTTCCCAGGCTGAATAGCCCATGAAGGGGAACCCTCAAGACCCCCAGGAGCCCTTTCCCTTTAGGGTTTTCCCTCCAGCTGCTAGCCCCAACATATGGGGGTGGGGTGGGGAATCCCTCCTACCCTGTGGGAATCCCCCTTCCCAGGACAACCCACAACTCTCCAGGCTTGATGAAGCTGCCTTGGTTTCCCTGGGTGAGGCCTTTCCTCCCTCAGCAAGGAAGTCCCCAGCTGCTCCTGGCTTTTTCTGGCCTGGGCCCTCTCTAGGCCCTGTGCACTGATGGCTCTTCTATGCTGCATGTCCAGCCTTGTGCCAGAAGTTGGAGATCCGAGCCACCTTGTGCAGCACCGGGGTCTCAGCCCACTCCCGGACCTTCTGTGCACTGCCTGTGCATCGTGTTCCTGGCCTCGTGCCAGGGATTGGAGACCTGAGCCGCCTCAAGCAGCTCCTGGATCTTAGTCCACTCCAAACCCTTCATGCACCGGCTGTGCACCGACTGCCTGGTCTCATGCCAGGGGTTGGAGACCTGAGCTGCCTTGTCCAGCTCTCAGGGTCTCAGTCCCTCTCGGACCCTCTGTGCACTGGCTGTGCACTGCTCACCAGGCTCCCTCACAGCAGGACTGGGGGACGTGGCCACTTCATCTCTCCCTACCCAACAAGGATGCTTCGGGCTCTTCTGGGGCAACAGCTCCACCACGCTGGCCACTTCTGCCAGTTCTTCTTCATCTTCTTCTTCATCCCTTGATGCAGCTGACCATTTGCCTGGCACGCTGCCTTTTTATTCTCTTCTGGGGCTCTGCCCTCAGATTGAAAACGGACCAATCAAAAGGGGGGGGCAGTCCCCTCTCAGGTCTGTCTCTTCCCCCTGCCCCTGTGTAGGAGTGGGGCAAGTCTTTTCCATGCCATCTCCTGATTGGTGGGAATGCCCCACTAGTTGCTCAGAGCCTGTGCTGCTAATGGCAAGCTGCCACATGAGCATAGCTCCATGAAAGCAAAGGCTGGGGAACAGCCCGGAGACATCAGAGTGAAGTTCCTAAAGCACAAAGTGAGTCAATTCTAGATTATAGCACATACGATCAGCACCTCAGTTTTTGTTCCTGCCACATTTGCAATTATTGTCACTGTTTACCAGTTATATTGCCATGGTGCTTAGAAACTCCGGCGACAGCCCAGGACTCCATGGTGCTAGGTGCTGTACAACTACAGTTCCAAAATGATAGACCCTTGTGACAGGATCTGCTTGTGGAGGATGGCCATGGCACACTGTAATGGCAACTTGGACACTGTCCTGGCCTGCTGGTCTTTCAGGCCATCGCCTTTTGCTTGCCTGCCACACCATGATGTCTAATTGAGAAACATGGAAGACTGTCCTCAGAGACCAGAATAATGCTGGGTGCTTTACTTTGCCTTGCTGATCTCTGGGTGGTGACATTCTGGTCCCAGTTCCTGCCTGGCCAAGGCATTACTCTTTTGTTCTTTCTCTTGGCTCCAGGCCCACAGTGTGGCCTCACCCTCCTTGGCTCTGAGCCTGCCAGCCCTGCCTCAGTGTCACAGATCCTGGACCCTCTAGCTAGTTCTCCAAGTCTAGCTGGCACCACCTGTGTGCTGCCAGCATCAGCCATGGCCTTATTGGCCCTATTCATGTTCCCCTGCCCCTAATCACCTTAAAGGGCCTTCAGCTGCCCCGCTGCCATGCTTATGCCTTAGTGATCTTCCTCAAACTTCCCCAGGGCTCCCAGTCCCATCTGAGTGTCAGCCCACTGGGCCTATTTGCCCTCTCAGTTTCAGCTCACACCAGGTCCTAGCAGGTCTCTATTTACTGGGCCCCTGACCCAGTCTTAGCTTTTGCCCATGTAGTCCATAAGGTCTTGTACACTGGCAGGGCTCTGTCAGGACTTCATACCCTTGTCCACTCATTCACTCGGCCCCTGGCTTACCACTTTGCAGCTAGCCTTCCTGTGGCGCTGCATTCACTCACTCCTAGTAGCAGAGGTAGGAGTCCCCCTGCTACATCTCTCCCCAAAGAGAGTTTTAATGACTGCTATACAAGATACTCTATGGCTTGATGTTCTTTTTTCTTGTCACAGTATAAATCTGGAGTAAAGACTGAGCAGAATCAGGCTCTGGATATGTTGACTGGTAATCAGAGGTATTGTTCACACCCTAAGAATATGGTTAGTATTGAATTCAAGTGGAAAACCAGGGTTATTTGCATTTGCCAGAGGTCATTTACCAAGGGCCATGCTTACACTGTTTAGGGAATTCAGTAGGACTGTATGTAAGGTGCAGTCATGCTCAGTGCAAGTATAGGTATCAGAGCCTGGATCTATGTCTGGCCATGACATTTCCTAATCCCAACATGAATGGTGCATGGCACTACTGTGGAAGTACTATTCATGCAAAACAGCATGTGTGCCCCACTAATTTTTCATATCCCAGGACTATACCCTCCAGAAGATATTACACTTTACTCTCCAGAGCCTGAGAATCTGTAAGTAAAGACTGACCTATACCCACTGGCTCCAGGATCATTCTTCCTATTCATGTCAAGAGCCTCCAGGGAATCCTCCAAGCATTTACACTGGAAAACTGCCCTATGCATACACTCTGATTTATATCCAATCATGCCCCAGTATAGTACTTAGAAATGATATAAAAGCAAGTACCAGTAAGTTAAGTGCCTTTGTACTTGGTTAAATATGTTTAATTCCTGCTCATGTAAAATAAACTAAAATAGCACAAGATTGCTCCTTACAACACATTTCTTATATTGGCCCAGTCTATATTTCAGTGACTCATGTGATGGGGTTTTCAGTATTTCTCTGAGAGGCAATTCCACAGTCAAGTCAATCTTATTGTTAAGATGTTGCTGCATCTAACATTCTCTGTAAAAGTACAGATTCTCCATCCATGGAAACACGGATGATGAGTGTAATTATGCAGTAACTTATATTGTATACCAATGCAAACTACACTGGGATTAGGAATGGACATATAATCAGGGTAGCACTCATAGCAGGTGGTTATGATTATTATGCCTCATTGTTAGGTAACGTAGTGGCAGGTTACCTGTTTGTCTTCGGCAAACAGCTACCGAGCGATGGACACAGGCAGATGCAATTTAAACTTATCCCAATAGAATTTTACTTCTTGTTTTTTCAGGGTAATTCTCCACTGGATTTGGTGAAGTTATTCTAGTATAGGGGTATGTTGTCATCTGCCAGCTATCTTTTTAATGCCAGTTACCCTGTGTAAACATTTCATTTCATGTCCACCCAAAAGGACTTGGAAACAAGTGTAGTTCCTGGTTGAATTTTTTTCAGTCATTTCCTGCTTTTTAACATCCGAATCTGATGCAGAGGATACCTAGCCATTAACCAAACAGCCTGTAAATTTGCTTATTACAATCTAGAATTTATACAGATGCCTTGAAGATTCAAATGTTGTTACTCCAATTTCTGCTGTTAGGGAGAGGGGAAGACAAGAAATAAATCAATGGGAGTGGGGAGAGAGGGGGTGGGACAGGATTCTGAACTCAATTGTACATGTGCAATCACTAAAGGAGTCAGCTGACTACATGTGTTGTTTCACATCTGTGCCATGTGGAAATTCAACCCTCAGGTACTCTACCTACATTTAGGACTCTTCCTGAAGGACTGGGTGTCTATAAAGCATAATTCTGCTGTTGAAGCACAAGTTTATAAGTCATCTGTACCAAAAACTGTACTGACCTACCAATACTGTGTTGTTGGTAGCAGCAATTGCACTACTGGTAGTAGCCTGTGTTTGTGTCATGTAACATTTTTTCTATAGATATAATGTGCTAGGAAAAGTCTCTTTTACTCATTCATGCATGTACGCATCCCCTTCCCTTCCCCCACTCTCATCAGTATTTGCTTAATGTTTGCATAAACCATGAATTTAGCTGTCCATATTTCATTCCTTTCAGGAGGAGGGCTGCGTATGAATACGTTGTGTTGCCCTTGTGACCGTCAGTGTGCTTTTGCTTTAGCAGGCAAGAAGAGCCCTCCCTCTGAGGACAAAGTCGTGCTGACTCACATGAAGATGCTAAGCTATGCAGGGAGTCAGGATCTGGAGCCTCCTGCAGCTTCAGATTGTGCAGAAGAATCCAGGCTTCCCCAAGTCAACATCCAGGGAAACCTTGATGTAACAGACACTCCAGCAAATTCAGATTACACAGCTACCCTGTCTGATCTCAGCACCTTGGAGACCCAGTGCCGGCTTCACAGATTCTCCAAATTTGAATCTGAGGACTCTGGGGTTGAGTTGCCAAGTGGGGCTAATTCTCCATCCACACCAAAGGGCTCTGAGAAGAGTTTTGTGCTTCACAGTAGAGACTCTTCTTGTGACTCTGGAGTGCTCAGTGCCTCTTCCTCTCCAGAAATTGACCACATTATAATGAGAGCATGTCAAGACCCTGGAGAAGCTAATCCCAACAGGAATGCTCCAGAGAGCAAAAATCAAGTGGAGCAGTACAGCCAGGTGATAGACTCTATGCAGATTCCTGCATCTTCCTTGGAAGATTTCAGCAATTGTCAGAAGGGAGAAAATCCTGATCAACTTTTTGGCCAAAGCAAAGGGCAGTCTTTAGAAGAGGAACCCAGCAAAGAGACAGACCTCCCCATTCATGATACTCCTCCAACTGTGCCTCCCATGGAAGAGCAAAAGACTACCACTAGCCATTACAAAGAGACCTTTGGCAGCATGCAGGATCTTCAAATTCATGGAAATCAACTTAAGAAATATCCCACGAGTGACAGTCTGGACGAGTACATGGATGAGTGCTGTCGATTAAGTGAGGTGAGGAAATGGATGTGCATATTGGAATGGTGCAGCTAGGATTGTCAAAAGATTTGTCTAAATCTCAGTAGGCATGTTTACACAAGACGCTTACTGCAAAGTTGCCTAATTAGCTTCACAGTAAAGTGTCACCAGTCTACATGTGGAACAATTAGGCTGGAGTAAACTAATTAACTCTGTTATAGTTTAGTACTGACAGATATGCCAGATACAAGTACTATCCTACAGCAGAGTTATTTACTCTGTTGCAACACACATATAGATGCTGTTGGGGCATGAGTGTGTTTCAGTGCAGGGGCTGCCTGCTGGCAAGTCATGCACTGAAGCACCCTTGTGCCCCAGCCATCCCCTTCACAACATGTTGAGCCCCCCAGGATCCCTGCCAGCTGGGGATGCTCTGCCCTGGCTCAGCATGCTGCAGTCCTGGGCACACATGAAAATGTTTCACCCAGGAGCAATAAACTCCAATGCAAACTGTGCCAGAGTTTATTGTGTCGCATTAATATGCATGTGTAAACGTGCCCAGTGAAAGCAGAATGAGACCAGTTTTGAGTGCTTATGAAAACCTCACTCTGATGTATCACAGTCTGTGATAAATTTGTTAAAGGGTCTGAAATGTATTTACATGAAATTACATTTTTGAGCAATTTAGAGATATTCGGGCCAGATCCTCACCTGATAAAAATCAACACATCTCTGCTGAGTTAGTGAGGCTAGACCAGATTCTAGCACCTAAAGATGTGGTCTTTTACAGCCTTAGACCAAAGGCTAAAGTTACTGTGCTGCTATTAAATATGAACAGGTTTTGTAAGTGATGGTGGATCAAGGTAGCCCATCTCTTGGTATTGTTCCATCTGTGGTAGTATGAGGAGGTGGAGGTTATGGACTTAAAACTTTGATCACAACATGGTACATTGCTAGGGCCAGATAAGACCTGAAACAGGGAGTGGTAGGGCAGTCACTGGGCAAAACAGGGCTCCTTTGGGAGAAGCTTGCCTCTTCTCTTTCCCTTGTGTACATCTCCTGAGAATCCTGGCCTGTATGTTGGACTCAGGGCTTGGTCCTTGGTATAGTAAATACACAGAGCAGATGGGAGCATGCATCTGGGCCTTGACTTGTACCAAAGGCTGCTTCCAGTCAATCCAGCTCCAAACCCCATAACTGGTCATTTAGCCTGAGAAGCCAAAGGCAGGTGGATGTGATGCTACCTACATCCCTCCCTTGATGCCTTTGGCTACAGAAATGAGAGTGCCTTAACCACACTAGACAAATGGCTCACTATGTTTTTTGGAAGTAAGTGAACATAACACAACATATGAGCTTCTAAAGCATGAATGGAAGAAACTCTGCTGTTCTACAAGATGAAGATCCTATTTCAACTAAGCAATAGCACACATGAGCAAAGCAACCCCAGTGCTTTCAGACTGGTAGATGGAAGGTGCTGTATATAAGCACAAGGTTTGGTCTTCCTTGGTAGCTTGGCCTATTTTATGTATTTGTTTGTTTCCCTGCCACTGGGTATAATATGCAACCTGCTGAACAGCTGTAAAATTGTTCAAGTCACTGACAGGAGAATAACAAATTCCTTTGTGCAATGGTTCTCAAATGGGATGTTGGCAAGAACTTGCTTCAGTGCTTTAGTTGAAGCTTGAACAGTGATGTACTGACAGATTGCTGACTCGCTACCTTGGGCCTTTCCTTTCAAGACCCAGTGATGAGAAAATATAATAAAAAAAATATTTCTTGAAAGAAAGAGAGACCAAAGCAGAGAACGATCAAAGGGGAAGAGATGCACAGCCTTGTCCAATAATAATCACACAAATACACCAACCCTGTTGAAAGCTGCATAATGGAGAATTCTTTTCCACAGATAGATCAGGCTGCCAGTCTCCTTCTCTAACCTGTCTATTAGAATAATGTAAGATCAGTCTCTGACATTTAATTCTTCTTTTGAAAAGAAAGCAAAGGAAAAAGGTTGCAGGGTGGAAAGCAGTAAAGTCCAGATTAAAGGCACTTAGATGTCTAACCCACAGATTTCAGTAGGAATTAGGTACCTAAATACCTTTAAAGAAATCTGGCTGTAGGTACTTGGGTCAAGATTTTTGGATGTGACTAGTGGTTTCTGTGTTCTTGGGTTTTGGTAGCTTGCTTTAAAGGCACTTTACAGGGACATGATTAGCAGAAAGACCATCCCATCTCCTGAAAATCAGGCTTTGTTAAGGTAGCTCACATTGGTCACCATGAACACTGAAGCATCTTAAATTGCTGATCATATCTGAGGAACTGTAGAATTACAGCAGTGGTTCTCAACATTTTTTAGACTCAAGATACCCCTCCTTAAACTCAAGGCAATCCTTGGAAAATGTCAACTCTTAATTTTAATTAATGCTTTTGACTACAGAAAAAAGTAGAGTAATTCTGCTGCAATGAACTCAGAAAGACCATACCAGGTCAGAATGTTTTAATTCACAGTTTAATTCTCTGTTTTTGAATGTTTGTACACCTAACAAAGCTAACAGTGTGTGGCAGCCTACAACTGTGGTACCTTGCTTAAGAATCACTATCTTAAGAGAGTCAGGTTTGTGGACCTGTCTTCTAAAGAGAAAACAGCTCAGAAGACTTTGCTCATTAAGGATGTGATAAGTGCACTGGACAACTCTGTCATGAGAGTTTAGCTGGAGCAATACTTTGGTGATACAGTCTGCATTACCAGGCCAGGCACTATACACATGCATGGTGAACACCCATTATTATGAACCTTGCTAAAGATTTTCTGTTTATTGGCCTCTCAGTTTATCACTGAATCTTCCTTAATTTTGGATGACTCAAACACTGAAGAAGTGTAGAGGTGGGCTTTGTAGATGATAACAATGTTCCCAGAGAGCACATCTGCCTTGCAGCAAGCCTGAGCAGCTCTTTCTTCCTCAGAATTAAGAGCCTTCCTTCTCTCATGAGGCATGAGCACAAAAGTGTATTGAGAAATAGCTTCTAAAGGAACTGTTATTTGGGTGGATGCAGCAAAAGGGAGCTGACACAGGCCAGCTTCGTGCAGGAGGCTCTGAAGAGTTGAGAGGTCGGTATTGTCTCCATCCTGCATAGGGGTGTTTGCAAAAACTAGGACAGGTGGTAACCTTGTCTGAGAGCCATGTTATCTGCCTGGGGGAATTATTTTGAATCCTCTCTGAGATACAGCCATGATCTCCCAACATGGATTATTTAAATAAGCAAAAAAAAGAGTAAATGATAAAAAAAAAAAAGTAGCAGAGGAAATGAAGCTTTGTGTCAGGGATTCATTTTTCCTTCTCTTTAATATCCTTCCCAGCTGAATGTTAGAGCTCTAAGTCAATGCCCTGAAGCTAATTCTTTTATTTACATGTGCAAATACAGATGTGATTTATACTGCAGGAAGTGTAGGTGATGTTGAGGGAGCAGCTATATATTGCAATGCGACAAAAACAGCAGTTGCTCAAATGATAACTATAGCTGGTCTCAAGTGTCTCTTTAATGTAGTTCCCTGATTTGAAAGGTCAGTACTGTGGGGGTATTACTGGATCCACAGGTTGATTTAGATAGCTTGGTAAAGCCAATTCTTCCATTGTCAGGGCAATTCCCAAGCTAGTGAGGATTTGTTTGATGTCATGCTGGTGTAAGAACAGTCCTGCATCTCCATGAAGACAAAGGAGAAGTGCACCAATGGTAGCAACACACCAAACTTCATTATATCTGCAACCCTACAATAGCAGGACAGCCTCAAAGGGACCGGGTAGTAATTCAATCAATATGGTCCAGCCGCTCCTTAGCTTTCTCCAGGATGGCTAAGGAAGGTCATAACCTGTCCACTAAGCAATGATCCACCTGGCACCCATCAGATGGGGAAGTTGTGACCAAGGCTGGATTTGCCTCAGAAACTCAAACTAATAATATCACTATCAACAGAGCTGAGTGATTATTTTTCTTAATGAATAATATAATTGGATGAAAAATGAATTTTTTTAAGGGGAACAAAATAAATTATGCACCTGGGACAAAGTCAATGAATAATTTTGACCAAGACAAGTAAAAAAGCAGAATGTGTCAAAGTGAGTCAGTTCAGCATTTTTAAATGCACCATTTTGACTTTCTAGTTGTAAATGATTTTCATTTTGAAACTGACAAAAAATAAAAGAGGGACAGGGGGAAAAAGAAGACATAATAACCTAGAGCCAAAGCAAACAGGTTCTATGTCCAGGGAACAGCAGCTGTTGTTATTGCCCCTTTGTAAATCAGTGCCTGGGGCTGGTGCCCTGGTTGCCTACCTCTATTAACACCACTGAAATAACCCAACACTCAAAGATGCAAATAAACCTTTCTTTTTTTGTGTGTGAATCAGATGAAAAATTTGGGGTCAACTTAAAACTAATATTTTCCATATCAGGCCAAACCAAAACTGAAATGTCTCTCTGTGGATTTTCTTTCATTCTTTCTTTCTTTTTAAAACATTTTTGTGTAACCACTTCATCAGAATTTCCATTACTTACACAGTTCTGATTCCTAATTCATCAGGCCAATTGAGTCCTCTGGAATATTTATCAATAGATACAGGTATAATTTTGAATTGATGGGAAAAACTCAGAGAAGGTCATTGCAATCTACACCATTCAGCTTCCATAGTACGTGTGCGTTGCTCAGAGGAAGCTGCAGGCTATCAGTGATCGTGACTGTTCCTGGAGAGCAATGCAAAACACTGGGTGGGGTAGATTAGAAACATACATAATGATCCCTCTTTTTCCTGTTATTCAGATGTCCTACCAGAGTTGTCAGCTTCCACTGAAAAATGTTTCCCACTCAATGTATGACATCACCAATCAACTATTCCAGGCCTATAATATGCCATGTACTATAGCATTTCAGGGCTGTTGGCATAAATATTGCACAGCACATTCTTTGGGATGCAAGCCTGAATTAATAAGAGTGGGAATGAGACTACAGTTCTTAGTATTTTAGACCCCAAACCAAATCAGAAGCCTTTTGTACAGTGTGTTGTACAAGCACAGTGATAAACCATCCTGGCCCAAGCTGTTTAGAGTCACTGGACAGACAATGCATGGGAGAGGAAGCAGAGCAGGCAAGCAACTTGTCCAATATCACAAAGCAGGGTGGCAGACCCAGGCTTAGAAACGAGTACTCCTAAATTCCAATGCACTATCCACTACATTGGGGTGAACAAAATATGGCCCATAGGCTGGATCTGGCCTGCCAGCCCATTTTATCCAGCCTGCAGGGCTCCTAAAAAACATAGAAAATTAATATTTATCTCCCCCTGGCTTCCTGTCAAAGATGATAGGAACTGGGGCAGTAGGACCCAAGGGGAGCCAGCAGCAGAACTGAACAGCTGCAATAGCAAGTCCTGGCCTGCCCTCCCCACCTCCAACCTCCACCTGAGCCCCAGTCGGAAGCCTTTGCCTAGCAGGGGCTGCTGGAGGCTTCTGGCCTGGGGCTGCACTTGCCTCCCTGCACCAAGGGAAATACAGCTAAGAAGGTACGGGAGGGAGGGAGGCAGGGAAGGACCATGCATGATCACCTCAGTCCTCAGGCCCAGCTGAGCTGGCTCCTACGGTCCTGGCGCTGCAGCCAGGAACCATATGGTGCCAGTGCGTGGGCGGGGAGGGAGCTCGAAAATGGCTGTGGCAGGTGGGGGGAAGGGGCAGCAAGCAGGCGCGCAGAGCGCAGCAACAGCCGGACAGGAGCATGAGGCCTGCGTTGGTGCACCGAGGCCAGCACCAGTGGGGCCCAGAGTGAGGCAGCAGGAGTGTGGAGTGCAGGCTGCCAGGAGCTCTATGGAGCCAGGCTGTGCTGCTCAAGCACAGAGAGGAGGGAGCCAGCACAGCTCCATAGAGCCCCTGGCAGCCTGCACCCCACACTCCTACTCTGGGCCCCACTGGCGCTGGCCCTGATTTACCAGCACAGGCCTTGTGCTCCTGACTGGCTTTTGCTGTGCTCTGTGCGCCTGCTCAATGTCCCATCCTTCTGCTTGCCACAGCCATTTCCCTGCTCCCCTCACCTACTCACCAGCATCATGTGGTTCCCAGCTGCAGCACCGGGACTGCAGGAGCAGCTGGAATGTGGTGCCAGACCAGCCAGGGCCTGGTGGGGGATGGGGAAATGGCAGGAGAAGGGCAGCAGTGGCAGAGAGGGGGCAAATGGCAATGAGTGGGAGCACAGAGTTTGTGCCAGTGCTCCAGGGCCAGGAGCAGCAGGAGCACAGAGCCCGTGGTTGGACTGGTGGGGGCTCTGCTTACCGTGGGGGTGGGAGGGGGCAGGCTGTGGGCAAATTCTCTTCCTCCATGCAAGCCACAACCCTCCCCAGACACCCTTCCCCCACACACTCACATCCCCTCACAAAGCCCATCCCCACCCACACCCCCACACACCCCTATACCAACCCTCCCACCTACATCCTCCCCCAACATACAAGAGTAGGAGTTCATTTTAAGTGATTATACTATCATTTCTATACACACTACATGGATGCATATAAATCAGGACAAAAATATTTTTTGAAATGAAATTAATGAATGTTGTAAAACATGTTTGATTTTTAGAATATAATTTGTTATTTTTCTGGTTCAGAGATGGCAAAACCCCTTACTAAAAGGAGTAATTTTGGGGGGCAAAGGGAGGGACTTCTGGTGGCAAAGGTCAGGGGTCAGGGGGCAGGACTTATGGTCCCAAGATGGTGACCAAGGGGTGGAGCACCTGTCAAGAGGCAGGGCTACCCATGCGGCCCTCAATGGCTTGCCAAAACTCGCTAAGCAGCCCTCTGCCCAAAATAATTGCCAGCCCCTGCACAATATCATGCTGCCTCCTCAGTGGGCTATATCACTTTATCAGTATCACTCTTCAGGACACATCCACCTTCCAACTACGTTTAATCCTCAAAGCAAGAGCTGCCACAGTAGTCTTAACGCTTTGCACTGCTCAGTTCAGAGAGCTGTATATAGAATCTTACTTTGCTTGCATCCATGTGCAACCTTTGCTCATATGCCCTCTAGTATGCGACACCCTGTACGAGAGTTACAAGATGATGAGCTGATCCAGGATTCCGTGTGTCTTTTGTATGCGTGTTCATTGTTAGGGGATCTCAGAGCCTCTCAGAGTGCGCTCAACACCTCACACACAGGCCAGAAAAGCAGTGTCTGAGGTCACTTGATGCATTTACTACACCTGTCTGTGGCCTTTGCAATAGCAGGTGCCAAGGCCATAGAGCAGGGGTTTTCAACCTTTTTATGGGTACACTCATGGCGGAGTGGGGTGGGGGCTGGCGGCACCTGGATGCGGAGTGGTGGGTGGGGGTGGAGGTGGTAGTGACCAGACACTGAGTGGGGGGAACCTGCATGTGGTGGCGGCGGTGCAGAGTGGTGGATGGCGGTGGCAGCCCCTGAATGCGAGCTCTCCCCCATTGTGTCCAGCTGGCCAAGCGGTGCTTGTGCAGCCTGCAGAGGGGAGTGGCTGCCCTCGCCCCTCCCCAGGGGTTGATATCCCTTGCCCTAGAGCACACTTCAATTGGAGATCCTTGCTCGCTTCGCCTTTGTAGAAAGACAGTGTGCAGAGTCATCATCCTAGGATTGAACCCAGACTGGATGAGTCACAGCAGAGATGATCATAGGTTCTAACCGCACCTGAATTAGTCGAAGGAACTATGCCAACCTCCCTTCTCCCGTGGCAGAACCTGCTGCAGTTAGGCAATTACAGCACACAGATCCCAAGTGCTTTGTAAATACCAAGTGGGGAGGAGTGGGAGTGACGTTGTAGCTGTGATGGTCTGGGAAAAATGTGAGAGGCCAGGATTCTTGTGGGTGATATCTTTTATTGGACCAGCTGCACAGTTGGGCAAAACTTTGATAAGCTTTCTAATGCAATCCATTCGAGAGAAGAGGACAAATTCTCAGCTAGCTCCAGAGACTTGAAAGAAAAAATGTTAATTTACATCAGCTAAACATGTGGTCCAGACACTGTAAAGAGCTTAAAAGTTTCTGCTGAAGATAGTCAGTCCTGCATGTTCTGACACTTATAACTTTGTATTAAAAAGCCAGGGTGCAATCCAATGGGGCAATGACCATTTATCCTAACTGAGGATCTGGCCAGATGTGTCCAGACTGTTGGAGAGGCATTAACTGAGGTGGTCTAGGCCAGATTCTACAGTCATTTATATCAGGGGAAATCCAGAGTCATCCCACTGAATCCAGCAGAGTTAATATGTCAGAGCCTCAGCTAATATAATCCTGCAAGTCTGTTAGAGTCAGTAGAGATACAACAGTATACTATACTTGGGCTGAGGATCTGGCCCATCTTATTGCAGTGGTTCACAAACTTTTTGGACTTGACACTCTTCTCACTGGCACCCCCCCCAAATAAATTTTGTGATTTGAGTGGCATCCAATTTCAAAAACTAATTTCTATATTACAGCGCTTACTTTCTTACACAGGCTGGGCAGTATGGGTTGGGAATCAACTAGGCAGGAACAAGCTGACTGCTGAGGAATTGCTGATAGTTGATTGTTGAGTGATTGCTGAATGACTGCTGCCTGGGCCTGACAGAAGCCCTAAGGAAGAGGCAGAGCCAGTCCAGGCCCAGCAGGGCATAAAAGGAGACTCCCCATGTGACCAGGGAGCCAGTGACCAGGGACTGCAAACAGGGTAAGCAGTTGTCAGGCCAGTTTCTAGGCCAGTTCATGGTTAGTGGAATAATCTATTGCCATACAATAGTAGGGATACATTGTACCCCATGGCTTCCCACCTTGGCCCCAGCTGATGCTTCTCCCCCTTGCATCACTGAGGCCATTACCCAGACAGAACCCATGGTTCCGCCCTCCACCCAGACAGAGCCCCTGGTTCCAACAGTTCCTGGTTTCAAATGGTGACTGGATGCATACCTTGCTGGGGTTATTTGACCCCAGCAGTCTTTCCTGCCCTGAGCAGGGGGACTGGACCCAATGATCTAATGAGGTCCCTTCCAACCCTAAACTTCTGTGAATCTGTGAAGCACCTAGCCTGGGTTATTTGCTTAGTGTATCTGTTTATTGCCTCACAACTCACTTATCTCCTTACAGCTCCCTGAGGCACTCTTCAAAGGATCTGGAGGCACCCCAGCATGCCCTGGTACCCTGACTGAGAATCACTACACTAGTGTATCTGGAGCAGAATCTAGCCCTTAGTTATGGACCACTTCTAAATTTTCCAAATTCATCTTTTGTATGTTGCGTTTCCCATCTCTGCCTCCTCTCACTCAAAATGGTCATCAATATATTTCCTTGCTATTATATATCTCAGCTCCAAAATGGCTGAATAGATCTTGCACAAACATGCTCCTACATACAGATCTTTTTGTAACAAGGGAATATGTCAGCTCTGACAGTAAATATTTCAGGAACCTACAAATCTGGTAGAAATAGGGGAGAAAGTTTAGAATAGAAAATGTTTTGAAACCTCTGAATGGTTTGCACTTGCATCACTTGCGTAACAGCTGTCATAAACCTTAATTTGCAATTGCACTAAGAAAATATATTTAGACCAGAATGTCACAGAGCAGGTTCTGTATAGTATATGACATGAACCAGAACCTAATTAGGGAGTGCTGCTTAAATACTTACAATCCATTGAAAGACATTCCTGGAAAGGCCTCAGAAGGGTCCTTGCTGAGAAACCATTAGAAGCAACCCAAAGAATGACATCAGTGAAGCTTTCTGGTTTTGATATCCATTCCATTGGTTTCAGTATTAAGTCAGACACAAACCTGGCCCAGACCAGGTGTACAATAGAGTAGTCTCAGGGTGCATAGCACTGCGTAAGGAGCTCAGACATTGTGAATATGTAGCTTGCTATAAAGCAGTTATGGTACAATTTAGGGCTTGCCTGACATTTAAAGTTCTTTATCTCTCCATTTGTACTACTGGGATAGGCACAGAATGATGTTAATCAGTTAACTGGAGGTTTACCCACAGGGAGCCACCACTGAAGAGCTGCTTTGGAACCTAGGCATGTGCTATGCCGGTCAAGATGGCTGTGATGTTCAGTTTGGCTTAGATTTTGCCTGGGCATACTGCCACAGCTCTGCTGACCTTCAGAGGAGCAGCTGGAACATGCTGCACTACAGCCATTCTGTCCTTCCTAGGTTTCACAGGCATTAGCAGAGCTTTAGTTCTAGCAGTCCAAGGATTACTTTCTAACTTGTGCTGAGGGCCATGAAGGTTCTTATCTGCCCTACTGCACAAGGAGCACACAGTTACCTCCAACTCATCTTTGCTTCCTAACCTCACTTCACGGCGTTTGAAAATCCAGATGATCTTTTCTCTTCTTCTGATGTAGAAACATACTGGAGCTGTAGTTGTGGGCTAGGTGCTGTATCTTGTGGTGCCACTTGCTGTACTAACACAGAACAAAAGAGAGTCCATACCAAAGAGTTTACAATCAAAACCTTGCCTACCCTTTTACTGACCCAGGTGCCAGGGGTTTTATTTCCTTCCCCCATTATTTTATGGGGCACAGCTAGTTTATCCTCACTGTTTTTCCCTTGCTTTCTATACAGTTACCTCTGAGGCTCAGTAGAAAGTCATTTGTGATTATCACGTGGACAAGCAAAGCACCAGTCATTGCAGAATTACAAAAGCATCCTAAAGCAGCATAATTAGAGGAAGAGGGTGATACCTCCTTTTAGATATTGCGAATAGCTACAAGCCAAGATTCTCCAAAGTAACTGGTAACTTTCTGACTTCAGTCACCTTCAATGGGCCTGATTTTCACAAGATCAGGTGTCTCAGTTCAGCACCAAAAAAAACACTGGTCACTTTTGAAAGCCTTGACTAGAGTTAATGGATCCTGCTTTTGCCAGAACAACCTGTAGATTCTGGCCATATCCAGATGAGTGTGGCCATACAGTATGTGGCACTGAAGACACATTTATGGTGCCACATACTGCACGTTCAGCTGTTCTCTGTGCTGCAAGGGAGCAGTGCAGGAGGGCTTTTCAACCCCTGGATATCCAGGGGTTAAAAACTCCCACACAAAATAGAAGTGGAGTGGCACATGCAGGGGCAGCGTGCACCACTCAGAACCAGAGCCTGGCCAGCTGGAGCCACACTCCAGCTGCTTACCTGGCTCTGAGCAGCAGGATTGCCACTGCTGCAGCCCTAGGAAGCCCCCAGGACCCCAGGTAAGACCTCCCCTCCCCCACCTGGGGTAACCTGCTGTGCGCCAGAAAGCATATGGCACATGCATTCCCCAGGGACAACTAGTGGTGGCACACCTGGTCCACAGGGAACCAAACATCCATGCTCGGGTAGACCGTGGCCTGTGCGTTCTCTGACGTGGTCTTGGATCGATGACTTGATTCTATTAAACATATTTTAAAGAACCATTTTTACATTTGAACAAAATCCATCCTGACTCCTTTTTTAAAAAACAAGTAATCCTAAGGAAAAAGTGCTCTTAGATTCCTGATTTATCCAGTGTCAAGTTATTTTCTTAATTCCATTTCATGTGACCTATGTCACAGACTTGGACATAAACACATAACAGCATTTATAAACCTTGTGCAACATTGTGTCATCATTTGTTTAAAAAGTAGTAATCATAATGTTGATAATCTTTTTTTGAACCCAGCAAGAGGTTTTTAACATAATGAAAAGACAGGAAGAGTCCCAAGGTTGGCATTTCCTAAAAAAATGTGGACTGTTGTGGGAAAGGAGACAGAGTAAGCTTCCTGCTTTTGTGAAGGCAGTTGACTTTCTACAGCAAGATAAAGTTTAGAGCAGAGCTTTTGCAGAGATCTGGGTTTATTATACTTACCGATATCACACGTACACGTTTTTGCCAAACAAAAGGCCTGCTAAGGAGTCAAAGAGCAGTAAAATATGAAAAGAAGACTGGAAAAGTATTGCTTTTTCTTCAGTCACTGATGACTTACTCTGGCACCGGTATAGCTCCTTTGCAGAGTGGTAGCAGAATTTTAGAACCTTGCACGTCCCAGTGGAAGAGAAATCAGAGTTGCAGTCTTGTTAAGTTCTAAGTGTCACTTGATTTATGTTCATGCACGTCAGTCCTGGAATGAGTTGGTCACAAATGACCTACAGGCTGTCCCTCTCCCCAAGACATCTCAAAATATCTGACTCTTAGGAAGCTACTCTTGTCACAAGAATTACTTTTGAATGGGAAAACTTTCTTCCACTGTCACTTACAAAGGATCACAGCCCAATTCACTATTGCTATTTACCTACCTTGTCTCTTCATTTACACCCATGTGCATTAAGCTGAAAAGGCCACCAAATCAGACTTCTGTACTTTCTTACAAGGTCAGTTGTATTTAATAACCATTCTGTGCAGGTGCAAAGGACAGTGTGAATCCTACTTCCCACTGATCCCAAGAGTACAAAGTATTTGAATACACATGCATGTGGGATTTGTAAGGAATCAAACAGCCCCTTTACAACTCACATTGAGGTCAATGGACTAAATTTCTCTATAATGTAGCTGCATTAAACTCACTGGAATTACATTAGGGAAGAGTTGGGCCCAAAGGCAGTTACATCTCCTTGCACATTGGATGAATTTCGTTCTGGGAATACTGGACATGGTGAAGACATAAATTACAAGACAGATTATATCAAAGGCCTTTCACACCACTGACAGAGAAAGGGGCCTCATGGCAGGTATTTTTGGAAGGGTGTGATGGGCACTCAGCAGTTTGGATCCATACCTTAACTCTATCTGCTTTATCCTATATAACTAGATAGGATTTTTTAATCACAATTTATGGCCTGAATAATACTGTCTTTTCAGGTGAATCAAGGGAACACCAAGGTGCTTGGCTCTGGCCTCGGGTATCTGGAACACATCTGTCAGCTCATCGAGAAAATTGGACAACTACAGGAGCACAACCTCCGGCTCCAAAAACAAGTGTGCAGCTTGCAGAAAGAGCAGAAGATGTACCAGATAAAGGAGGTAAGATGATGAAGTCAGAACCTGAGTGGGAAAAACAATCACAATTTGGCTGAACTACAGGAAAATACTGTCCCTCTTCTATCACCATAACTCCTAGCACAAATGTGAGAGGTCTAAAACAGGCGAAGCACATGTTTACCTTGGCAAGGGTGTTTGCTGGAAAGGGCAGGCTGCTTGAAGGCTGTACATGGAGACCTTCCCATTCCTGCACAACACTTGGCTCAGCCCATCCTTGGGTATTTTTGCTTCTCTATTCTTCTCACAGTTTCTTAAAAGTTCCACCTTCCCTCCTCTACAGCCAGATCTTGGTATTAATTGATGTTGGCTCCTTTTTTTCTAATTGCCTGGACAGTTATGGTCAGCAGTTTTGATCTTTTCCTAGGTCTAGTTGAAAGTTTTCTAAAACAACTTCCCCCAACCTCCCAATTTTATCGGACAGAACATTTTGACTGCACATATATATTTTAAAGTTTATTTAACAGGAAATTAAGAGATTCCTTGGAATTTCCATTCTGATTCAGAATGAAAACAAAGTCAAGGAGTTTCCCACAAAATGGAAGCTGAGACTCACACATCGTTCTATTAGATGCTTTGGTTAGACAAAGCCAAACTCAGGGACTGATATCCATTAAGACTGCTTTTGCTACCTGGCATTTTGATGTCTGAGTATAATCCTAAACCGCCCACTTAATAGCAGTTGCAAGGTGAAGTCGGTGTAGCCTGTTAGCTCATCCTCTAGTCAAGAAAAAATTCAATGTCACACATCCATCTAAATCCCTTTTAAGGCCATCCCTCAGAGAATGGATTTTTAACTTGGACACAAAATCTTGTATAGTAGTACAGAACAAAACTATTCATATGACCAAACAGGCTGCAGAGGCCCCTAGGCCTTTCCTTTTGCACCTCTTCCTCATTCAGGGCCAGCCAGTCACCTGCATGCCATTCATTTGCTCCCCCAGGTGAAGGTCTTAGTCTCTTATTTTGCAGGCCTCTTATTTTGACCTCTGTCCAGTTGGGTCTCATAAGCAAACAGGATTAGCTGGTCACAATCTTCTGGTCCTTAAAGAGGAAGACCTTTGTGTTATAAGTAATCTCTTATGAGACTTCTAATTGAAATGTGTAGAATCCTCCTAAATGTTTTAGACTCAGCCTCCAAACTGTGGGAATTTGTATTTTCATGAATCTTACTATAATTATTGTGTCTTTCCCTTTTCTATTTAGTACTAATACTTGGTAAAACTTGTTGGAAATTTTTCATCCAATTTTTTTGATAACATTGGATGAATTTTTTTCTGTGAAAAATGGCTTTTTGACTAAGCTGTGAAACCATTTGACAAAATGGGGGAAAATTTCCATTTTCTTAGAAATGTAGGGTTTAATCAAAAATTAAAAATTAAAATAAAAATTCTGTCCTAAGCCAAAGCCTTTCAGTTTTCAGTTGTCATAAACAAAATTGATTTTGGTGTTCAGATGCCAAACATCTGGGAAAATTTAATCAAAAGGTTTTTTAAAATCTTTTTCAGTTAGATACCTGAAGTGTTTATATACTAATGCAAGAAGAATGGGGAACAGACAGGAATGATTAGAGGTCCTAGTATGATCATTGAGTTCTGATATAATTGGGATTACAGGGACGTAGTGGGATAGTTTGCATGACTGCAGTAGGGTTATGAATGGCTATAGCTTATTCAGGAAAGATAGATGGTGGGGAAAAAGGAGGAGGTGTTGCTCAAAGGAGATGTATATGTGTTCTGAGGTACTGTACAAAGTGGAAGGTAGGCCTGCTGACAGCCTTTGGATAAAGATCAGAGAGGAAAATAGCAGAGGGGAAGTTATGGTGGGCATCTGTTACAAGCCACCAAACCAGGACGAGAGGAGGTAGACAAGGCCTTCTTTAAACAATTGGAGAGTTGGGTTTCTCGCACAAAGCGAGACGATCCCCGTGCGAGGTAAAAGAGGGAAAGGGGCCAGGAGGCTTCCCTGGCTGACCAGAGAAATCCTGGGCAGACTAAGGGCCAAAAGGGGAGCACATAAAAAGTGGAAACAGGGAGAGATCACCAAAGAGGAATATACCTCTTCTGCTCGTGCTTGTAGGGAGGCAGTTAGACAGGCCAAAGCTACCATGGAGCTGAGGATGGCAACCCAAGTAAAAGACAATAAGAAATTGTTTTTTAGATATATAGGGAGTAAAAGGAAGGCCCAGGGAGGAATAGGACCCCTGCTAAATGGGCAGAAACAATTGGTGACGGACAGAGGGGACAAGGCTGAACTCCTCAACGAGTTCTTCGCCTCAGTGTTCCTAAGTGAGAGGCATGACAAGTCTCTCACTGGGAGTGTAGGGAGGCAGCAGCAAGGCACCAGACTTCCATGCGTGGACCCTGAGGTGGTGCAGGGTCACTTGGAGGAACTGGATGCCTTTAAGTCGGCAGGCCCGGATGAGCTCCATCCGAGGGTACTGAAGGCACTGGCCGACATCATTGCAGAGCCACTGGCGGGAATATTTGAACGCTCGTGGCGCACGGGTCAAGTCCCGGAGGACTGGAAAAGGGCCAATGTGGTTCCCATTTTCAAGAAGGGGAGGAAGGAGGACCCGGGTAACTATAGGCCAGTCAGTCTCACCTCCATCCTTGGCAAAATCTTTGAGAAAATCATCAAGGCTCACATTTGTGAGAGCCCGGCAGGACAAATTATGCTGAGGGGAAACCAGCACGGGTTCGTGGCAGGTAGATCGTGCCTGACCAATCTAGTCTCTTTTTATGACCAGGTCACAAAACGCCTCGACGCAGGAGGAGGGGTGGATGTCGTATACTTGGACTTCAGGAAGGCCTTTGACACGGTATCCCACCCCATACTGGTGAACAAGTTAAGGGGCTGTGACTTGGATGACTGCACAGTCCGGTGGGTGGAGAATTGGCTGGAGGGTCGCACCCAGAGAGTTGTGGTGGATGGGTCGGTTTCGACCTGGAAGAGTGTGGGCAGTGGGGTCCCGCAGGGCTCGGTGCTTGGACCGATACTCTTTAATGTCTTCATCAGCGACTTGGACGAGGGGGTGAAATGTACTCTGTCCAAGTTTGCAGATGACACTAAGCTATGGGGCGAAGTGGACACGCCGGAGGGCAGGGAACAGCTGCAAGCAGACCTGGACAGGTTAGACAAGTGGGCAGAAAACAACAGAATGCAGTTCAACAAGGAGAAATGCAAAGTGCTGCATCTAGGGAGGAAAAATGTCCAGCACACCTACAACCTAGGAAATGACCTGCTGGGTGGCACGGAAGTGGAAAGGGATCTTGGAGTCCTAGTAGACTCCAAGATGAACATGAGTCGGCAGTGTGATGAAACCATCAGAAAAGCCAATGGCACTTTATCGTGCATCAGCAGATGCATGACAAATAAGTCCAAGGAGGTGATACTTCCCCCTAAATCTGGTTGGATCAATAGGAGTGTCACTTGCAAATCAAAGGAAGTGATTCTTCTGCTCTATTAGGCATGGGTGAGGCCTCACCTGGAGTATAATGTCTTATTTTGGGCCCCAGACTTCAAGGCAGATATGGATAGATTGGAGAAAATCCAGTGCAGAGCAACAAAAAGAACTGGGCCTCTGAGAAGTAAGTTTTATGAGGAAAGGCTGGAAGAACAAGGGTTGTTGGGAATTTATACACATACCTGCCAAAGTGGCAACGAAAACACTGCAATCTGAACAGCTTACCATAGGGGATTTCTATGGGACATGGTTGAAGGGTCAGCTGGAAATCTCAAAAGTAGCAACACAGTTTTCTAGCAAGTTGTAGGTAGCATGAAAAAATGTGAAAAATACCTTTTTGAAAATGAGGTGATACTTGCAGCTATATACCTGGATCCTAGGTATCAATCGCTGTTGTCTGACATAGACAGAACTAAAGCCAAGTGCCATCTCATGTCAACATGGCAGAGGATGAGAACTGTCGTTCATGGCAATGGCATGAAAGTAGAATCATCATTCGACTCTAATCTGCATACTACACACGCAGAAAATGCTGATGAAGAATCATTCCTGCAGTCAAGAGAACTTGAAGCTGCAAAAGTCACATCTTCTGGCACCCAGTCAAACAGGATTGGTCCATTTCTGGACTCATTTGTGGATGAGCCATGATTGAATAAAGATGTAAATATTATGAAATACTGGGAGACTCAGAAAATATCTAGATGTGAGTTATACCAATTGGCTCAGGTTGCCTTGTCAATGCCATTGACTCAAGTAAATGCTGACAAGCATTTTCAAGTTTAAAATTCAAAATGTCACAACAAAGATCAAATATGAAGGAGGCAGTCTTGGAGGATGTTCTGTTAGTGAGACTGAATAGAAATGACAGAAAGCTGTAATACTGAGTACAAAACAATGCAAGTCAAGCATATTGAAAATACAGTAGGCCCAAGATCCAGCTGTTTAAGGTTGATAATTTTTTGTTTCCCTAGTTTTATTAAATCAGTTGAAAACATATCATCATAAGAAGTGAACTAATCACAGTGACAGTTCTGTGATTATTTACTAAATCCTTTTCCTTTCCTTCCTCTTTAAAACCAATTTGGTTGCTTCTTCACCAATTACACGTCTCTGATTTTACAATTAAAATGAAATAGTATAAATAAAATAAGCATTTATTTGTTAAGTACTTAGAATTTATTTTTTGTTTTGTGCTTCCTAGTACTTATTGCTGACACTTAGTTGCAACAGTTTTAGACCTATTAGCTTGCTCCACCCCATTGTGCAAATGATCATCATTATAAATAAACTGCATTATTTAAATTTTCTCATGTGAACCGGTTGGCTATGTGTGCCAAACCAGTCACTGAACCTTTATTGGCCTGAATTGGAACCAAACCGAAACAACTTCAGTGGCAGCTAACCTGAACTGGAACTGAACCAAAAAATTTAATGTTTTGATTCCCTGACCACATCAGGTGTGTTTTGTTTGATTGAACCCTTATTCTGAACCAGTAACCTGATTTTTTTTGTGGTTCTGTTCTGGTTCAGGTTCAACAGAGACTTTCAGGTAATGGTTCAGGTTTTGTTCCAGTTCAGGAAAAAATAAAGGTTCATTCTGGTTTTTGGTTCAGGTTCAGTTTGACTCCCCGGTCTGCTCCGCCTGCGAGCTGATGCGCACTGTGCTGCGATGGTTACAGTTGTATAAGCAGTGAAATGCAGGTCAGTGCACAGAAAATGCCGGTGGTGCGCTTTTGAACTAAAACACCTTTGATGTGTTTTAGTTCAAAAGTGTGCTGCTGCCATTTTCTTAGCACCATCCTACATTTCACTGCTTATATAACTGTATGTGTTGCAGCGCAGTGCGCGTCAGCTCGCAGGTGGAGCAGACCAGGGAGACAAACTGAACTTGGACCTGAACCAAAAACCAGAATGAACCTTTATTTTTTCCTAAACTGGGCTGGGCACTTTTAAAAGCACCCGGCACTGCAGCTCAAGCATGTGTACAAATGCCCATTTAGTCTGGAGAAGAGAAGACTAAGGGAGGTTTTGATAACAGTCTTCAAATACATGAAGGGCATATATAGAAGGAGGGAGATGTGCTTTTTTCTGTGGCCTTAGGTGACAGGACTAGCAGCAATGATATCAAGCTGCAGCAGAGGAAATTTAGGTTGAAGATAAGGAGGAACTTTTCCACTATGACAGTGGCCAACCATTGGAATATAAAGTAGTTGTTGAATCTCCATCCTTGGAAACTTTCAAGACCAGGTTACACAGATACTTGCCTGGGATGCTTTAGTCAGGTTTAATCCTGCCTTGAGCAGGTGGCTGGACTAGCCCTCATGAGCTCCCTTCCTACCCTACTTTCCTATGATCACATCCCCCAAGTTCAAAGGGAAAGACAGTCACCACTTCTTCTGCCTCATTGTGAATGATAAGACCATGAATCAAATTCTGTTGAGTTAAAAGGAGTGGTGGATGGGTTTGCTATGATGTGCCTGCTTACACCTGAGTGAACTGCTGGTGTAGCTTCCACTTACTATGGGATAGGAACAGACGCATAAAAAAGCTGCTATAGAACAGCTTATGATATGTCTTCTCCTAATATGTGCTTTCCTCTTTTAATTCAGTATAATGTATTAGTCTGTTGGCTCCCCAAATTCCTTTGCGAATCTAGCCTGGAAAATTAAAGAACTTTACCTCAGAAGTTCTCAAATGAACTGCCTTGACATAGCCATTTTTTTTCCATTCTTTATGGGCAGAAGCTATTTGCCAAATGTCACCCAAATTCACAGAGAATTTTGGCTGCCTCAAACGCGTATTTTTCAGTAAATAAGTTTTCTACTAAAAAATGTACACACATGGCTCTACTGCACAACACTGGATTCACAAACTGTTTCTTTAACCAAGAGATCATCCTTCTGCCTTCCTTTTTTATAGTTTCATAGTTGTTAGGGGCTGGAGGTGACCTTACAGATCATCAGGTCCAGCCCTCCTGCACTTGGGCAGGAAAGACTGTTGGGATCAGACGACCCCAGCAAGATGGGTGTCAAGTTGTCTCTTGAACATCGCCAGGGCGGGTGACTCTGGGGGCAGCCTGTTCCAAAACCTCGGCGCACAGCCTGTAAAGAAGTTTTTCCTAATGTTGAGCCTGAAGCAGTCTTCAATCAGTTTGTACCTATTAGTTCTTGTCCTCCTCTGGGGGGCCTTGGTGAATAGATGCTCCCCCAATCCCTGATGTACTTGGTATACTAATAGGCTGCCAACAAGTCTCCTCTGAGTATTCTCTTCTCCAGGCTGAACAGCCCCAAGTCTTTCAGCCTCTCCACATATTCCTTGGTCTCTAGGCCTCTAATCATGCCTTCGGACTCTCTTGAGCTTCTTTCTGCACATCCTTCTTGAAGTGCAGTGCCCAGAACTGGATGTAGTACTCCAGTTGTGGTCTGACCTATGCTGAGTAGAGCTGGGGGATGACATCCTTTGCTCTGCTTGAGATGCCTTGGTGGATGCATGCCAGTGTTTGATTAGCTCTACCAGTTATGGCATTGCATTGGTGGTTTCACGTTCATTTGGTTTTCAGCCATGACGCCCAGATCTCGTTCAGTTGTGGTGCTGGCAAGTGCAGTACTGCTGAGCCTGTAAGTGTGCTGTGGGTTATTTTTCCCCAGGTGGAGCACTTTACATTTCTCTGTGTTAAACAACACTTCTATTAACATTGTTATTAACATATCACTAGCAATGGAATAAAAGGGGTTTGTTGGACTCAGCAATTTGTTTTTATTAATCCTGCAGTGGCTCCTTTGTTCTTTGAACTGTGTGACCTCCTCATGAGCTATTCCTCCTCCTGTTCCTGTTGCACTTGAAATAGGTGTCCAACTGCCTTTCAGAAACAAAGTCTCTGCTGACTTGTGAATCAGGCTGCAAACCAGCACGCCATTTCCACATGCCTATATTTCACACTCAAAGGAATGCTACCCCCTACATGGGCCTGGGAATTGCTAACACATTTCCTGAAAGCTTTACCAGTTATGAGTCACTGTTTCCATCAATTCCTTTTTAATCTGCACCCTTGGGGCCAAAACCTCAGCTGGTTTAAATGGGAATTGCCCCCAGTTGAGATGGAAGGAATTTCACTTGCTGTGGATCTACCCTTACATTTTTACCTTGGATGCATTTGCAAAGATGCCTTAGCAGAAGTTCTCAGTCTGCAAGTTTTGTGCACCCATTCCTGGGGTATTAAGACCGCACAAGTAATACCTAGTTCTTTTAATTTTAAAAGCACTTTACCAACAATAACTAGTTTATCTCAGGCTCCATGGTTTCTCAATATCTGAGTACCTCAGCATCCTTACAGTATTAATACTCACAGCCCCCCTGTGAGGTAAGGGAATACTATTCTCCCTATTTGTGCAAGGCATTTCTCTGGACTCACTTTATAAAAGCACGTACATGACTTAGACACTGAAGTTGACAGTAAGGTATTGATTTACTCCAGCTGAGGACCTGTCCCATTGACTTCAATGGGAGTTGGGAGCACTCTGCATCTCATAGGATTGTATCTTAAATGAGCAAGAGATTAGAACATCTTGGACTGGAGAGGCTCCTTTTTATTGTAATGGATCTCAGCAACTCCTTCCTAGAGGGTCATTCAAGTGGGTGGAAAGTATTGTGATATTACAAAGTACTGCTTTGCTGAGAGGAGCTGTGGAAAGCTAGAGAGAGAGAGAAAGATCTCCCACAGAAGTATCAAGATCAGAATGCTACCTGCCTTTGACTGTGATCCTATATGATCTCACTGCCTGAGCAGCCACAGAGCAGATCAGGAGTTGGGTGAAAGACCTCCAGGATACGTACCCACCATAACAGGTGCTCTAGGGAATGCCACTAGAGCCAGAATTTTCAAAAGAAGCTAAGGAGGCCAGCAGAGAACGCCTTTTGAATTCCAGATAATTCCCTAGGGTCCTGTTTGAAAATCCCAGCCTAAGTAGACAAGATCATCTCTTCTGATTGGTGAAGCAACACCCTAGGCTGGAGACTTTATAGGGCACAATGCTAGTGGGGAAACCACCAGAAAAAAAGGTTAAATGAAGGTACTGATTATTTATTGTGGGTCTCAGAAGTGGCTAACTTGGATGTCTTGGTCAAGTTCCAGCACCAGCAAAAATCTACCTAATTCTATGCTCTTCATAGTTTCAATTGGATAATGTACCTTCCAGTCCTAAACTCTTTTGCAGTATTGGTGAGTGCTGTTAAAAAATCACTCATTCCATACTATGGATGAAGGTCTTGGAGGAAGAACTACATATTGCACAACTGATATCAGCAAAGCCTTTTGTGTACTGGGTAAAGAATGGACCAATTACATGGAATCATTTAAATGCAAAAGATCCTTGCACTGATCAAAAAATACCTCGTACATTTAAAGCAATTAAAAAGCCACTGCTTTGGCAAGTGGCTGAATATCACATACTGTGTATTTACTTAGCAGCATTTAATCTGTCTGTGACATCCCAACAGTACAAACACAATTGTATTGTTTGTATATGTTCTTAAATAAATAATATCTTAAATTGCGAGTCACTGTTATAATGAGATACGTTTATTTACTCTTTGTGTGTCTTGGCTGAGCAGCTGTACTTTTAGAAATGTGTATGCAGTTCTCTTTTGGAAGGAATCTTGAAATATATTAATTACCAGGCACTTTAGGCACCTCTATTTTTTTAGTATGGTACTGATGCACGGATCAAAAAATCATTCGTTGATACAAGCACTTCCAATGTCCAGGTCTCTAGAAGAAACCAGCACCCAAAATCACTCCCCTTGTTTAGAACAAAGTCAGTCTTGGTGTGCCGATGCAAATACCTGAAATCATGAAGGGCCAGATCCATCACTGTTGTGACTTGGCACTGAAGTCAACAGAGCTGCTCTGATTTATACTAGCTGAGGATCTGGACTAGTGAAATTTAAGTTTCTCAAGCTAGACACCTGAAAATAGAGCTGTCTGTAAAAGGCACATTAGAATCCATTGGGATTAGTCTTCAGAAATGATCACAAGACAGAAGGAGCCAACACATTTTAAAAACGCGACTACAAAGCCAAGGCAGGAATGCAGTAAAATGGGTACAAGCCAGCGTAGCTAATTTGTGTACAAGCTGTTTCAAAATGATTTTAACTTTCCCAAAATCTGGATCTCCCCTTGATTTTCTGAGTCACTAAGAAGACCCCAGAACTCCTGATTGACTCAATCCACAACATTTGAACCCAAATTTCAGGTGACTTTCTTTTTTTGGATTTGGCTTGACGCATTACAAAGACAAGGCTCATTTGCAAAATGCAGCTCTGGATTCAAGTGCTGGATTGGAAAATCTTTGAGAGTTTGGAACTATTTGGATATGGGGATTTGGATCTGCCTCATTTCTGGTCAATATGGCTAAGGCCACGTTCTCAGCTGGGGCCAGAAATCAAGCGCAGCTGTTGATTCTTTGTATGTTAGTGGTTTTCTAGAGCACTGCAGTGCAGGGGACCTGGGCATAGAAGCAGGGAAAGCCAACAAAGCTCCCCAGAAAAGAGTTTTGAAGAAAGCTAATTAAAACTTATTCCTCTACTGATTCCCCTGGCTTGTGTCAACAGGAGGCTGTTTTAACATCAGTTCTGCTTTAACTTTACAGTTTTAAGAAAACCCTAATTTATCTTGGCTGAAAACCCCAGCCACTGATTTTTTAAATGTGAATTCATTTGAGAATCATTGGGGCATAAAATCCGAAGCTACAGAGAAATTTAGCTCTAGCTTCCTAGTTGCTAGGCCATTTTGAAAGACTTACATACATTTGTCTGAGTCCTGACAGGTCTTGGGATAAGAACCAGTTTGGAATGCTTGCAATTTGTCCATACAATCTCACTGCTCAGTTACCCAGCCATTACAATGTAACAACCTGCATATTTTTCTCCTTTTCTGGCTTAGGAGTATTTTCTGCAGCACTGCTCCTGTGGAGCTGCCAGCATCTTGCTCAATTCGTACCAGGAGGTGAAGAAACTTTTTACTGGGAGGAGCAGACCTCATAGTCTCTTGGTTCAGAATGGAAACCACTCTGATCTTTCAATCATTCCAGAAATAGCAGTCCACAGCGAAAAGCTGAGCAACTACAGAGGTAGGTTTCAGTTCTGACGTTGACAATTTCAGTAGTGATGGCTCTAGCTGAAAATGTGTTCCCTGATTTTCTATTGCCACACACCTTTGGTGGTCATTAGTGCTTATGCAAAGTGAATTTAAAATGCTTCTCAGTGAGATCTGGTTGGTGGGGAGAGGGGTTATACCCACTTTGTGTTCATTTTACACAGGTAAAATGGAAAGGCAATGAAGATAACTTAAAAGTGGAACTATCTGAAATCTATGGGGGTCTGAAGTCCCTGAGTCAGTGGCCTCACCTTTACCAGGAAAAAGAAATATATTTGCCATCTGTAAATGTAACAGATACAAGTTAAAATCCTTGTATAAACAAGGAAAGATGTGTTTTTAAGCCATATTAGCTCATCCAGGTATATTCTATGGGGTTGCTAGTGGTTCACCTCAGCTAGCTAATACATGTTAAAAGTACACAGGGCTTTTTACATGGGTTAGTTAATGTGTTTCAACATAGCTCTATTCCTAGTGTAGACAGCTGGAGGGACTGCATCTTTGGTGGGAACTTGCCATTGCCCAGTGAGTATGTTAGTTCCTTATCAATTCTTTAAGATCCCCAAACAAGGTGTGATATGAGCTAAGCATCCTACCATCTCAAACAGGCATAGAACACATACCTTGGGCGCAACGTATTCTATAAGTAAGACGGAGATAAACCTCAGCTGTAAATTTTCTATTCCAATGCAGATTTTCCCAGAAGTTTGGAGTGTTGAGTCTAGATCTGTCATAAAGGATACAACCAGCTGGGAAGTTTGGATACAAACTAGCCCACATGTTGAAAGGGTGTGGTTAGATTTAGGTCTGTCTCTTAGATGCAGGGACATATACAGCAAAAACAAGCTTCCTCAGGTACAGTCAGGCAGAATGTAAATGGTGTTGACTGTCAAGAGGTTCTCTTGAGGCCCATCTCTAAGGTTAAGGTTATGGATGCTTCAGTAGCTTTTCCCCTTCACTTCCCAACTCGTGGTTTCAGACTATGACCAAGAGTGCCAAAAATGCTATTGAGAAGCTCATTAGAAAGCTTGTCCTGGTTAGACATCTCATTGGAAACAGGTATCATGTCCAGGGCCATACCTGGGGGAGAAGGGTAAATCAAGGCTTTAGGGGGCCCCGTGGAGCCGGGCAGAGCAGCTGCGGCCCCTCCTGCAGGGCGTGTCTAATGCTGGTGACTCCATGCTGCAACTGCTGTCACCGGCTTCGCATCTGGCCGCCACCAGCTTCTTCGTGTCCGGGCCCTGCACAGGTTGATTTACACTGGACCCTGCTAGGGTCATCTCTGATCAAGTCCATACACAAACTGGGTGTTGTAGGCATTACTGTTGGTGTCTGTCATGTATGACACACCTTGAATGAAATCCTGACCCTACTGTGGCCAATAGGAATTTTGTCATTGATTTCAAAGGGACCGGGATTTTGCTCCTTGTATCATGTGAGTACAAGTCCCCTCTGAGGGATGGAGAAGGGCCAGTGGTATGGAGATCTACTTGACCTTAACACAACACCTCTTTCCATTGGAGACTGCAGCCTCAGCTATTTGTGGTAAGACCAGGGCTCAGGTACTTCAAGTGGGAAAGAACATCAACCTGAGTTCTCATATGGATTGGCAGGTCACCACCTGTAGACAGCACTGCCCAGAGGAGTCCATACCCAGCCACTTTGTGAACTGTGACTAAGTCTGTGCATTCAATTGCAGGAAGTGGCAGACACCTGGAATCTGGAAACAGTCAGCTGGTGACTGGGCTCAGGAAATCATCAAGTAAACGGAGTAGCGAGGAGAATGAGTTCAGAGATTCTTACAATGTAACTGATGTACAAGCATTAAAGGACCAAGCTATGAAAAAGGTGAGAGAGAAACTCAGAGGCAGAAACAATAAGCAGGCCCTAATGACAGGGCTGAGATAAAAAGATCAGTGCTGTCCAGCAAAATGGCATGAGATCAGCCTGGGGATTTAGACATGGTTCCAGCTTAGGGGCTGATCTTGAAAGCTGCTGACAACTGGAAGGATGTTGGTGGGGTTCAGTGAGAGCTCTGGGTGCTTAGCACTTCTCATGATCAAAGCCTAAATGAACACATTGGTTGTGTCTCCAAAGCAACATGCAAGTGGGATTGTAGCATGTGCTGGAATTTGTGCGCTGGCTTGATTTAGCCAGACAGGCAACAATAGCAGTGAAGACGCAGCAGCACAGGCTTTATCATGTGCTAGCAACTAGAGGGCCTACCCAGGGGCCTGAAGGGAGTTTTCTGTGTAGACATGGAGTTTGATGCAGTTGAGGCTGACCTGGAGCACGTTGGCATAACCAGCCTGCACCCCAATGCATATGGGAGGGAAACTCATTTACTCCAGCCTGACAGAGTTGAGGTGAACACTCTTCCTCTCTTATTCTTCTCCATTGTTTGCAACTGCCTCTGTGCTTTCTGGTTCTGGGGGAAGATCAGAAAGACTAGGGGTGAGTCTGTAATCATAGTATTTACAGCTTGACAGGAAAGAGGAGGAAGTGGAATCCTGTGAGAAAGACCGTTCTCATGGACTTCCCAGACCAGTGTTGCAGACTCCAGAGATTCAGATTATTTGGATGAGCTTCACGGATTCAGCCAAAGTTTAGGCACATGCTTAACTTTAAGCACAGAAATATAGCTAGGGGATACAACCATATTTGTATTATGGCAGTGGCCTCGGACCTTAACTAAGATCGAGGCGTTATTATGATAATACTGTGCTGTTCACATTACAGATGAGACATAAGAAGGATAGGGAAAAGAATGGGTCATTATCCTCAGGTTATAGAAGGGGACTGAGCTATAAAGAGATTTAGGGACTTGAGCAAGGTAAAGCAAGGAGCCTGTGGGAGAATTTACATGAGATGCTTACTGCAGAGCTGCCTAATGAGCTCTTCAGTAAAGTGTCACCATTTACACACACGCAGCTATTAAGCCAGACTAAACTAATTAACTGCACCATAGGTTAGTACTACTTAACCCAAGCACTATGGTGGAGTTATTTACCCTGCCACAATGCATTTGTAGATGGTGATTGGGGCTGGCTGGGGCACAAGGGTGCTACAGTGTAGGGCTGCCTGCTGGCTAGTCCAGAACTGTAGTACTCTCGTGCCCCAGCCACCCCTCTGCAGTACGTTGAGCTGGGGTGGAATGGCTCTGGGCTGGCAGGCTGACCCTCTGGGCCTCCAGCCATCTGAGGCTGCACTGCCTTGGCTCAATGTGCTGCACTCTGGACGGACATGTCAATGTGGACCTGGGAGCAATAAACCCTGGTGTAAACTGCACCAGTGTTTATTCAGGCACATTCATTGCACATGTAGATGTGCCCAGTGACAGTAAGGAAGCAAATCCAATCTAGTGTCTAACCACATGATCATCCCACCCATGTTAACTGGGAACCCGCTTTGCCTTTATAGGGTTCTGTTGTCAGCCAGACCATCTCAGTAAGTATGGATTTTGTTAGATTTAGTTCCCACTGACATAATAGCTCTATTATTGTTATCGAGACACCTCATAGTCCCAGTGATGATCTTGGATCCCTGAGTGCCAGACTCTGTACAATCACAGAACAAAAATATGGCTCCAAATAGCCATGTCTCCAGCTCCAAATAGCTACAGTCTAAGTAACAGAGCTAGTGGTACCATAGTCTTACATATACATTGTAGCCCTTCTTGGTGTTCTTCGTTGCAGGTGGATCAATTGCCCTCCTATCTTAACTACAGGCAGCGTCATGATCACAGGCATCATAAGCCAAGCCTTATATTGGGGCTTTCTGTTAAAGTGGGCATAGCTTTTCATAAATCACATCTATGTACAGTATCTTACATGGGTGGGTGGGGTGGGGGAAGGAGGATCAAACTGCATAAGGATGTCAGGCCCTTCCACAAAATAAACTAATAATAATAATAATAATAACAATATAAAGATTTGATATTTTAGCCCTGACATGGTGTTAGGTAAGGACAATTTACTCCCTACCATTAAAACCAATATTTCAGTTTTCATCTGATTTTATGATACATGAAGGACTTGGGATGAAAACTCACTAGAGTCTAAAAATTACATCTCTCAGCCATCATAAGCTTGTGCAGCAT